>NC_081852.1:40013952-40316374 GCF_963259705.1 Myotis daubentonii | reverse complement strand
AGGAACATTAGAGATTATTTAGTTTAACCTCCTCACTTCACAGATGAGCCACAAATGCCCCAATAGGGTAAGTCACTTGCCCATAATAAGCCACAGGCAGAGCTGGTATATGAACCCAGACCATTGAGATACTACAGCCTGAATAAACTTTATTACCAATAACCAAAACTAAACAAAACCAAGCCATGAGATGGAGAATATGTTGTTCATTGTAAAGGGATAACATTGTAAAGGAACAACTTTGATTGGGACTTTAAAAATATTGATTGAGCCTGGCTGGCATGGCTCAGTGGTTGAACGTTGAGCTATGAACCAAGAGGTCACGGTTCGATTTTGGTCAGGGCACATTCCCAGGTTGTGAGCTCAGTCCCCAGTGTGGGGGTGCAGGAAGCAGCCGACCAATGATTCTCTCTCATCATTGATGTTTCTCTCTCTCTCTCTCTCCCTCTCCTTTCCTCTCTGAAATCAATAAAAATGTTAAAAAATAATAATAAAATAAAAATACAATCTAAAAAAATGTATTGACTGAGAATAATTATTCTGGTCTTGTGTGTGCATTAGAATCTAGCTATTAGGCTTATGCAATGGCAGTGTTAGCTGTAATCTAAAGCTATGCATTTAATTATTTGGTCCTATATTTAGTGACTATTACACATAATATGCTTAATTTATATATATATGACATAAAATTTATAATCACCATTCACACATTTTACTCAGAATTCACTTCTGTTCATTGCAAAGGGATAAGAACATAGAAAATGACTAAATTATAAAGAGCTGAAAAAATAATAAAGAATGGTAAGGAGAAAAAAACAAGAATAAAGGAAATAAAAAGGTGACAATTATAGAAAATATGATACCCTTTTCCCATGGGTTCTGATTCTACCTAGAAATACTAGATAGGTACAAGTACGTGTGTTCGTGTGTATACACACACACGTGCAATCATAGGTAGTCCCAGAATACTCTATATGGTGGTGTATTTCCTTTCTGTATCCTGTCTTTTATTCACACATTTGATTTCAAAAGTACATATTACTACTTCAGGAAAGAAATCAACAGGTGGCTACTGCCTTCACTCTTACTTAACCAAGATAAATTTTTTTGTAGAAGTACATTTCTAGAAAAAAAGCCACAAAAGATCTTCAACAGTGACAGACATTTCAAATAAATACTCCTCTTTTTATCTAGGCTATACTTATTCCTATAATTTACTCAACATTTAGTATATCTAATTTGGAATCCACCCAACATTAACAACACCTGCCCAAAGAAACCACCTAACATTTGGGACAACTGTTGCTGGTATCCCCAGGAAAGTCCCTTAACTTCACCAAAACAGTAACAGTCATAGTGGTAACATAATCTTTAACAAAACATAATTAATTTTCTTAAATAACACAACAAAAAATTGCCTCAAAAAAAAGACATTCTCACTTACAGTGTCAGATTAATATTATGTAGCAATAAATACCCTGTTTATTTTCAAGAAAATTCTTGATTTAAAAACTAGCTTGTACCTTTTCAAGGTCTGGATCTTGAAAGGGAAATTTACTGATGACTATTTTATATTCTTCTTCATTAGTAATAGGGATGGGGCTATAATTATCTTCTTCAAAAATGTCCCTGTTAAGAAAGAAGAGGGAATTGAACTATCATTAGAGTCCTGAAGGACAATATATATTTTTTAAATTTACAACTATTACCAAAGCATTTTTAAAATTTATTTCAGAGAGAGGAAAGGAGGAGAGAGAGAGAGAAAAACATCAATGATGAGAGAGAATAATCAATAGGCTGCCTCCTGCACTACCTCTATTTCTAAAATACTAAATATAAAAAATTGTTGATACTTATACATGATTCATCAAGACTGTCATATCCTTGGGACAACACTGTTCCAACATCACTCCTAAGAAATGTTATTACAAAAAGCTTAAATGAGGATATTTTAGTGAGTGTTAATAGAAGTGCATCACCTTGTTCACTTAGATATTATAGAAAGAAAGACTTCTATGATAGTATTCATAAGGTCTGCCCTCTAGTTTTAAAAATTGATGGGGTAAATGCCAAGCTGGGGTAAATCGCTTAACATATTTTCTAATTTAATTTCATCAAATATTATTGCCACGTAACTTCTATCATATTACAGATGACATAGATCTAAGATTTCATGATTGACTTTTTTTTCCAAATGAAGGAAGAAAAGGAGGGAAGGAGAGAGGGAGGGAGAAAGGGCGGAAGGAAAGTTTTTAGAATTTAAAAAGAAGGGACATTTCTTTTTTTCATGGCAATAGAAAATTATATAGAAATTAAAATAATTTGTCTATGCCCTATAGGCAAGTGGTTAAAGCAAAAATAATTTTCCTTATTAGATGCTTTTAAGATTTTAATCTAATTATGTTGTTTATAAAAACGGCACTTCTCCCCCCCAAACAAAATTTAAAAGCATAAATTTCTAACACTAAATAAATACTTTTGAATACCTACAGCCTTTGACCCAATCATTTACTGGGAAAACAAACTACAGAGATTAAAACTAAAAGTAGTACATTTAAAAATTAATTACAAGTGGTGCAGCTACTGTGAAAAATAATGTGGCAATTCCTCAAAATATTAAACATATATTTATATATAATTCAGCAATTCCACTTCTGGGTATATACCCAAAAGAAGTGAAAACCGGGATTCAAAGAGATATTTGTACACCAATGTTCACAGCATCATTATCCACAATACCAAAAGGTGGAAACAATTGAAATATCCATAGATGGATCAATTATAAATAAAATGTGGTATATACATACAATAGAATATTATTCAACCTTTTAAAAAATGAAATTTTGAAAGTCACTGCAACATGGATGAAGCTTAAAGACATTATTCCAAGTTAAATAATCCAGACACAAAAAAGTACAAATATGTATTTAAATATGTATCCCACATTTATGAAGTACTGAGAGCATAGAGACAAAGTAAAATGGTGATCACCAGGGGCTAGAAGAAGGGTATGGGAGTTCTTGTTTAATTGGTATAGAGTTTAAGTTTGGGAAGATAAAAAACTTCTGGAGAAAGATAGTGGTGATGGTTACAATGTAAATGTACTTTATGCCACTAAACTGTACATTTCTAAAAGGTTAAAATGGTAAATTTTTTGTTATATATATTTTACTACAATGAAAAATTATTATAAGCATTTTTATTGCTAAATACAAAATCAGTTACTTTAGCATTTGACAAACTTTTTCACCACATTAAGGCACCGTGGCTCAGACTAACCTGAAAACTGTAGCCCATTTCTTAAGCAGTGTTTCATTGTATTGATCTCTTATTTCAAATAAAAGGTCAAAAAGTCGGTTCACTGGAAAACCATAGCCCTAAAACACACACATAAAAAACAGATAAACATTCATTTTTTAAATGTTCATTTTTCAATGAAACTATTCATTTTTAAAATGTTGGAAATGCTGGAGAATTGTTTGAAAGTAACCATTTACTATATCACATTATATGCCATTCCAACAGTATGAAAAAAAAAGATATTCTTTTGACTTTCTATTATGTTGCATTAAGTAAGAGTCTAGAAAGAGTTTTATGAAGCTGGAATAATCTTGCCATTTCTTCCCTCTCTCTTTACTCTGGATTTCTTGGTTAGCCTTAAAAAGTATCAGAAGTCAGACTGGTGAAAAAGTTCAAGATTGATTATCTAAATAACTGTCTTGAGAAGGGGTCCCTAAATAGGATACAAGAAAAGGGAATATGCTGTCTAAAACACGCTAGCTTCCTTTTGCACCTTCAATGTTAGAGTGACTTTGTTGTACAGGGAAATTTTACATCTTTTCCTCAAACATACTTTCTTTCCAAAACTTTATTTCTTTCCAACTCCAAATTCACTGAAATCTTACCCATATCAGGACCAAACATTTTCACTCATCTCACAGGTCTGTCAAGGTTTACCTCTTCATCTTAGTTCTTGATCCTATCTCATCCTGTTAGAACCACTCCACGGATTATCTATTCACTCTACTGTGCTCCTTTCTTTGGCTAAATAAATATGCTAAATCACCTCTCATCTTTAAGTCAAGAACAAAAGAAAAAAGCCCTCCATCAATTTTCTGTGCCCAGCCAGCTGCCTCCGTTACTCCTTTCATAGCCAAACCCTACAATAATCTAATTCCCATTCTCATTTCTGTATTAAAACTGCTCTCAACAATGACACAGATTACCTCCCAAATATGAAATTAAATGATATCACTCTACCTTACCCCTTTTTCTTGAAACGCTGCTTTGAATTCTACAATAATCTCTCTCTCTTTGTTTTCTTAGCTATAAATAATGTAACCAGTTTCCTTTTTCTCCTATCTCCATCCCTCAATCTTTTCTTCTAACTTTCTAGGGCATCTCAAGTCTACTGACTTCAAACACTAGTTTATTATTCTAAATCTGTATCTCTGGCTATACCTTTGTAAATTCTAATTATTTAATTCTAACACCTATTAGACATCTCCAGTCAGTCTGCCAGAAAGTACACTCAAGTTAATGTATCTCCTCTCATTCCAACTAAACCAAGTGTTTTTCTTATTTCCTATCTCTATTAATAATTCTATCATCAGTCCAGTTTATCAGGAAAAAAAAAAACTTGAAAAGAAACATCTAATCAGTTACCAAATTCTTTTGATTTCACCTCCTTTACAAATCTCTTTCAAATCTACCATTCTTCTCCATCATTTACTATCTTTCTTCCAGAAATATTCCCAGTGCCACTGCTTTATTTCATTTTTTTAACACCTCTTGCCTAGACCATTGTAAGAGCTTCCTAAACTGAAATTCCAACCATGTGTCTCAACTCAATCTATTGCCCAAACTCTCAAAGTTATCATTTAAAAGTATAAATCTGATCATGCCATTCCCCTGGTTAAAAACTATAGAAGGCTTACTAAAGTCCCACAAGATGTGCCACAGTCTGGGTCAAACTACATTATCAGTTTCAGGACCACTATTTTGCCCTTCTTTGCTCATACCCATATGCTATATATAGTTTCTGACACCATCAAGCTGTTCAACCCACCTCATGCTTACCACATCATACCTCTATCTATAGCTTACATGTGCTATTTTCTCTGCCACTAATGCTCCTTCCTTCAAATCTACTTGAACTCATCCTTCAAAATCCAGCCCACATATCAACAATCTGTATATAGCCTTTCCCAATTCATGAAATTAGTTAGTTATTCCATCTTCTGTGAGCCCAAAGCTCTGTAATTATTGCTATAATAATATATTATACTTCTTTTTTTACAACTAAATTTTTTGAATCCAGGGATTTTTATATCCATACCATATTACTAATTTTTATGTCTCTATCATTATATGCACCATCTAGCTGCCAGCATTTAGTGAGTGCTCAAAATGTTAGTGAATAAATCAGTAAATGTTTACTTTTGATCTGCTTAATAGGCAGAACTATTAATATGCTGGTATTACATTTTTACTTTATTGTTTAGTCAGCTTTGTTTTAAGTGATAAAATAATGACATTAAGAATAATGACATTTAAAAATTGCATAATAAACCAAATAATATGCAATATCCTTTAATCAGTTTTTATGAAAATACCTTCCCCAATTCTTCAACTAATGGGTATAACTTGAAAAGCCAGTGTTTACTAATTCAGTAAAAGACCCACCTAATGCTCAGCTTGTCAATTTTCAATTAAATGAAAATACTGCAGAATTTCTGAATAAGTAAGGACTAGTATGTCTTCCTCAATCTTATTTCAAAGCTGTAAGATTAGAAAGGTATACTTAGGAGGGTTTATACACCCATCACTGTGACTTTTTAGTGCCTCTATTACCTGAATGTTTTCTATTACTCTTCTTTGATTATCTGAAGAGTTCCTTGGAACCACATCAAATACTCTCTAGATTCAACTGTACTCAAAATGCCAGTCTAAGATCAGTTTGTTATGGTTTACAAAGAGATAAGGAGCTTGCACCAGCACATAAATCAATTGGGGAATCCAATGAGCTATCACCTCATGTCTGTTAGAATAGCCATTCTAAAAACCATAAGATATAAAAAATGCTGGAGTGGATGTGAAGAAAAGGGAACCTTGTACACAGTTGAAGGAATTGTAATTTGGTACAGCCACTATGGAAAACAGTATGAAGGTTCCTAAAAAAACCCACTAAAAATAGAACTACCATATGATCCAGCAATTCCGCTGCCAGGAAATGAAAACACTCATTTGAAAAGATACCTGCACCCCTATGTTCATAGCAGCAGCATTTACAATAGCCAAAAAAATGGAAACAACCTAAATTTCCATTGATGAATGAATGGATTATGAAGTTTCGGTGTACATATATACAATGGAATATTATTCATCCATAAAATAATGTGGAAATCCTACCATTCGCAACAAGATGGATAGACCTGAAAGTATTATGCTAAGTGAAATAAGACAGACAGACAAAGACAAATACTGTATGATCTAACTTATATGTGGAATCTAAAAAAAACACACACCACAAAAATAAAACTCATAGAGAAAGAGATCAGACTTGTGGTTACCAGAAATAGAGGGTAGGATGAGGAGAAACTAGAGGAAGGTAGTCAAAAGGTACAAACTTCCAGTTATAAGTACAACATGATGACTATAGCTAACACTGCTGTATGATATACAGAAAAGTTAAGAGAGTAAATCCTAGGAGTTCTCATCGCAAAAAGAAATATTTTTCCTTTTTTCTTTTTATTTCCTTTTTATTGTTTCTACATGAGAAGATGATGTTAGCTGGACCAACTGTTGTAATCATTTCACAATAGACATGTAAATACTATCATCGTGGCTATATTCCTTAAAAGTATGTAGTGATGTGTGTCAATAATTTCTCAATAAAACTGGAAAAAATATAAATCAATGCTGCTACTACCTACATCAAGAAAGTCCTGCTACAAAAAAAATGCCAATTGAGCTAAACTTTGTAATTAGTGATGTGGTTGTATTTATATTCTGACAAAAAGTTCCTTTTTATTATGGATCCATAACAGTTTGCAGTCTAGTAACGGTTTGCAGGGTGTGATCCCCAGACTAGACTTCGAATTGCAGAGCTTTAAGCATTAGGATAGCAAAACTCCCTGAAGTTACTTAGAGATAGGCCTAAAAAATTAAGGCAGTCTCCAATAAAACTACACAAAAGTTTTTTGTGTTTTTCCTCCTAGAGAGATCAGTATTACATACACATTTGTCACAAAATTTATGAAAACAAAAACCCCCACATTATTTTGGCCTTATAGTTTATAGCCATCTACACTAATAAAAGAGAAAAATGGTAATTGGCGTACGATGATACCCTTTTCATTGGCTAATCAGGGCTATATGCAAATTAACTGTCAACTAAGATTGGCAGTTAACTGCCAACAAGATGGCGGCTAATTTGCATATGTAGGCCCAATGCAGGGAGGCAAAAGGGAAAGCAGGAAGAAGCCCCCTGCCACTGACAGTGATTGGAAACCCAGGGGGGAGCTAAGAGCTGGGGGGCAGGGGAAAGGCGGCCCTGGGGCCGCCTTTGCCCTGCCCCCCAGCCATGATCGGAGAATCAGGTGCCTTTGCCGCCCTGGCCAGTGATAGCAGGAAGTAGGGGTGGAGCCAGCGATGGGAGCTGGGCACGGTCGAAGCTGGCAGTCCCGGGAGCTAGGGGTCCCTTGCCTGGGCCTAAAGCGAAGCCCATGATCACGGGGCCGCTGCAGCTGCGGGTCCCCACTGCCCGGGCCGGACGCCTAGGCCAGAGGCGTCAGGCCTGGTCAAGGGGCCGATCCGGTGATTGGTGATTGGAGGGTGATGAGGGTCAACTCCTCTGGCCAAGGCATCAGGCCTGGGCGGTGGCCAGAGCCAGTGATCAGGGGGAGATGGGGGTCCCCTGTCCAAGCCTGACACCTCTGGCGGAGGCATCAGGCCTGGGCAAGGGGCAGAGCCAGCAATCGGAGGGGTCTGGGGGTCCCCTGCCCAGGCCTGACGCCTGGGCCAGAGGCATCAGGCCTGGGCTGGGGGCAGAACCAGTGATGGGGGGAAATGAGGGCCCCCTGCCCAGGCCTGACGCCTCTGGCCCAGGCGTCAGGCTGGGCAAGGGGCTGATCCTGCGATTGGAAGGTGATGGGGGTCAACGCCTGAGGGCTCCCAGTATGTGAGAGGGGGCAGTCTGGGCTGAGGGACACTCCCCCCACACACACACCCAGTGCACGAATTTCGTGCACCGGGCCCCTAGTATTTTATAAAGCTCTAAACCTAATAGATGTTATAAGGGGGAAAAAGATTCAAGGGTCAAATATATTGGGAAAATGCTATATAATCACTTTCCTTTTGGAAATGCGTGGTATAAATTTGCTGAGAAAAGCTTTCATGTAAAAGTCTGTTTTATTTTACTTAGAATTTCCAAAACATTTTTGATCAAAGAAATTTTATGTAGGTAACATCTATTATCACACTTTGGAAAATGCTAGTCTATATTTCATAAAACATTATTTCAACCACAAAAAAATCCCATAAGTTTAAGCCTGAAAACAATATGCAATCGATTTTTTATGGTCAGTGACAAAGGAGGAGGGATGAGCTTAAAACCTTGATACTGAAAAATCACAAAGACACTGATTTTTCAGATAATTCAGTTTTAATCTTAGTTTTAAAAAAAAGACTCAAAGAAGTAAAGTGATTTGCTCACAGTCATAGCACATCTGAAATTAGGAAGGAAATGAGTGAATACAACTGTCAAACTATGCGTTTTCATAATTATCACATTTAAAACTCAAAACAATTCTGAAAAGTAGTAATAAATCTATTTTCACAAATGATATAAAGTTTAGAAAACTTGTACTAGTAAATATACAATTATTCAATATCAGAGACGGAAAATTAACTCAGTGTCTGTGTGACTTCCAGGGCCCATGATCACTGTCCTAAGGCAGAACATGTATCTCCTAATTTCTAGTACAGAGTTCTTTTTATTGCACCATGTTTTTTGTTTGTTTGTTTAGAAATAAAGTTGCTAGGTTGTTTTATTTTTTAAAGATTTTTAAAAGTGATTTTGAGAGAGAGAGAGAAACATCGCTGTGAGAGCAAAACATTGATGGGCTGCCTCCAGTATGCTCCCTACTGGGGATCAAGCCTGCAAACCAGGCATTTGTCCTGACCAGGAATCGAACAGGCAACTTTTAGGTGCATGGGATGGCGCCCAAACAACTACAAAAATACTTTTTCTATTCTAACTGAATGACCAATATTTAAAAAGATGGTAATATTCCATGAGCTCTGTCCAAAGTTCATAATAAGGCAGGAAGCTGTATGAAAAATCCTGAGTAAATGCTAATATATAAGTTAAACATTTGGTTACTACTATTTTACTACCATTAATCCACAATAAATTAAATGAGCATAGCCTATTATTTTGTAAATCTTTAATTGCTTAAAATAGTCATTAATTGAATGTTAGAGTATTACCCACCTGCAAAGTATCTGCAAATATTACAATGAGATTCTTCAGCTCCAGAACAAGATCAGGATCAGCGCAATAAGACTGGGGGGGGGGGGGGGGGGTTGATATAGGAGTGGAAACAAACAAATAGAAAAACCCAGCGTCATTAGGTTAAAAACTAAGAATTAAAACCTGAATTTTTTCCCTTAATCTGCCAGACTTACAATAATTTTGAATCTTGGTTATTAGTTAGATCCACAGCTGGCTTTCTCTAATTAGTAAAATTTCTTAGGGAAAGATCATTAAAATAATGTATCTACATATCTGTATTAAAAGATTTTCCTAAAATGTGCACATAGTAAACTTTGGTTAAAGCAATGACATTCATATTTCTATTAGTTATTTTCAAATGAAAAAATGGGTTTTAAATATATATATATTTATATATGTATATAAATATATAACTCATATTTTTAGTTCTCAAATATTTACCTTATAAGAGACACAAATACATTACTTTTTTCCAACATAAGAATTATAACTTAAGTATTTTATTAATAATGTACCAAAAGAAAATAATTAATTTCAAAGGAATAGTGAAATTCACTGTCCTCTTAAGAGTATTTAATAAAAATTTGAGTGTGATATATTATATTGCATTCAACATATTATGACCTTGAATTGATGTCATGGAATTAATAGGAAGTATACTATAATTTTACATATTCAGAGCTGGTCTGAATATAAACCATAAAACATATTGTTTTTTATTAATATGTTAGGAAAATTAGTTCACTGGACAAATAGTGTATTAAGAATCTGTATTACAGATAAATAAAATGCAGTGTATTTATAATATAAATATCACATAAGCTAATAATCCTCTTTTAAAATGTTTTCAATATTCTCAATAAAATTATAAATAAGGTTATAAAATTTTAAGTATGAAGAGATTTTACTGAAGGTAAACTACAGAAATTGTCTTAAGAAAAAGACTACACTGAACAATCATTAATTTTAGTAGTCTTTATAATACTAACATATTTATTATTTCCACAAGAAGCATATTATATAAATTCTTAATCATTTTACTTTTATTCATTAAAAATATCTCATTACATAAAGTTTCTTTATTCAAATGAGTTCAAAATTTGACATTGCATATTTTAAAGAAATGTATAATTGCATTACTGCAAACAAATCATGAACATTGAAGAACAAGTTCTATTGTGTTTTGGGTTGTTGTTGTTTTAGTTTTAATGGTGGAATTTATTTTGGAAGCAAAGAATTTGGAATGATAATTAAAAACCCTTTATTCATGGTGTTTTTCAGTGATCTAATGAAGAGGTCAGTTGAAATTAATGAGACCAGCTTAATTCTTCGTTTTCTATAATATTGGACTAAAAATGTCTTGGGAAGCCCCAGTCAGTTGCAAAATCACAGCCCAATATTACCAAATGAAAGACTGACAGTACTATTTC
Source organism: Myotis daubentonii (assembly GCF_963259705.1). Classification (NCBI taxonomy): domain Eukaryota; kingdom Metazoa; phylum Chordata; class Mammalia; order Chiroptera; family Vespertilionidae; genus Myotis; species Myotis daubentonii. Next base: position 40,305,427 of record NC_081852.1, on the reverse strand, counting down.
CAAATCTGAGCAATAACTAAATATATACAGAATGATGGAAGTACAGTTTTCTTCTGACAATATCTGTCTCAGAAGTTCTCAAAGTAAATTAAAAATTTAGTAACATAAATTGTCTGACTTACTGAATGAGCTCTAAGGACAGCAATTATCTTTGAGAGGGCCATGTTCCAAAGTTCATCAGTGTATGCCCTGGTTACTAATCCTTGGGTCACATGCAAAATATGATCTTCAACCACAAAGAACCTAAAAACAGTAATTACCGATATAACGTGTTAAAAAAATTCAAACCCAAATACAAAATTATTAGTTCTGACATTTAACATAATATAAAAATAATATTTATTTCCATATTAGATACATACCCTACAATTTGAGTGAAATATCTTCTATAGCCATCAACTGTTTCATGCTTTAAATGAAAAATAAAAATCAATTTAAACCAATACATACCAGAACAAAAAAGTCACTACATTTATTAACAAATATTTATTGAGAGCCTACTATATGCTGCATACATTTTAAAGCACCAGGGGACACACTGATAAATAACAAAAAGTCCTTATCCTCATGAAACTTGCATTAAAAATAAGACAGACAATAAACAAGTTAAAAAGTAAATATGACTTCAGAACTGCCCACCCTCTCAGCATTTAATTCAAGCCACCATCATCTCTCACTTGGGATATTACATCATTCTCCTACTAGTCTCCCTAGTTTTCAGGCTTGATCCTTAGACTATTCTCCAGATACCTGCAAAAATTATACTTCCGAATAGTAATGAGATCACATATCTTCTGCTAAAAACCTTCCAATGACTTTTCATCTGATTCACAATAAATGTCAAACTCTTTACAAATGGTCTACAATTGCATATTGTTTATAATTATTTATAGTTTTGCATATAGATAATGATCTTGTGGTCAGAAGACATACTCTTTGTTGAGATGTATTTAATGGCTCAGAATATGATCTATCTTGGTGAACATTCCAAGTCTAATTGAAAACCATGCGTAGTCTGCTGTTTTGGGTAAAGTATTCAGTCAACATCAATTAATCAAGTCAGCTGATAATGTTTTTCAGGTTTTCTATTTTCTCTATCTTTGGTATTCTGAAGTTTCACTGTAAGGTCTTTAAGAGTAAATCCTTTTTATTTAACCTACTTGGTATTCCTTAGGCTTGACCTATAGGTTTCTATTTTTCATCTGTCCTGGCAAATTCTCAGCCATTATATCCTCAAATACTCCTCTGTCCCATTTGTTTTATCTTCTCTTTCTGAAACTCCAACTAGAAATATGTTAGACCTTCTCCCTGTATACCCTTGCTCTTATCTATTTTTATCATTTTGTCTCTGTGATTCTTTCTAGATAATTTCTTCAGATCAACTGAAGAGAATTCATCAACTGTCAAACCTATCATAAAATTTTAAATTTTGGTTAATATATCTTTAATATCTAGGTATTCTACCTGATTTTCCTTCACATTTTTTGGACATTCTCTATAGTTTCTTATTCCCTAATTATATCAGCAAGCTTATATAAATGCTCACACTAATCTCAATTTCTGCCTTCATTTAGGTATTCCTGTTTTCTTTGTTTTATAGTCAGATCTAATGAGGTATACGTTATATACAATAAAACTCACTCTTTTTCATGCACTACAAGTTTTCAAAAATATATCTGGTCATGTAACTATCACCAAAACCAATATATGGAACAGTTCCATATTCACTACATTTTTGTCCTGACTATACTTTTGTCCTGACTATACTCTCTCTAAAAAACAAACAAAAAAATCAATTTAAAAAAATACTTTAAAAAAAAATTAATCAAGGTACAGAGTCCACCATGTTGTAAGAAACTAATGATTACTCCCAACAGCTTATATGTTTACTTGTTTATCCTTTTATTTACTCACTGTCTATTTTATTTGTTTACTGTCTACCTTTGCCAATAGAATGTAAGTTCATGAGAGAAGGGACTTATCTGTTTTGCTCACTGTTGTACCATCAGCACCCAAATCAATTACTGGAAATAGTAGGTGTTCAATAAATATTTATAGTTAAATGAATAGCGATGCAAGCTCTGAAGAAATTAAAGCAGGTAAGGAGATAAAAAGTGACAACATGACCGATTCAAAAATTTTATATACTTACCATATTTGACTGGGGCTGCAAAACCAGTCTTGCTTGTTTCTTTCTTTGTTTTCGATAATAATTTTCAAATGTTTCCTCATCACCCTAAAATCAAATCAACAGAGTAATGAAAACACGTGTACACACACACACACACACACACACACACACAAAGATACTTACCAAAGCAGAATAAATGTGCAAACATCTGTAAACTGGAGAAAAATCAACGAGTTCTTGAACAGTTAAGACCTGAAAAAAAATACCATTTTTAAAAAATTAGAGGTCGAACTACTAGTCCATTCTTGGATAATGTAAAGTTAAAGATAGGCAAGGAGATTCATTAACTTCATGTTATACAATTTATCACCTATAAAAAACAGACTATCAATGTAATGCCCTTTTTACATTCTTGTGGCATTTGTTCAGTAGTTCATTCTGTGTATATTTATCATCACTGGCTATTTTAGATTATCTTATACTAGAGACCCAATGCATGAATTCGTGCATGGGGGGCAAGAGGGGACTGCGGGAGGTTGGCCGGCAGGCCCTGATCTAGTTGTGTAGATGTGCTGAGGTAGCGGCAAGCAAAGCCCACAGAGTGCCCCAAAACGCCTGAACACCAGCTACGCTCTGAGGTGTAAATACAGCTCTACTTCGCTGCCTGAGCTCCGGCCACCTCACTCCCTTGGGCGGAGTTGCTGACAGACAGACAGGAAGTCTCTCCTACCTCAGCCACAGGAGCGCTAGCCAATCAGCGGTTGGGAGCCTGGAAAGGCATGGGGCCAAGCTAGAAGTGGCTAATGGGGGCAGAAGGGCGAGTGGCGTGGTGCGGTGGCAGAGGTAAGATGGCGGTGGTGCTTACTTTACGTCTTTCCAGTTAGGCTGCTGTCTTGCCCCTTCTGGCCCCTCCGAGCTGCTACTCTGTCTCGATCAGCGTTGGGGTTGCTTTCCTTCTACAGGCTTCCCGGACCCAGACTGTATGGTGCCCACTGCCCAGAGCCTTAGCCAGGGCAGGGACCGGCCAGGGGAGGGACTGCGGGAGGTTGGCCAGCCACCAGCCATGGGAGGTTGGCTGTGGGAGCACACTGACCACCAGGGGGCAGCTCCTGTGTTGAGCGTCTGCCCCCTGGTCATCAGTGCACATCATAGCGACCAGTCATTTTAGTCGTTCCGGTTGTTTGGTCATAACGGCCACTTAGGCTTTTATAGGTAGACTAGGGGCCTGGTGCACGAAATTCGTGCACTGGGTGTGTGGGGGGGGGGAGTGTCCCTCAGCCCAGCCTGCCCCCTCTCACATACTGGGAGCCCTCAGGCATTGACCCCCATCACCCTCCAATCGCAGGATCGGCCCCTTGCCCAGGCCTGACGCCTCTGGCCTAGGCGTCCGGCTCGGGCAGCGGGGACCCGCAGCTGCAGCGGCCCCGCGATCATGGGCTCCGTTTTAGGCCCAGGCAAGGGACCCCTAGCTCCCGGGACTGCCAGCTTCGACCGTGCCCAGCTCCCATCGCTGGCTCCACCCCTACTTCCTGCTATCACTGGCCAGGGCGGAAAAGGCACCTGATTCTCCGATCATGGCTGGGGGGCAGGGAAAAGGCGGCCCCAGGGCCGCCTTTCCCCTGCCCCCCAGCTCTTAGCTCCCCCCTGGGTTTCCAATCACTGTCAGTGGCAGGGGGCTTCTTCCTGCTTTCCCTTTCCCTCCCTGCATTGGGCCTACATATGCAAATTAACCGCCATCTTGTTGGCAGTTAACTGCCAATCTTAGTTGTCAGTTAACTGCCAATCTTAGTTGTCAGTTAACTGCCAATCTTAGTTGTCAGTTAACTCCCAATCTTAGTTGTCAGTTAACTGCCAATCTTAGTTGGCAGTTAACTGCCAATCTTAGTTGGCAGTTAATTTGCATATAGCCCTGATTAGCCAATGTAAAGGGTAGCTCGTACGCCAATTACCATTTTTCTCTTTTATTAGTGTTGATAGATAGATAGATAGATAGATAGATAGATAGATAGATAGATAATAAAAGCCTAACATGCTAAGTGTCTGACTATTCGACCAGTCGCTATGACGTGCACTGACCACCAGGGGGCAGACGCTCCAACTATAGGTTAGCTTGTTGCTGGGGCCCAGCTGATCAGGACTGGGCGAGATGGGCTGGACATGCCCTGGAGCCCTCCCACGGTCCCTCCCCAGCCCTGACTGTGCACTGGTGAGGTCCCTCGGTGTGGCTTGCGCCCTCTCACAATCCGGGACCCCTCGGGGGATGTCGGAGAGCTGGTTTCAGCCCGATCCCCACAGGCCAGGCCGAGGGACCCCACCAGTGCATGAATCCATGCACTGGGCCTCTATTAAGGTAATAAAGGAGAGAGACTAATGTCTTCAAATACTTGGTAGGGTGCCAGAAAAACTGTTACAGATAAGAGGCTACATCATTATTGCCATTTTTATTTTTTGTGCCTGTGTTTTTTTCCCTTTTTATTTCTTCTTTTCACACCAGTCCCTTTAGCATTTCTTGCATTGGATTTATGGTATAACTACAGACAAAGTTCCTACTCTTATGCAGCTAAGTCGTATGATCTACTATTTCATCAAATTGAAGACATAATCATTACTATTTTATAAAACACTAAGGAAGAAAAAAAACACTAGCACTTGAAACTATATCAATTCAAGATGTATCCCAACTCTGAGAAGTTGCACCTCAGAAGAGATGAAATAGAGTAGTATAAAGTTACTCAAACTTGAGATATAAATTATGTTTTTTATTTTTAAATACATATTTTTATTGATCTCAGAGAAGAAAGGAGAGAGAGAGGAACATCCATGATGAGAGAGAATCATGGATCAGCTGCCTCCTGCACGCCCCCCACTGGGGATCAAGCCCACAACCCGGACATGTGCCCTGACCGGGAATTGAACAGTGACCTCCTGGTTCAGAGGTCAACGCTCAATCACTGAGCCACGCCGGCCAGGCTAAATTATTTTTAAAGAAACATACTTCTATGCTCATGAGTCCCCAGAGTAGATTTATTTTTTATTATAAAGTTACTTATTAGGGAAAATGATAGAAACAAATACAAGTAATAATAAAATAGATCTGTAAAAACAGGGAAACAACCAAGTTTTTCTTACAGTATGGATTTAGTAGTAGGGCATGATAGTAATACTCTCAGCAGTTAAAGATACAAAACATCCCTGGCCGGTGTTGCTCATTGTTTAGAGCAGTGGTGGGCAAACTGCGGCTTGCGAGCCACATGCGGATCTTTGACCCCTTGAGTGTGGCTCTTCCTAAGCCTTAGGAGTACCCTAATTAAGTTAATAACAATGTACCTACCTATACAGTTTAAGTTTAAAAATTTTGGCCCTGAAAAGAAATTTCAATCGTTGTACTGTTGATATTTGGCCCTGTTGACTAATGAGTTTCCTGACCACTGGTTTAGAGTATCCACCTGAGCACCGAAGGGTCACAGGTTCGATTGGTGTTTCTCTTTCTCTCTCTCTCCTTCTCCCTCTCCTTCTCTCTCTCTCTTCCCGTCTCTCTCTCTCTCTCTCTTTCTAAATAAGTAATCTTGTAAAATAATAATTTCAAGGTTTCTAAATTTATTAAAATTTTTCAAGAAACAAAAAACTTTAAAAAAGAAATAAAAACTTTAATCATATTAAAATTATTTTATAGTATCTCAGCACCAATTTTTTTTAAAGGAAGGCTATCCAGAATTAGTCTGAATTTTAAGGTCAAGCTATCATGAAATTAAATGCTTACCACAGATAAAGAAATATATATTTTTTTAAAAAAAAGATAATTAAAATATAACTGATCACTTCAAAAAATTAGATTTACACTTTTGCTGCTAATTTTGGCAGAACAACTAAATTGAACTATCTCTGATTTACAAGTATAAACTACAATATTTCGTGTTTATTATGCAATCTAATACTTCAGATCATTCTATTGTCCTACTATCACTAACTAGTCTACATAAATTTAATTTGCACATGGTAAGAATAAGAGTCACAGTCATACATTACAACTTAATAGAAAAAAATTCATACAAAGAAAGAAAATATAAAAATATTAGAGGAATCCACAGGCAGCAAAATCTCAGACATATGCCGAAGCAATATCTTCACCGATACAGCTCCTAGAGCAGTGAAAACTAAAGAGAAAATAAACAAATGGGACTACATCAAAATAAAAAGCTTCTGCACAGCAGAAGAAACCACCATGGGAGAACATATTTGCCAATGTTATCACCAATAAGCGTTTAATTTCCAACATTTACAGGGACCTCATACAACTTAACAAAAGGAAGATAAACAACCCAATCAAAAAATGGGCAATGGACCTAAATAGATACTTTTCAAAAGAGAACATAAGGAAGGCCAAGAGACATACGAAAACATGCTCAAAGTCACTAATCATCCGAGAGATGCAAATAAAAATAACAATGCGGTACCATCCCACACCTGTCAGATGGCTATCATCAACAAATCAACAAATGACAAGTGCTGGCGAGGATGCGGAGAAAAAGGAACCCTCATGCACTGCTGGTGGGAATGCAGACTGGTGCAGCCACTGTGGAGAACAGTATGGAGTTTCCTCAAAAAACTAAAAATGGAACTCCCATTTGACCCAGTGAAACCACTTCTAGGAATATATCCCAAGAAACTAGAAACACCAATCAGAAAGGACACATGCACCCCTATGTTCATTGCAGCACAATTTACCATAGCTAAGATTTGGAAACAGCCTAAGTGCCCATCAGCAGATGAGTGGATTAAAAAACTGTGGTACATCTACACAGTGGAATACTACACTGCGGTAAAAAAAGAAGGAATTCTTACCATTTGCAACAGCATGGATGGAACTGGAGAGCATTATGCTAAGCGAAATATGTCAGTCAGAGAAAGATAAATATCACATGATCTCACTCATTTGTGGAATATAATGAACAACATAAATTGATGAACAAAAATCCAGAGACAGAGAAGTATCAATCAGACTGTCAAACCTCAGAGGGAAGGTAGGGGAGGGTGGGGGTAAAGGGGAGACATCAACCAAAGGACTTATATGCATGCATTTATATTAGGCTTATGCCTAACCAATGGACACAGACACCAGGGGGGTGAGGGCATGAGTGGAGGGATGGGGGGAGGGGGCAATGGGGGAATAAGGACACATATGTAATTCCTTAATCAATAAAGAAAAAAAGAAAAATGAAAGAAAACAAAAAAGGAAAGAAAAGAAAGAAGACAGAGATAAAGTAACTCTAGTCACCTCCTCTTCATTCTCATCCTCTTCCTCAAATGTATGTTTCAACACAATTTCATTCCTTTCTTCTGTAATTCTATCATTTATATACATGTGCCTCCCAAATTTTACATTATTTTGCTTCTGCAAAGCAACACTGAAGGTTTTCTGCTGTTGTGCCTATTTGGGAAAAAGAAAAATTCAGATTATTTCAAAATATATTATGGTCAAAATTGGTTCAAGAATTCATTCATATTTTCTTATATTTTTGTCTGCAGGTATAGGATGTGGAGTAATATCCCATTTTTAATTTATGATCTGTGGCCTTTCTCTTCTTTTTTGAACAGTCTTGCAAGGGTTTATAATTTTATTTTAAAAGATTAAGACCCAACTTTTAACTCTGTTGATTCTCCCTAGAGTGTTGTTTTTTATTATATTGATTTCTATTCTTACCTTTATTATTTCTTTCTACTTACTTTTTAAAAAATTGTATTTTATTGTGGTAAGCATACTTAAGATGAGATCTACCATAAATTTTAAGTGTACATAGATTATTATATTTCAATATATTAATACTAACATTATGTTAATATATTAATACATTATTTTTAACTATAAGTACAATGTTGTACAGCAGACCTCTAAAGTTTATCCATCTTGCTTAACTGAAACATTATACCTGTTGATTAGTAACACCTCTTTCCCAGCTCCTTCCAGCCCCTGGTAACCACCATCCCACTCTTCAATTCTATGAATTTGACTATTTTAGATTATTTTCCTTTTTATAGACTGGGTGTAGTATTCCCTTGTATGTATATACCACAATTTCTTAAACCATTCATCTGGCAACTACTATGTGGTTGGGGTTGATCATTATAGTTAGCCAGCCTGAACATATGGGCCAATAGCAATCAACACTCAATTACAACAGAAGGGCCCACATAAACCACACAAGAGTCGGTCATTCCTAGAGCACCCAGCTCTGCCTCCACCTACCAGCCGCCTATTAGGCTCACTCACTTCAGTGGAGCCTCTGGAGATACTAAGACACAGAGTTCTTCTTTGATCTCTTTGGTAACCCAATCATTGTTTAATAGCATGCTATTCAGCTTCCAAGTGTTTGAATTTTTTTTTATTGTTTTTACTGTAGTTTCTTTCTAATATTATGCCATTGAGGTCTGAGAAGATGCCTCATATGATTTCAATCTTCTTGAATTTAGAGAGACTTTGCCTGTGACCCCATATGTGGTCTATCTTTAAAAATGTCCCTGCCCTGGCTGGTTTTGCTCAGTGGATAGAGCATAGGCCTGCGGACTGAAGGGTCCCGGGTTCGATTCCGGTCAAGGGCACATGCCTGGGTTGCGGGCTCAATCCTCAGTGGGGGGCGTGCAGGAGGCAGCCAATCAGTGATTCTCTCTTATTGATATTTCTATCTCTCTCTCCCTCTCCCTTCCTCTCTAAAATCAATAAAAATATATTTTTAAAAAAAATAAAAATGTCCCATGTGCACTTGAGAAGAACGTATATTCCGTGGTTTTGGGGTGCAATGTTCTGAAGATGTCAATTAAGTCCATCTGATCTAGTGAGTCATTTAAGATTGCTGTTTCTTTGCTGATTTTTTGTCTAGAGGATTTATCCAGTGATGTCAGTGGTGTATTAATGTCCCCTACTATGACTGTATTGATATCTTCCAGAATTTTTAAGTATTTGGGTGCTCCTGCATTGGGTGCATATACGTTTACCAGGATTATAACTTCTTGTTGTATTGATCCCTTTAGTATTATGATGTGGCCTTCCTTATCTCTTGTTATGGCCTTCACCTTGAGGTCTATTTTGTGAAATATGAGTATTGCTACCCCAGCTTTTTTTTTCACTTCTATTTGCCTGGAAGATATTTTTCCATCCCTTCACTTTCAGTCTGTGTGAGTTCCTTGTTCTGAGGTGGGTCTCTTGTAGACAGCACATACATGGGTCATGTTTTCTTATCCATTCAGCCACTTGATATCTTTTGATTGGAGCATTTAGTCCACTTATGTTTAAAGTTATTATTGACAGGTACCTGTTTGTAGCCATTTTTATTTTTTGTGCCTGTGTTCTTTCTTCCCTTTTTATTTCTTCTTTTTACACCAGTCCCTTTAGCATTTCTTGCATTGCTGGCTTGGTGGTGATAAACTTCTTTAGCCTCTTTTTGTCTATGAAGCTCCTTATTTCCCCTTCAATTTTGAATGATAGCCTCTTGGATTCAGTCCCTCGCTTTGCATCACTTTGTAAACTTCCTTCCATTCCTTTTTGGCTGATGTGTTTCTGTTGAGAAATCATTTGATAATCTAATGGGAGATCCCTTGTACATAACTTTCTGTCTCTCTCTTGCAGCCTTTAAGATTCTCTCTTTGTCCTGAAAATTTGCCATCATAATTATGACATGTCTTGGTGTGGGTCTTTTCAGGCTCATCTTGTTTGGGACTCTCCATGCTTGTGTGACTTTTTTCTTCCCAACATCAGGGAATTTTCTGACATTATTTCATCAAATAGGTTTTCTAACCCTTGTTCTTCTTCCTGTCATTCTGGCACCCTTATTATTCATATGTTGCTTTGTTTCATGTTGTCCCAAAGCTCCCTTAGGCTCTCCTCCTATTTTTTTAATTTTTTTCTCCAATTGCAATTCAGTTTGGGTGTGTTTTGCTTCCCTATCTTCTAATTTGCTAATTCGGTCCTCTGCTTCTCCTAGCCTACTGTTGAAACTTTCCATAGTGTTTTTTATTGCAGTTATATCACTCTTTATCTCTTCTTGATTCTTACATAAGTTGTTGATTTTTTTTCATACATCCAGTTGATGAAATGTATGACCCTTATTCTGAATTCTTTTTCTGATATATTGCATGCTCCGTTTCATTTAGCTCCTTTTCTGGAGATTCCTCCTTTTCTTTCCTTTAGGGGTTTCTTTGCCTTCCCATTTTTGCTCTCACTGAAGGATCTAGGTATCAAGTCATACAGGGGCTGCTCCTCAGGCGGCAGCAGCTCCCTGGGCGGCAGCTGCTCCTTGAGTAGTCATGGCAGAAGCTGCTCCTCAATTGGTGGCGGCTCCTCTGGTGGGCACTGCTCACAGCAGTGATGGCTTCTCTGGCTGGCAAGGCGGGCTGCTCTCACGGCTTCTGCTCCTCGGATTGGGGCAGGCTGCTCACATGGCTGCTGCTCCTCAGACAGGGGCAGGCTCTGCGCAGCTGTCCGTGCGCAGCTGTCTGTGCACAGCTGCTGCTCCTTGGACAGGGCAGGCAGTTCGTGAAGCTGCTGCTCCTTGGACGGGGGCGGGCTGCGCGTGGCTTCTGCTCCTCATACAGGGGCGGGCTGCTGGTGAGGCTGCTGCTTCTCATACGGGGACGGGCTGCACACGGCTGTTGCTCCTTGGAGGGGGGCCTGCTACTCGCAAGGCTGCTGCTCCTCGGATGGGGAGGGCTGTGCGTGGCTGCTGCTCAGAAGTCAGTTTATTGCTATGAGGATGTGTTCCACCCAAGAAAGATGATATCTGGGGTGTGGGAGAGTGACTCAGCACAAGGATCCTGGCAGCTGTCCCTTCTGCTCTCTCCCCAGAGCCATAAACCCCAGTCTCTTCTCATGTGACTCTAGTCTTCTCCAGCTTCCCCTCTTCCATAGCTCAGGGTGAATGGCTGCAAAAGAGTTTTTGCGCATTGACCCTTGAAGAGGGTGCCTATGTCTCTAGCAGACTCCCACCTCTCCCTGGCATACATAATCACTGATTTTCACAGCCAGATGTTATATGGTCACCTCTTCATGGCTCTGGTCCTCTGGGCTGGAGAGCCCAGCATGGGGTTGAGACCCGACGCTCCTCAGGGAGAACCTTTGCAGCTGCGATATCCCACCGAGATCTCATCTACTGCCCTGGGGAGCTAGCCCTTTTCATCTCCTTGCCCTTCCTACCAATCTGCTGTGGCTTCTTCTATAAATCCTTGACTATAAGATTTCTGTTCAGCTATTCTTCGATTGGTTATTCAAGTTGATTGTTCTATATTTTTAGCTGTAATTTCAGTTTGGTCCTGGGAAGAGGTGAGTATAGCTTCCACTTACTCCACCACCATCTTGTATCTCTTGCCAATTTCTCCACATTCTTTCCAACACTTGTTCTCTCTCTCTCTCTCCCTCTCCCTCTCTCTCTCTCTCTCTCTCTGCCATCCTGACAGGTGTGAGGTGACATCCCATTGTGATTTTATTTTGCATTTCCCTGAGATTAGTGATGCTGACATGTTCTCATATACCTGTTGGCCATTTGTATGTCTACTTTAAAAAAAACACGTCAATTGCCCTGGCCAGTTTGGCTCAGTAGTTAGACTGTCAGCCCAAGGACCAAAGTTTCATGGTTTTTGATTTCCCGTCAAGAGTATACACCTCAGCTACAGATTTGATCCCTGGCCCTGGTTGAGATGCAAGCAGGAAGCAACCAATCAATGTGTCTCTCTCATGTTGATGACTTTCTCTCTCTCTCTCTCTTCCTCCGTCCCTCCCTCCCTCCCTCCCTCCCTTCCTTCCTCTTCCCTCCCTTCCACTCTGTCTAAAAATCAATGGGAAAATATCCTCAGATGAGGATTTAAAAAATAGTCTATTCAAGTCCTTAGACCATTTTTAAAATCGGATGATTAGATTCTTTACTCTTGAGTTGTAAGAGTTCCTTACATATTTTGGAGATTAATCCCTAATGAAATATATAGGTTACAAACATTTTCTTCCATTCTGTAGATGGCCTTTTCATTCTGATAATTGTTTCCTTTGCTGTACAGAAGCATAATGGCTAGGAGATTTATATATACTGTCACACATGTCAGTAATGCATTCTTTTTCATTGCTAAGTAATATTCCATTTTATGAGTATAGCACAATTTGTTTATCCATTCTCCTTAGGCTGTTGCCAGTTTTTAGCCAACTGTAAATAAAGATACTATGAGCATCATGAGAACATGTTTTCATTTCTCATTGGTAAATAACTAGGAGAGGAAATGCTAACTCAGAGGTAGGTACATTAACTTTATAACTGCCAAATCTTTTCCCATTGCTTGTCTTTTTATTATTGAGCTGTAGGAGTTTATTCCAGATAATACTTTCAATTTGTTTTAAAGAGAGAGCAACTTAGAACCTTAACATAAAAAGGCTGCCACTTTTCAGCTAATTTTATACCAAATTTGACTGGTGGCGAAAGTTAATGTAACACCACATAGATGGGGAACACTGCTAAGGAATCAGATAGTACGTCAAGTTAAATAAGGAATAACCACAATTCCAAAGAAGACTCTAGTGAATCCATTCTAAACAGGAACCAGGAAAAATGACAAAAGGGTACAACTAAACAAAAATCAGCATTTCATGGGCGTAAAGAAAGTAAACTTTGAATATATTCTATAACCTAGATTATTAAATAATTAAATTAAATTTTAAAAAAATTTAACCTCACCTGTTTCATTGCTGCTTCACCTATTTTATTAGAATGTTTTCGAATGCTTTCCAAAAAGTCTTTGAGATCAGACATAGAGATATCTTTAATATCCTCACGGAGTTTAGGAAGATTTTCTATCATTAGCTGACAAAACCGGTATTGACTAACCCGGGGAAAATAAACATTCTCCAATTGTTCCATAGTTTTTAGAGCAGAGTAATACCTGTGAGAAGTTAAAAAGAAAACTCTATAAAGTTCTTATTACATTAATTTTACAAATAATCAATCTAGCACTCCCATCAAAAAAGTCAGGTATAAGTAAAACAAACATTTATTTTTATTTACTAAGAAGCACAAACTATAAATCATAAGAATAAGCTATAAGCTGAAAATTCATGGCTTATACACTAACATACAACTTCATTTCACTTCATCCAAATTATATAACATCACAAGCATTATAGTCATCACTATATCTAAATGTATAATAATTATAAATTTTTAAATTAGAATATTTAGTTGATAGGTGATTTCATTAATATCTCTCCCATCAACACACCATCACCATCCAAAAATACAAAGCACAGATTTAACTTAAAGTAAAATATATTTTAAGGAATTAAAAAAAAAGTAACTGTCTAAGACAATTAGAAATAATATTGTGTCACAAAAAAAAATAAAAAACCACTGGCAGAGTGATTTTTTTTTTCCATTTCAACAAATACTGAATGCCTATTACTTAGTAGGCACTGGTGGCATGCTGGATATGCAGCAATTAGTAAAGTATAGCTTATGCCCTAGAAAAACTAATATATAATTTCATATACATCAATTTTCTCTAGACTTCTATAACACAGATATCTACGGCAGATTATTACTATTAATCTATAGATGAGAAAACTGAAACACAGAAAAAGGATATATAATTTGGTCAAGATACTAAAATTAATAATAGGACTCGAACTTTCCAAAATTGTCAATATCCTGCAATAATATTCACCACCAAAATCCATTTAAGAGTAGGTAGAGGATTTCTAAATTAATTAATTAATTAATATTCTATGCCTTTCCAGTGATTTAGATATTAAAATGAGAAAAGGCACTATCGAAAAACAAAACAGAAAGTAATATATATGCAAACTAAAAAAAAGAAGGTTGAAAAGCTACTTAAAGATATTTATTGTTTTTTTTAGCTTATATATTCTCAAAGGTAGAGTATATTTTGCAAATTGTCACAAAATTGTACCACTAATTTAAAAATTACACCTAAATTTTATTGTAGTAATTTAAAATCCCTAGAATTGTTATAATATAAATAATATTACTTAAATATATATATGTATGTGTGTGTGTGTATATATAGATATGTGTGTGTATATATATATATTTGGCCCTAGCCGGTTTGCCTCAGTGAACAACAGAGTGTCGGCCTGCGGACCAAAGGACCCAAGGTTCAATTCCAGTCAAGGGCACATACCTTAGTTGCAAGCTCCTCCTGAACCTGGGCCCTGGTCAAGGCTTACACAGGAGGCAACCATTGTGCAGGAGGCAACCAAATAATGTGTTTCTCTCACATTGATGTTTCTCCCTGTCTTTCCCTCTCTCTTCCACTCTCCCTAAAAATCAATGGAAATATATCCTTGGTTGAGGATTAACAACAACAACTAAGAAACCAAACAAACATATATATATTAGAGGCCCGGTGCACGAATTCGTGCATGGGTGGGGTCCCTCGGCCTGGTCAGCGATCAGGGCCTATTGGGGTCATCTCGCCCAGTCCCGATTGGGGCCGGCCGGAGGGAGGCACCGCAGGAGGCTGGCTGGCCGCGGGAGGTTGGCTGTGGGACCGCACTGACCACCAGAGGCAGCTCCTGCGTTGAGTGTCTGCCCCCTGGTGGTCAGTGCATATCATAGCTACCAACAGGTCATCCGGTCAAAACAGTCGCTTAGGCTTTTATTTATATATATATAGATATATAGATATATTTGGTCAGAAATTAACACATTTAGGTGAAGGTATTAAGAAGTAACAATTGGTATGGGGATGTAAAATATACCATAAGGAATATAGTCAATAATATTGTAATAACTATGTATGGTGTCAGATGGTGATTTATTAGGGTGATCACTCCATTAATTAGATAAATGTCTAATCACTATGCTGTACAGCTGAAACTAATATAATATTGCATCCAACTGTAATTAAAAAATTAAAAAATATTTAAAAATAAATTTTTCATCTTATAAGTACCGTGCGCTAACCGATTGCGCCACTGGAGCTCCTAATTTTTCATCTTTAAAACAGGTTAAGCAGTACACCTAATGTTTCTATGGCAATTAATAAACTACTTCAAATTATTTTTACTTTTCATTTGTCATTTATGCATTTGTGTTATAAAACAGAACATGAACTACACTATCCCAGATTGTCAAAATATAACTACCCATACTTTGCTTTCATCTGTGGACTTACAATACAATACATACTTAGTCTTTGATCTTATGGTCAATGTTGGTAAATTAATCAATATTTTTTCATTCCTGTTCCCAGTTGTCTATTTATCCCTCATCAATATAATCAATCTTTCATATCATTTACATAGGGTAAGGATCCACAAATGAATGGCTAAGAACTGCTCTATTGAATGACCCTGATGAGCAAACTGGATGAACAAAGCATAGAAGCAAACTTCACATGATCCACTACAATTTACAGTAAGTTTAAACATGCCTTCAAGTAATTTTTTAAAAAGGGATTCTTAATAAAAGCAATTAGGAAAGAAGCCAACTCACCTTTTTGCACTCATCTGTTCTTTTAGCTTAGTGTACATTTCCAGCACTGCAGTTAAAAATATAACTCATTTTAGCTTTCAAATTAAAAATAATTTTTGAGAGATGAAAATAATAAAGGAAGGCATCAGCGTATTATAAATTCATTAATTTTTTCTATAGTTTGATTTAGGCTTACATTTTCAAATAAAATTTTATACTTAGAGTAAATAAAAACATTTTAATTTCTACATATGTTAAACATTATATGTATTACTACATTTTATTAAACTTGGAACACTTGCATATGCTGACACCTATAATTGAGACATTAACCTACTAACAAAATACTCTATTCAGAAACTTACTAATATAATATCTCTTCCCTGCAGGGGAACAGAAAGTTTGGACTTTAGTTATTCAGAGAAAGCTGAATGACAGTGAGACTGATTTTCATTCAATATACCAATAAGATAGCACAACTGTGTTATACCTCATTAAACAAAATTTTACAAAAAATCCACAAAGAAAGAGACACCTCAAAAGCTTATAGCAGACAATGAATTATGACAAAGGCATAAATAAACATAAAGCATCTTCCTTTGTTTTATCATTTCTATCAAAGTTTCAGAAATGCAGTTATTCAATAAAGCTGTTATAAGCTTCAGCAAGATGACATACCATTCATCCTTAATAGAATTTCCAAGTATAAAGTGAGTGAATATATTATTATTAGCTCATCAAGCCACCTCCAAATTTCCTAGACCAAAGAGATAGACATTTTTTCCCCAGATTTTTCTATAGTTTTATGGCTACCCTCAGGGATCTTCAAGTTTATAAAAGATTTTGTTTACCTCTCTGAAACCCATAAAAACTGCAAAGGTGGCTATAGTGAACCTGTCCTAATTCTACAGACTCTATGTATATTACTACCATAGCCCCTATACATAATGCAATATTTTTTACATTTCAAACCAAAACATATACCTGGGAAAGAGCCTAAAACTGCTGCTACAAGTATAAACTTGCTTTGAAATCTGTTTTATCTCAACAATTTAGGTAAACTTCATATCTACCTTCTAATATTTCTATATTCTTTTCATATAAAATAATACTTTCCTCAAATATAATCAAGTAAAACTAGTGCACCAGAAAAATGCATTATTTAACCTGTGACTTCTTATATCCTCTCATACTTCTAATCTAAGGAGGAGGTAAGCAATTGTACAGTAATTGATGGCTTGTCTTTATTCAGATAAATTATCACATCCTTTAGAGCTGAGACTATGTCACTTTCAACTTTATATTTCCAATACCTACCATAATTCCTGACACAAAAATGTATTTGTAAGAAGGTAATTAGATAGAAGGATAGATGGAGGAAAGGAGGTAGTTCTAGACATGGCTATTAGGAATGCAATGTTTATACAACTCAGATTATACAACTCAGGAAAAGCACTGAAAGCAAAGACAGTAGCAGTAACAAAATTTTAACTTCCACTTCCCTTTACTTCTCTATTTCAAATAGCCCACTAGGTGAATAAACTGAATTCAGTTCTTTTCCATTCCATCAGTACAAATTTTTTAGGCTTATTACAATTCAGAGACAAAGCATTCAAACTTAGAGACTGTCTTCATGGCCATTTCAGTGTATCTGATGGTGACAAAGAGGTATTACTAAACATTACTATAAAGGAAATAGGTTTTTTAACCCTGAAACCTCACATAATGAGCAGACATTATATTTACTCAAAGTTAATGTGCACATAGCCCTGGTCCATCAGAGATTAAACTAATTAGAATTTCAGTGATTCTATTTTTTAAAAAGCTATTCTCACAAGTCAGAAAACAATAATTGTTTAGCTAATAAGATCTGCTGACAGTTTTAACACATAATTTGTATTCTAAGCTAACTTCATATTATTTATAGGGTGAAGCAAGAGTCGGTTTACAGTTGTTTATATGAAAAAATCATACAATCCTATATAATAAAAGCCTAATATGCTAAGTGTCTGGTCAACCAGTCGGCCGTTCAACCAAAGTATAATATGCTAATGATATGCTAAGGCCGCTCAACTGCTCACTATGATGTGCACTGACAACCAGGGGGCAGATGCTCTGACCGGTAGGTTAGCTTGCTGCTGGGGTCTGGCGGATCAGGATTGAGCAAGATGGGCCGGACACACCCTGGAGTCCTCCTGTGGTCCCTCTCCAGCTGGCCAACCTCCCGCGTCCCTTTGCACTGGTGGGGTCCTTCAGCCTGGCCTGTGCCCTCTTGCAATCCGGGACCCCTCGGGGGATGTCAAAGAGCTGGTTTCGGCCCAATCCAGCAGGCCAGGCCGAGGGACCACACTGGTGCACGAATTAGTGCACCAGGCCTCTAGTAATTAATAAATAAGAATAAATTCAGTGTTTTGCATACTCACTACTATAAACCTATTTTTGACCCACCCTGTATAATTATTATATACAAAGCATCTCATTCTATTTCCCAGGATATGAAGGTTCCAGTTCCTTCCTGAAAAAAAAAAAATGCAACACTGCGTTGGATTTAATTTACTATATTAAGAAAAAGATGACATACACCTGCTTCCTTTTGTTTAAACAGGATACATCCAGGTAAAGAAAATACTGGTTAATTTTTTTTGAAATTTATTGATGTCCTGGTAATATCTGAGCCCTTACAGAGAGTCAGAACCTCAGAAACCTAAAAAGTCAGTCTTTCCAAAATATAGGTGGAAAGGCAAGAATGAAGAAGGGAGAAGACCTAGCATTTTGGGATGTTTTCTTACCTGATCAGCAAAATGAGATTGCGAGCAAAGCAAAACCAAGCTACTTAAGTATCAAATGGAAAACTATAGGTAAAATGATAGGCAAATTAGGACAAGGCAAGAAAATGTAATCTAAAGACACTCCCCATGGGAAAGTATTCTGAAGAATCACAAAGTTGAGGAGGGCGCAAGTGAGGCAGAAAGGAAACGGTAAGATTATAGAAGACTGACGTGACAGATCACCAAACGGGGATTTACATTATAGGAAAACTCAGGGAACAAAGTGGATAAGAAAGATAACCCTAGGCTTTTGGGGGGAACAATCACCAAATACCTGTAATTCCCATAATGAATAATGACTAAATGTTATCATTAAATTATAATTTTACCAAGCCAACATTACATTATAGACGAATTTAACTCACCTGGAAGGCACAACTGCAATTTTTCTACTACAGTTGTAATATTCCTCTGCTGAATTCTACATCGAATAATATCTTCTGTTTGGACTACCACCTTAGGAAAAGAAATGTTCATATGTTTAAACGAACAGTTAAATCATATCCACATATTGATACACAACAAATGTATCATTTTCTCACCTCCTTTCCAGCATCTTGAAATCTTCGGTTGGTATCAGTAACTTGTACCTTAAAAATAATTTCACCTTAGTTAGACAAATATGAATAAAACTGCCCTGATGTAACTGCTCACCCTTGTAATCAGATCATGCTTCATGAGAAACTTAGAACAAAGAAATGCAAATTCAAATTAACTCTACAGCTTGAACTTGAACTTTTGATTGAAAAGGGCTTTTAACTTCAATTACTTATGACAGTTCTTTTTAACAGATTCTGTGGCAAACTTCTCAAATTTACTCAAGATTTTTGAACTTTACTTGCTTCTCTAAGTCTGTCAAACAATTCAAATCACTGACCCAATTGACCACTGGTCCTTCTTTGATAACTTCAATGAGGTCTATGTGCCACTCATTGTCTGTAGGAAATGGTGATTGCATTTTACGGTAATTAAACATTCATACTTTGCTGAATGCAAACACTGGGTGGTTGATTAACATCAAACACAGAAATCTCAATCCACAGCAACATTTTAATGCTGCAGGTGCAGGCAAAGCTCAACCTCAAATTTTCCCACATATTAAGTGACTCATTAGGTCATCATAGTAAGGAAGCACATTCTGGTTTATTAAAAATCTCATTAATTTTTTAACAATGATGCTCAGTGACCTCATTGATGCTGTATTTGGTCATTCGTTGTCTGAACATCCTTTATATAGTTGTTTTCTAATCATAACCTTTGGTAAACCAGGGTCATTCTGTCTGCTAAGCTCTCCAAATGTAAAGAAAGATAAGTAGGACAATTCTTATAACTATATGTTTTGTATTCTGACTGAACAAATCCAGGTCTCATTTAATAAATAATGTTTTTTCTGTGTGGCCAAAAGGTAGACCAATTTTCTTTAAGAAAATTATACATTGCTATTAAACTAAAAAAAAGTTTCAACATTATTAAATAACTTTGAGAATATAATTACACATGGTAGTTTTTATATTTGTACTAATTGTCATTGCTAAAACTGCCAATGGGGCCTTTCATTGTACGAAGTTTTTTAGTTTATTTCCCTGCATGGAAATAAATCCTGTTAAGTCAATGCATTACTTACTTTACCAAAAAAGGGATTACTCCTGTCATTAGCATGACAACTGTGTTAACAAAGCATGAAGAGCATTCCCAATTATATACACTGATGCACTTCTTGAAAGTAGTACATTTAATAAAGGTTTGTACCATGCACTATAAACTAATACTTGAGTAATTTTTTAAAATATATTTTTATTGATTTCAGAGAGGAAGGGAGAGGGAGACAGAGACAGAAACATCAATGATGAGAGACAATTACCAACTGGCTGCCTCCCACACACCCCCCACTGGGGATCGAGCCAGCAACCAGGGCATGTGCCCTGACCAGGAATCAAACATTGACTATCTGGTTCACAGATCAATGCTCAACCACTGTGTCACACTGGCCAGGCAACACTTGAGTAATTTAATGACAGCAAAGATAAACTGAATTTTAACATATTTCTTACCTTCAGTTTTTCTGCATCAGTCCTTACTTTAAGGAGTTCTGTAATAGCATCTACAAAACCCTGATGATGAAAATTACACATCTTTTCAATTTCCTTGTCATGATTACGGATACAATTATCTAACTTTTCCATAAACTTTTTGTGTGCATTTGGTTGGTCATCATACACAGACCTGTATGTATATAAAAAGAAAGCTAACATTAATTTCCCAATTCACCAAAATGTATTCTTTGAAACAGCTGATATCTTAACACTTATCTAAATCTTTTAACAGATAAACTAGGGTGATAGTACTGCCAGTAGTAGAAATAATTTGAGTGAAAAATATTTAATTTCTTTTTGAACATGTTAATAGTAAAAGAGCCACAGCCCTCTAGATATATCACTAGGCATCTGGAAATAAAGATATGAAGCTCAGGAGGAGTCTTTACATACAAATGTTCAAGAAAGAGTGAACGATTAAGGAATGAATGAACAAACTCCTTATTTCTACAGCATTTACTATGTGTCATGACATATTCTAAATGCTTTATATGGTAACCTTCTAATCCTCACAACAAGCTTATAATGTAGGTATTATTACCCTTGCTGTGTATATATAAGTGACAGATTATATAACTGCCACATATTCTACAACTAGCAAGTCACAGCTGGGATATGAATCCTGGTGATCTGGCTCCAAGAGTTCATATTCTCAAGTACAAGGCCATATTGCAGTCACCACAATGTTCTCTAAATATGACATACACATTCCTACTGTATCTAAGCTCATGCTGTATCCACATAGAGGGCAGCCTGCCCTCACCCCGCCATACAAGAAAGGATTAACCTTGTCCAAAGAAAGGTTTGGCCCTTGCCCCCAGATCCTGGGAGGTAAGCCTTTGGAATGTCCTGCCTGATAGATGCCTTTTTTTCCTTGGGGGCCTTAAGCAATGCCAAACAGTCTATGTTAACAATATGATTTACAGTGAGTGAGGACCATAGCATCTGCTCTGGAGGGCTGGAGACTAAGGTCTGCAACACAGGCAGTGAGCCATGCCTATGTGACCAATCCCAGTAAAAATCCTGGATACCATGGCTGGGGTAAGCTTCCGTGGTTGGCAACACTCCATAAGTGCTGACACACATCATTACTGGGAGATGTAAATGCTGTCCAGACTACTCCACTGGAACAAACAACTGGAAGCTCCTGCCTGGAACTCTCCTAGACCCTGCCTTATAAGGCTGTTCTTGTGGTGAATTTTAGTCTGTATCCTTTTGCTGTTAACATAGAGTAACTGTGAGTATAGCGGCTTTGCTAAATTCTGTGAGTCCTCCTAGTGAATTACTGAACCCAAGGGTAGTCTTGGCACCTTCCCCAAAATGCACCCCCCCCCCAATCTGTTGACCATAGTTTGAGGTTTAGTTCAAGTCCCATTTCCTCCAATAGGCTTTTGTCAATCATTTCAATGCCAAGTAATCTTTTCATGGGCAGGACAGCTAAACATATAGTCCTTTCCATTCATTCTGACATGTAATCATATATGACTTTGCATTGTAATTTAAATGTTTCAATTATAAGTCATATATTTTGTTTCTCCACATAGAACATAAGCTTCTTGAGGGCAGCCTCCATGGCTTAGGTTTTTAATACATACCTATAATAATACTAGAGAGGACAATATAGGATAGCAATTTTAAGTACTTGGGCTGTTAAAGAGCTAAGCTAGAACTAGGCTCTGATCTTGGGCATCTCTTTTCTACCTATACTACTTTCTTTCTCTAATCTAGACTTGGAGCTTTAAATTTCATAAACACCAGTGACACCTTCCAGGTGTACATTTCCAGCCCTGACCTCTCTTCTGAAATTTATTTCTCTCCAAGTGGATATCTGATAAGCATCTCAAATATGTATAAAATAAATTACTTTCCTATTCTCTGAAACTTGCTCCTCTCACAGTTTCTCCCATCTCAGTAATTGCTCTAGCTCTTCTAGTTGATCAGGCAAAAAACTTTGAAATCATCACTGATTGTCCTCTTTCTCTTACCCCCACCAAAACAATCCAGCAAATCAACCTTTGCTACCTCCACTGGTACCTCCCTGGGACCAAGCCGTCAACATGCCTTGTCTTCAGTTTGTTCTCAACACAATAGACAGAATGATCCCATTAAAACATAATTCGGATCCCATGTCTCTCTTCTGCTCAAAACCCCATTTTTCTTACAACAGTCCATAAAGCTCTACATAATTTTTCCCCATGTTATCTCATTGACCTCATTTCCAACTACTTATTCTTCACTTTACTTATTTCATGTTAGCAACACTGGCCTCCTTGTGGTTCCTGAAACACACCAGGCACATTCCTGTCCTATGCTTTGCCCATAGTTTCCTCTACCTGGATCACATTTCTCATGTGTGGCAGCCTCCCTCTCCTCCTTCAGTCTATTACCCCCTTCTTTTTAAAATATATTTTTTTATTGATTTCAGAGAGGAAGGGAGAGGGAGAGAGAGATAGAAACATCAATGAGAGAGAATCATTGATTGGCTGCCCCCTCACACTCCCTACCGGGGATCAAGCCCACAACCCAGGCATGTGCCCTGACCGGGAATCAAACTATATCCTCCTGGTTCATAGGTCAACTCTCAATTACTAAGCCACCGTGGCCAGGCTGTTACCCTCTTCTTGATAAGGCCCTTTCCAGCTACAATATCTACATTACACACACACACACACACACACACACACACACTTCCCTGCTTTATTTTCTCTCTTTTTTTATTTTCTAAAATAAAGGAGTTACTTTGTCACTGCAACATTCTTACTACTGGAGAAATACTCTCTACTTCGCACTTTATTTTCTGTCTTCCCCTACTAGAATGTAAGTTGCATGAGGGCACAGAATGTTTGTGTTTTGTTCTCTGTTGTATATCCAGCCCTAGAATACTGCCTATTATATAGCAGATGCCCAATAAAAAATAATAATTTATGAAAGATGGGTTCATGGATGGATGGATGATAGATAGAATCAGAAAGAATACTTACTAGTTGTTCAACCTCAGGTAAGCTACCTGACTTCTCTAAATCTTAATTCTTTCAACAATAAAATAGCGATAAAAAAATTCTGTTATGAGGATTATTATCAGACTACTACATGGATTACAGTAAACACATGAAAAATTCTTAGCACAATAACTGACACACTGTATGTAAGTGCTCATATATATTGGCTACTAGCACAGTATGCACTTAAGAGACAACCAAATCCTTGTAAAATGAGTGAACCCTGCTGAATAATTGAGTACTAGCTGCAAGTATCAAATATGACTAACACTCAATTATCCATTGTTAAATGAGCTGACTACCACTATCACCTGACATTTGTATGGGGCCTTTTGCATTTTTAACATCTAATACTTCATTTCTTTCTTATACCACACCAGAGAAAGTATCACTGCCTCCTTTTCACAAATGAAGAAACAGGCATAGGAATGGTAAATGACTAATGTAACCTAGTGAGTGACCAAGGCAGGACTAGAATTCCCACCTTGCACTTTTCCTACCATTAGTACATATAAAAAGAACTCTTAATTAAACAAACAATGTTGTTCCAAAGAAAAATCCATGTGCAAGAGGAAGTTTATCTAACTGACCTTGGCATGCCATAAACAAATTTTAATTTCATAATTGTGAGCAAGTATAATAGTCTTTAAGTAATAAATATATGCATTTCTGAGATTTTAAAAACATCTAATCTAATAAAAGAGAAACATGCAAATTGACTGTACCTCCACCACACCCACTAGCCCACCCACCAGCCAATCAGGAGCAAATTAACCCAACTAAGATGGCTGCAGCCATGGAGCTGGAGCGAGCAGGAGGCTTGGGTTGTCCCGGGCAATGGAGGAAGCCAAGCTTCCCGCCTGCCCTGCTGGCCCTGAGCTCCGCTCAAGGATACAAAGTTTCAATTATAGAAAATAAATAAATCCCAGATACCTGCTTCCAGCCCACAGCCGTGGCCACCCTGAAGGGACTGTGGGCAGCCTGAAAATGGCCCTCAGCCCCTCACCAGGCTGGCCAAACCCCCATGGGGTGAGGGTCCCCGCTGGGGGGCTTGGCCAGCCTGCAAACAGCCATCAGCCCCTCACCCAGGCTGGCCAGGCACCCCAGTGGAGACCCCCACCCTGAAGGGGGTGTGGCCAGCCTGAAAACGGCGCTCAGCCCTTCACCCAGGCTGGCCAGGCACCCCAGCAGGACCCCCACCCTGATCCAGGACACCCTTCAAGACAAACCAGCCGGCCCCCACCCATGCACCAGGCCTCTATCCTATATAATAAAAGGGTAATATGCAAATTGACCCTAACAGCAGAACCACTGGGAATGACTGGTCACTATGACACACACTGACCACCAGGGGGCAGATGCTCAATGCAGGAGCTGCCCCCTGGTGGTCAGTGCACTCCCACAGGGGGAGCTCTGCTCAGCCACAAGCCAGGCTGACGGCTGCCAGCACAGCAGTGATGGTGGGAGCCTCTCGTGCCTCCTCAGCAGGGCTAAGGATGTCTGACTGCAGCTTAGGCCTGCTAGCCGCTGGCAAGTGGACATCCCCCGAGGGCTCCCGGGCTGCCAGTGGGATGTCTGACTGTCAGCTTAGGCCTGATCCCCCAGGGAGCAGGCCTAAGCCAGCAGGTGGACAGCCCCAGACTGCAAGAGGGCACAGACTAGGCTGAGGGACCCCTCCAAGTGCACAACTTTTTGTGCACTAGGCCTCTAGTATTTAATAAAACAGTTTGGTAGTTATCTGGCTCTTAAAATACCAGGCAGTAAACAAAACATACCAAAGAACTTGTTTTTCTCCTTACAACAGTTTTAACATTGCAGCGAAATCTAGCAAGAGATATTTCAGGACTGCCCTACTATAGTGTCCCTCCAAAGGAGGTTTCACTCCGTTCTTGAGTGCAAAGGCAATACTGTTATCTCTTTTCAATTTAATAGTAACATATAAATAGACAGGAAGATAAATACTTATTTCCCAAAAGTCTATTTTATTTTAGAAAGTTCTTTAAAAATCCATCCTTTGGTGTGTCTTTCTAATTTCTTCTCCAGAGTTTTAAAAAACAAAACTAGTATTGTTTTATAGTAATTCAGGACGATGCCAGTGGATCTATTATAGCATACAGGTGAACTCCTCTTTTCCTATTGATACTATTAGTATGGAGGAAAACAATATCAGAACATAACACCCCCATTCACAGAAAACCAGAGCCTGACATGGATGAACTATATATATTCCATGCCTTCTGCCTGTCAAGTAAAACTGTCAAGTCTCAATGAAGGAAATAAAAATAACATTAAGGTGCCGAAACCGGTTTGGCTCAGTGGATAGAGCATCGGCCTGCGGACTGAAAGGTCCCAGGTTCGATTCCGGTCAAGGGCATATACCTGGGTTGCGGGCACATCCCCAATAGGAGATGTGCAGGAGGCAGCTGATCGATGTTTCTCTCTCATCAATGTTTCTAACGCTCTATCTCTCTCTCCCTTCCTCTCTGTAAAAAATCAATAAAATATATTTTAAAAAAATAACATTAAGGAATTAGTGCTATAAATGAGAAAGAGTAGGTCGTGATCTACCTATTACTAAGTCCTCGTCTCTCTTGACCCTTGATAATCATGAATAGAAGGTGCATCCCAAACTGATACAATCACTTGTCACCCACAGCCATAGCAATGAGAGCATTCTTAGCAGAGTACACAGAAATAAACAGGTTGAGGTGAAAAAAACATTCTAAATTACAGAAATCCTATCTAATAATAGACAAACATGGTAATTGACCGTACCTTCGCTACGCTTCCCATTGGCTAATCAGGGTGATATGCAAATTAACTGCCAACAAAGATGGCGGTTAATTTGCATATGTAGGCGCAATGCTGGGAGGTGAAAGGGGAAGGACAGAAGAAGCCGCCTGCCGCTGACGGTGATCAGAAACCCAGGCGGCAGGCAAGAGCATGGGCCCCCTGGCCCATGATCGGAGAACTGGGGCCGCCTTTGCCTGCCCCCCTGCCGGTGATCAGAGAAGCTGCGTGGGGCAGGGAAGAGATGGCCGCCAGCGAAAGCCTGCGTGCACTTCCTGGAGACGAGCCTGGAAGCCAAGAACGCCTGTGTCCTGCTGTCGCAGAGCCGGCTATTTGAGGAGCCCAAGCTGACCCAGCACTGCTAGGAGGTCATTGACGAGCAGGCGGAGATGGCCCTACAGTCCAAGGGCTTCTGCGAGATCAACTGGAAGACCCTGGAGGTCGTAGTCACCTGGGAGGCCCTCAACACCAAGGAGGCGGTGGTCTTCGAGGCCGTGCTCAACTGGGCCGAGGCCGAGTGCAAACGGCAGGGCCTGCCCGCCACCCCGCGCAACAAGAGGCACATCCTGGGGCCGGCCCTCTACCTGGTCCGCATTCGGACCATGACCCTGGAGGAGTTTGCCAACGGTGCTGCCCAGTCGGACATCCTGATGCTGGAGGAGACCCACAACATCTTCCTGTGGTACACGGCAGCCAACAAGCCCCTGCTCAACTTCCCACTGACCAAGAGGCGAGGCCTGGCCCCGCAGAGGTGCCACCGCTTCCAGTCCTCGGCCTACCGCAGCAGCCAGTGGTGCTACCAGGGGCGCTGCGACAGCATCCAGTTTGCAGCGGACAGGAGGGTGTTTGTGGTGGGGCTGGGCCTGTACAGGTCCAGCTCCAGGAAAGCCGAGTACTGTGTGAAGATCGAGCTCAAGTGCCTGGGGGTGGTCCTCGCCCAGAACCTGACCAGGTTTGTGTCCGACAGCTCCAGCAGCACCTTCCTGGTCTGGTTCGAGCACCCGGTACAGGTGGAGCAGGACACCTTCTACACGGCCAGCGCCATGCTGGACGGCAGCAAGCTCAGCTACTTCGGGCAGGAGGGCCTGACAGAGGTGCAGTGCGGGAAGGTGACCTTCCAGTTCCAGTGCTCCTCCAACAGCACCAAGGGCACCGGAGTGCAGGGCGGGCAGATCCCCGAGCTCATCTTCTACGCCTGAGGCCGTGGGTGTGCGGGTGCTGGGGGGATGGAGGGCCGCACCCTTCCTCCTTGCCAGGACAGGCTTCAGGACTCCTAACCTTTTGTGCGCAGCTGGCTGTAGCCAGAGGTATAAATGAGACGTTTCTACACGGCCAGAGCCCAGTTCTGAATACAGGGGGCTGGGCCTCATCATATCTCCTGCACATTGGGGTGCACACTCAGGTGGAGGGTGGATTTGGGGGCGGAGGGCAGCCCAGACCCCACCAGAGGTGCATACGCCACCTGCTTTGTGGGCTTGGCTGTCCCTCCCACCCTCCTAGATTTTGTTCTGAGTTGTTCTAAGCTTAAGACCTTCCCTCCAAATCTAAAACCTGGGAAAAGTCATTTAAAAAAAAAAAAAGTCTAGAAATTATTAAAAATACAAGTACTTTGAAAAAAAAATATAGATACTTCTCCAAACACTGGCTGGGGGGGGCAGGGAAGAGGCGGCCACCACCAGCAGCCACCTCTTCCCTGCCCCTCCCCTCCCCCCCCCCGGCCGGTGTTCGGAGAAGTACCTGTATTTTTTTTTTCAAAGTACCTGTATTTTTAATAATTTCTTGACATGGTAAAAGAATTTTACATTACGATCCAAAGGTGGTGGGGTGAGGAGAAGGAGCAGCAGAACAATCCAACAAACAAAAAGGGAAACAGAAATGCATGGTGGAAGGGATTTGAAGGGTGGATAGGGGCATTGCACAACTAAAATGCAATTGGCTTGTTACTGAGTACTATTCATGGGAAGACAGCATCCTGACTCCTTCTCTATACAGCATATTGGGAGTAAAAATGATGCATCCAGGTGGAAATATGATTAGGGGTTGGAAGACAGACAGCGAAAGAAGTCAGAAATAGACACTGAGAGAGTCACTGGCTGGCTGGCTGCAAATACTGACTCTCCAGTAGTGACCCTCCCCCCTGAATGCACAAATTTTTGTGCCCTGGGCTACTAGTAAATTATATTTTTAAAAAGTACTGAAGGATCAGACAAGTGTCAGAATCCAAAATTTATCAAAAGATAGAATGTTGGCCCTGGAAAGTACACTAGAAAGTTCCTAGTTCTGACTTTCTCAATGTAATAGATCTAGCAAAAATCTAAAATCCAGCACACAGCCCAGCTAGCATGGCCCAGTGGTTGAGCACTGACCTCTTAACCAGGAGGTAATAGTTCAATTCCCGGTCGGGGCACATGCCCTGGTTTCAGGCTCAATCCCCAGTGTGGGGCATGCAGGAGGCAGCCGATCAATGATGCTCTCTGATCATTGATGTTTCTATCACTCGCTCTCCCTTCCTCTCTAAAATCAATAAAAAAATATATTTTAAAAAATATAATAAAATCCAGCACGCAAGCACTCAAATAAAACTAATCACTGCATGTGGTTGAGTTAATCTTCTACCCACTCTGATGAAAAGTAATATTAAAAGTAACTATTCTAAAAATGTGCTTTAAAAGGCAATAATAACTATCTGACTGAATAGAGAGCAGCAAAAAAGGAGAAAGGGTGGATATGCATAAGAACACTAGGAAAGGAAAGAAAGCAAAAGCAACTCTTATCCCAAGAATTTCTTGACACCATAGCAGGACTTTCACTCTTTTCTCTGAAGGGACCTATGTTTAATTATAGAGACAATTTGGGGAGATAGTGAAGGGAGAGGATACGAAGAAAAGCTGAGAAGATGGACACTCCCTGTCAACAATTCTCCACAGTGACTTAACAGACTAAAGAAGAATCCTATTGGGGGTTTGCAGGGCTGAGTGAAAAAGGTGAAGGGATTAAGCAAAAAGAATTAAATAAGTAAGTAAGTAAGTAAGTAAGTAAGTAAGTAAGTAAGTAAGTAAATAAATAAATAAATAAATAAATAAATAAATAAACAAATAAATGCCAAAAAAAAAGAGGAGTCATATCTGCTACTTCTGGCTTAATGTGGTGAAGGTTTTTTTTAAAAGCAGTAATGCACAATGAAGTACTTAAGTGCTTTACATTCATTATCTCATTAATATACACTACAGCTTTACGATGTACATTCTGTTAGCATTCCAATTTACAGATGAGGTATGGAAAGATTAAGATTTTAAATCCAAAGCTGGCCAAGATTTAACCCCAGGTTGGCCTGACTCCAAAGCCACTGCTCCTAATCATTATGTCATACAGAATTTCCAATCAGAAATGGTGAGAAGCAGCAGGGAATACAGAGAAGTTACCAGCACAGCAACTAACCAGATCACCTTTGAAGAGCAACAATTGAGAATGACTCAATAGGGAATCCCTGATGTGCACTGCTGCATCCATCAGGTGAAATCATCAGATGGACAGAAAAGAGGATGAGAACTGAGGCATAGCTAATTGTTAGGCAGCTGTAAATTACAAATGCAACAAAATAAGGAAGACCAAAATATGAAGCAGAGAAAACTGAGGGCCCTGTACTCGTCTGACCTCAGCTGAAGAAACTCTGAAAAATATACTTTTCTTTTATCCTTTCTTTGGTCTTTGAATGATAATCATTATTCTTTAAATATTTAATTTGCAGGACAAGAAAGGAAATAGCATTCAGCACTCTTCATTCTTTGAACCTTAAGTTGGTTAACAGTTGTATCCATCTAATAATCAGTGGTTCTCAACCTTCCTAATGCCGCGACCCTTTAGTACAGTTCTTCATGTTGTGGTGACCCCCAACCATAAAATTATTTTCGTTGCTACTTCATAACTGTAATTTTGCTACTGTTATGAATCATAATGTAAATATCTGATATGCAGGATGTATTTTCATTGTTCGCGACCCACAGGTTGAGAACCGCTGAAATACTAATGTGCCAGATATACTACTATCCTAAATTTTCAACAAATATACAATTTTAATAAAATAATTTTTTCTTTTTTCAAAATGCCCCCCAGCATTTTATAATGTTTACTGGCGAATTAATCACATTCCTATAAATAAATACACACCGATATATGACAAAACCAGAAAGAGCAAACATACTATTCTAAAAAAACAAATTTTCCACTATTCCACATACATTCAGGTTGTTCCTTAACGCTCCATATACAGATAATGAGTTCAATGTAAGAGTTTAGTCATCCCTTCTAAAAGTTTAGCACAATAAAATCGTACTTCTTCTGGCAAAATGTATTGCTAATCAGAGAAAAATGCAGATGAAAAATAAATTTTAAAAGAATAGCTAACTTTAAAATTTCATCTGAATAGAAAACAAAGACATACTATGCTACACTAAAGATCTTATTTAAATATTTTAATTTTGGCAACTAGGAACACATAAAAACAAAGTATATATCTTTATAACTAAAAAATTTTAAATACAAACAAATTTCCTATCTTTATTATATCAAATATTCCACATAAAAGCAGTGTTGAAATGTAAGTTATCACACAGTATTTGATTATCTGATATATCAGGCTTATAGAATTTAAATGATCTTTCAGAAAAGCCTTCTTGAAGTCTATGTATAGGTCGCCACCTAGTGGATATAAATATAAGAAAACTAAGATGTCATTAAAATGTTAAAATTGGTTCATTGAAAATTAATGCTTTGATCACCAAATCAAATGCCTTAGGAATTCAGGCTACTTCAACTTTTGAACACATGCTATATTTTGCTAAGGTAAGTGATTTATTAGTCATATTCCATTGTTGTTTTTTAAGGGAAACATCTTTTTCTGATGGAAAACAAACAACATTCACAAGATACTATGTAAGAAAGGACCCTTTTTTTTATTACTGGTAACATATTAGGATTATTTTTTTGTCAAAAAGCACATTGTATCCCTATACTATTTTAAGTATTTTTCACTGTATCTTCATTGTTTAAAAAAATTCCATCACAATATCTATGGAGAAAATAACATGCATGTTTCCTAAGAAAGATTTTTTAACTTTTTTTTTCTTATATATTTTATTGATCCCCCACAGAGAGGGAGAGGGATAAAGAGTCAGAAACATCGATGACAGAGAAACATCAACCGGCTGCCTCCTGCACATCTCCCACTGGGGATGTGCCCGCAACCAAGGTACATGCCCTTGACCGGAATCAAACCTGGGACCCTTCAGTCCGCAGGCCGATGCTCCATCCACTGAGCCAAACTGGCCAGGGCAAGATTTTTTAACTTTTACTAAAATAATGTGTACACTTCGAGAAAAGCTGATATAACCTCAAAGTACCCAATCTCAATTTCTCCAAATTGCCCATATTTACTAGAGTACTATATTCCTTTTCTAAACAAAATAAAATGGCCTTTCTCTATCATAGAATCCGTTGTTCTCCAATAGAATGGATATACTGTTGCATAAATAACCACAAAAGAGCAAAGCTAAGGCCCAGGTAGAATACTGTGAAAGGATACTCACCTACAGTGACTGCCATGATAATACTAGTCATTAGCAGACTTTCCTATAAATGTTATGAAATGTCAATCAGCTGCTTTTTTTTTTAAAATATATTTTATTGATTTTTTTACAGAGAGGAAGGGAGAGGGATAGAGAGTCAGAAACATTGATGAGAGAGAAACATCGATCAGCTGCCTCCTGCACACCCCCTACTGGGGATGTGCCCGCAACCCAGGTACATGCCCCTGACCGGAATCGAACCTGGGACCCTTGAGTCCGCAGGCCGACGCTCTATCCACTGAGCCAAACCGGCTAGGGCAATCAGCTGCTTTTAAGAAAAAGCAATAACTCTAGCAAGGATATGGACTTTTAAAATACTGGAAAACTAAAGGCAGAAATACTGTCCAGAACTGCCTGGGCACTGACACTGTTTTACCTTCTGGTGTCAATACTTCCTACAAACCTTTATCAGAAAACAAAATTTCACTGTTTTATCTGACAAAATTGTATCAGCTACGTCTGACTTCCACTGGATGCTTTTTATTATTATTTTCTACTTTTTCAAACACTAACTACATTTACCTAAAATGAGACACTAGTCTTAATTCTGATTTTCTAGTATAAAAAAAAAATTGCTTTCGCATTCTTTTGAGCATTCTTTATTTATTCTTCCAGCCTATAGACATTTTTACTACTCTTTGACCAATGTTTCAAATGATAAATAAAGCTTATTTTTGTATTTATTTACAATTAATAATTAAGATTTGGTATTTCATAATTAAGAGACTGCTTATTATATCCTTCAGCAATTTCATTTTTACACTGAATGCTTTTCAGATTCCAGGTACTAATATTATTGATTAGTACTGATATTTTGGTTACTAACTATAAAATATATTTTGCTGAATATTAAATATATCTATAAGGCAATTAACTACCCTATGATTATCAACTTTTGACAAATTAAACATTTCTAAAAACAATACTATGAAGACAATGTTAAAAGTAATCACACACAAAAACTGGTCAGAAATTTTCAAAACTATTAAAACCATCCTATCCAATACAAATTGTTTGCTATTAACCTCAAAAATAGTTTTCAAAACAGGTTTTTGGTTTATTAGTAAATTTGGTAAATTCACCAAGTTGGTCATGCAACAAATTAGTCATTTTGGCAATTAAACTAAAGCCAAGATTTTAAACATGTTTTTACATAAAAGCCCCAAATATAAAAGGGCAGTGTACACAGAAAAAATTAAGCTTCTGAGATCCAGTAGGACCCCATTTTGCCCAGGTAAAGTCATTAGCAATTCTCTGTACCCCCCGTATGAATCCTGGAAACGAAGGAAAGCTACATTGAGATGTTCTATCTGTTTCTATCGGAGTGACCACTTGGTGTTTGTACTGTTGGCTATGTAAATTGAAATTTTAATCTAATCTTTCAGTGGAACAGTCTCTTCAATACCAGTTTATAACCCACTTGAAACCCTGCAACTAGAGTCAGAAGTGGGACTCCCTTCTTTAGATATACTTAAGGTGCCCAAAATTTCAGTAATATCCATCCAGTGAGCTAATATATTATTCAAAGATAGTGAACAAGTTATTATTATTTGGGAGAAGGGCTTCTTTTCCCATAAAGTCACATGATTTGAAAATATTTTTGTTCCACAAGTATGACTGCCCTAAGAATTTTGTGAGATTCCCCAGTAACCTTCCACTACTTTTTTTTCATTTTTCCTTAACTCGAGTTGAAGTGTTACCTACAATTAAAACCAAAAAATAAAAATTAAATTAAAAAATCCTTGACTAAAATACACATACACACACAAACCCACATACACATTTGTTGCCATAAGATGGGATTTACAAATCCCCCTATCTGACCAATACATTACAGCACATCTTCCCAACTGAATAGGTTACAGGCATACTGCAATAATGATCTCAGCCTTCAATCTAACTTTCTGTTTGAGCCATGTCATAAAACATGCTGGGAAGCACTATTACAAAATAATCCAAAAATAAGGGTCTAAAGGTATACTTTAAGTGAATGGAGTTCTGAGGAAAAGAGCATGTCAAGCAGGCCTCTAGAAAAATCCTATATAATAAAAGGCTAATATGCAAATCGCTGAATGGCAGAACAATGTTCCATGGGGAGTGGGCCTAAACCGTCAGTCAGATATCTCCTAAGGGCTCCTGGACTGTGAGAGGGCGCAGGCGGGCTGAGAACCCTCCCCCAGTGCACCGGGCCTCTAGAAATAATATAATTCTATCTAGCTTTTATACAACACTTTTATATTTTTTTAAATATCCACAATATTGTACAGCTAAGTAAAGAAAACAGGATAAGATAAGTGTCCTAAATTACCACTGTGTGGTATCTACACCAAGTAGGTATCCTGTAGTTACAGAGGAACTGGGAGTTCCTAGCAAATCCAGGAAGAAAAAAACATATACACAGAGAATCCAATCTCTCTCATTATAGACTACTGAAAAAGATTTTTTTATTTATAAAATATTCACCTTCTGTGTGTTTGCCATGAAATATTTCTTCTAGTTAGCCACATGCACTCTTAGAATGTTTTATAAAATAATGCCCAGGTGCTTCCTTTAATTCAACTGAAGACATTCTGCCAAATAATTTTTTAAATAATGGAGTTGACATAGCCTAATTTTTTTTAAAGGGTACAATTATATCTTTTTTGTAAATCATTTTACTTTATCTTTATTTTTAGTTTCTTAAATATGTTTTTATAGATTTCAGAAACAGGAAGGGAGAGGGAGAGAGGGATAAAAACATCAATGATGCCCTAACCGGTTTGGCTCAGTGGATAGAGTGTCGGCCTGCAGGACTGAAAGGTCCCAAGTTCGATTCCGGTCAGGGGCGTGTACCTTGGTTGCAGGCACATCCCCAGTAGGGGGTGTGCAGGAGGCAGCTGATCGATGTTTCTAACTCTATCCCCCTATCTTCCTCTCTGTGAAAAATCAATAAAATATTTTTTTTAAAAAAAAATCAATGATGAGAGACAACCATTGATCGTCTGCCTCCTGCACGCCCTCTACCAGGACGGAACCCGCAAGCCAGGCATGCACCCCACCCGGGAGAAATCATGACCTTGTGGTTCATAGGTCCACGCTCAAGCACTGAGCCACAGCATATCTTAAAGGATCATACATTCTGTGAAAGCATCAAGATCAAGCAAAGCCCAAAAAAAAGGATGATTTTCCCTGTTTCTGATGCTGAATTTTACTTGTCTTGTTTGCCTCTATGTGCAAATTCTGTGACTTGTTTTCACTAACAGTATCCTGTTTCCACAGGAAAGTGCAATTTGTTAGTTAACATTAATTACTTCCTATAACTAAGGTTGATATTCTGTAATATTCACATTAACACTCACTGTAATTCTGGATAACAACAGAGTACAATGATAATCGTTAATGGACATCCACTATGGTGAAACCTGAATGGACAATCAGCTAACACAGATTGGCAATAGACTTCCTCCTTCCTGTTTTTACACTCCTAACCAAGGAGACAATGCTTCCTGTTGACTTTGTGCTACTTGTTAAAATGCAAAATATGAGAAATGGAAACATCCAATACATAAAAATGTATCTGTCTTCTAGGATAACAAACTGAATTGCTAAATAAAATTTAATTTTAAAAACAAACCATTAAACAGATTAATGAATGCAGATGTAGACTAATTCCCCAGAAGATTTTAGAAAATTAAACAAGAATATTAAATTGTCTAAAGTAGATCTAATGTGCAGTTTGCCTAGTAGCTTAAGAGATGATCTATATATTCTACCGAAGTCCTTTACAGGAGTATTAATCTACAATTAAAGGAGAAATTCTCTTAAGAATTGACTTTTCAGCAAAACAACAGTTAAAAACAAACAAAAAACCCCACTATTCACCACGGAAAATAAAACAGAAAATTAATCAATATTTATATACCCATTACTTTAGTGACAAACTTTCACAAAACAGAAACTACAAAAGATGAGACAAATTAATAAAAAAGGACTTCAAAACACCATTCAGTCCAAGAAAGAGCAGATGAAAAACAATATGAGGCCTTAGAAGATATAACCAACCTCATAAAGAGAGATAAATGAATAAAACTGAGTCCTAATGAAAAAGAATCTGCTTTTTTAGGGTGAAAATTAATCACATATAAAGCCACAAATAAAACCTCAATGAATTCCAAAGAATAGAAATAATACAGATTAATCTAGCTATAATGTAATAAAACTAAAAATTATTAGCAAAATTTTAAAAATAAAAAAACCCTTCACATCT
The DNA here is from genome assembly GCF_963259705.1 of Myotis daubentonii. NCBI lineage: Eukaryota > Metazoa > Chordata > Mammalia > Chiroptera > Vespertilionidae > Myotis > Myotis daubentonii. Next base: position 40,269,256 of record NC_081852.1, on the reverse strand, counting down.
GGAATTTTTTTAAAAGCCTATTTAAAAAATTGCTGTTGGATCCCCTGGACAGAGTCACTCAACTGGTTGGAGTGTCACCCCATGCACCGAAAGGTTGCCAGTTTACTCCAAGTCAAGGCACATACCTGGGTTGCAGGTTGGATTTCCAATCGAGGTGGGTACATAAGGCAACCTACTGATGTTTACCTGTCTCTCTCCCTTTCCTTCCTCCCCCCCTCTCTCCCTCCCTCTCTCCTCTTTCCTCTCTCTAAGCATGTCCTCAGGTGAGGATTTTTTTAAAAACTGTTGGATAAAAGGAAAATACAAAAATAAAATAGCAGAATTTCTTTAAAATTCAAATTAAAAAACATGTCAGAATATGTGAAATAAAGCTAGCGTAATCATCAGAGGAAAACTTATAGCATTAAATAATTACATCAATAAAATAAATGAACCAAATACAAAATACAAAAAGCTAGAAAAGAATAAAATAAATCAGAAGAGATAAATCATTAAAGATAAATGCAGTACGGAATGTCTTAGAAAACAGAAAATTAATGGAATAAATACATTTAAAAATCAACAAAACAAACAAACCACCATCTAATCTAAATCAAAGGAAGGAAAATGAGTGAAATCACAAATACCCAACATCAGAACTGACAAGGGGGATGAAGCGATTATAACATAAGACTATTATTTGCATAACTGTACTCTAATAAATTTGAAAGTCTAAAAGAGAACATTATCACAGAAGAACTAGAAAAAAGTTACAAGGCACTCCCACACAAAGAAAAAGCATAGGCCCAATTGATTTCATGGGGTAATTCTAACAAGCCTTTAAATATCAGATAAGCCCTGGAGGGTGCTGCTCAGTAATTAGAGTGTCAGCCCACACACCGAAGGGCCTTAGCTTTGATTCCCAGTTAAGAGCACATACCTGGGTTTCGGAATTGTTTCCTGCCCCCTAGTTGGGGCATGTGAGGAGGCAAACAATCCATGTGTCTGTTTCACATGGATATTTCTCTCCCTCTCCCCCTCCTTCCTCCCTTTCACTATCTCTGAAAAGCAATGGAAAAAATAGACACTGGTGAGGATTAACAAAAGAAATGAAAATAAAAATCAATAATACAGTGCTATTTATAGTATTTCCACAGTAGTAAAATAGAACTTCCATTTCCTTTCATGAAATGAGCATAACATTTATTTGAAGACCTGAAAAAGACTACACCAAAAAAGAAAACTACAAACCAATCTCTTACATCAACGCAAAAAAAACAACTTTAAAAGCAAATTCCCTATCAGAGTCCAACAGCACACTAAAAGAACAATTCATATTACCAAGTGGGATTTATTCTATGAATACAGAAACAATTCAATAATAGGAAATGCATTAATAAACTCAATCACAGAAGGCAAAGAAGAAAAATTGTATGACCATCTCCACAGATGCAGAAAATACATCTGAAAAAATTCAGTAGTCTTTCATGTTAAAAACACTAAATAAAATAGGTATTAAAGGATATTTCCTCAGCAAAACAAAATATAAATACCTCAGCCCAAACACCAGAGTTCTCTTTAATGAGGAAACACTAACAGCTTTCCTGTTAAAGTCAGGAAAAAGATAAAGATGCCATCTCAACTATTGTGTAGCAATTAAGCTATGAAGTTAAACTAGAAAAGCAATCTACAGTGTAAGAAGTGGAAAGGAAGAAATAAAGTTATTTCTAAATACAGATTATGCAATTACATTTCTGGAGACCCATAGGAACCAATAGGAAAAAATTACTACAGGTAAGAAAATTTAATAAAAGGCTAAAAAAAATAAACAATGATAATCAACATTTTATATATAAGCAAAAAACAATTAGAAGACATAATGTAAGAAAAGATCCAATTAAAAATAACAACAAAAAATACACAAAATCTTATGAAATTCTAAAATTTATTTGTGGAAAATTAACTCTCCTGAAAGACATAACATGCTCTTAGATATGAAGACTGCATCATCAAGAGGTCTGTTCCCCCTAATTATTTATAAATTTAACTCAATACAATAAAGTATTATGAGAATTTGTCTAGAGCAAGACAAGTTTATTAAGCTCATTTGGAAGAACAAGGAAGGTCATCAAGAAACCATGACAGAAAAAATACAAAACGGACACCATCCAGAACCATAGGAAGGCTGGCTGTGTGGAAATTCTACAATTAGAAGGAAAGAGAAAAGCATACTGAGACTCAGAGGAGGTGCAGAAGTAAAGTGCAGAGGTACGGAGGCGCACGCGGAAAGGTCTGGCAACTGAGGATGTGGTTGTCTTTTTCAATCGGGAGGGAGTCTCAAGCTCCCGACTGCTCTGAACTCTAGATCTGGGCGAGTCTCTAGGGACCCAGACTCATACGGGGAGAAACTGGACTGTCTGGCATCAGGTGGAACTCGAGGGTGGCTTTCTCTCAGAGGCGCTTGCAGCGATTACCGGGACACTGAGACCTGGGGCCTCTTAGGGCAGGACTGAGGATCAGCCATAGCTGTTTGCTCCACCCTGTTGATTTCCTGAGACCACGCCCCACCCAAGCTGTACGAAGAGGCTTTTGCATATGAATGACCTGGCCCTTTGCAATCTGAAAATTACCTAACAAACTGCAGCTGGGTCAGAGAGACCCAGAACATCCAAAAGAAGGCCCAAGGCCGCACAGCAGCTTGCATTGCTTCACAGCTGGGCCTCATCTGGGCACCTCCAAACCCCAAACAAAGAAGAGGAATCTGCAGATCTCTCCGTAGCTCCTGCGGGGTAGCCTTAGGCAGAGGCTAAATTAGCACCTCCTTAGAGATCCAAGAGCCAGTGTACCCAGTGGTCAGAGTGGGACCATCCAGATTACAACTCCTCAGATCCACAAGGGACACACTCAGGGGGCAGACTCAGTGAGCACCAAAGCCCCACTGAAGCAAGTCTTGCCCCAGAAGGGTGTCTCCAGCACAGAAGTTCTCCCACCGTAGACACAGCTGATTGTCACAGCCAATTGGCCTGAAGGTCAATTCCTCCAAGTGATACCTACAACAATCAAGGCTTAATAACAACAAGACTGTGCACACAGCCCACAAAAGGGTGCACCAAGAGTGTCCACCTCAGGTAATTGGGGAGGCTGAGCCACTGGGCCCTATAGGACACCTAGCACACAAAGCCACTCTATCAACACAGGGAAGCAGCCAAAATGAGGAGACAAAAAAAACAGGTCACAAATGAAAGAAATGGAGGAAAGCAAACTACTGGATATAGAGTTCAAAACCACGGTTATAAGGTTACTCAAGAATCTTCTAGAAATCACTGATAAATTTAGTGAGACCCTCCATAAATCTAGTGAGACCCTCGAGGATATGAAAAAGGACCAACTAGAAATTAAGCATACACTGACTGAAATAAAGAATATTATACAGAGATCCAACAGCAGAGTAGAGGATCCCAAGAATCAAGTCAAAGATTTGAAATATGAAGAAGAAAAACAACCAACCGGAAAAGCAAAAAGAAAAAAGAATCCAAAAATATGAAGATGGTGTAAGGAGCCTCTGGGACAACTTCAAGCATACCAACATCCTAATTATGGGGGTGCCAGCAGAAGAGAGAGAGCAAGATATTGAAAACCTATTTGAAGAAATAATGACAGAAAACTTCCCCTACCTGGTGAAAGAAATAGACTTACAAGTCCAGAAAGCGCAGAGAACCCCAAACAAAAGGAATCCAAAGAGGACCACACCAAGACACATCATAATTAAAATGCCAAGAGCAAAAGACAAAGAGAGAATCTTAAAAACAGCAATAGAAAAACAGTCAGTTACCTACAAGGGAGTACCCATACGACTGTCAGCTGATTTCTCAACAGAAACCATGCAGGCCAGAAGGGAGAGGCAAGAAATATTCAAAGTGATGAATACCAAGCACCTACAACCAAGATTACTTTACCCAGCAAAGCTCTCATTCAGAACTGACGGTCAGATAAAGAGCTTCACAGATAAGAAAAAGCTAAAGGAGTTCATCACCACCAAACCAGGATTATATGAAATGCTGAAAGGTATCCTTTAAGAAGAGGAAGAAGAAGAAAAAGGTAAAGATACAAATTATGAACAACAAATACATATCTATCAACAAGTGAATCTAAAAATCAAGTGAATAAATAATCTGATGAACAGAATACACTGGTGAATATGATAGAATCAGGGGCATAGAAAGGGAGTGGACTGACAATTCTCAGGGGGAAAGGGGTGTGGGGGGTGTGAGAAGAGACTGGAAAAAAATCGTACACCTATGGATGAGGACAGTGGGGGGGGGGGTAAGGGCAGAGGGTGGGGTGGGAACCGGGTGGAGGGGAGCTATGGGGGAGGGGGGAAGGAACAACTGTAATAATCTGAACAATAAAGATTTAATTAGAAGAAAAAAAAAGAAACCATGACAAAAAGATGAGCAATGGGGTGAGGGTAACCCTACTAGATATAAGTTATAATACAACAAAACCTCTATAATTAAAAGCAGGGACTAGCATGCAAATAGACATATAGATAATGAATAGAACAAAAAACCAAAGATAGACCCACTGCATACGAAAATTTAATAAACAATAATGAGAGCATTTCAAATCAATGTGAAAGTAATCTACTTATTAATGTGTTAGGACAGCTGGATTGCCATATTTAATAAAAATAAAACTGGAGCCATTCATCACCAATATACCCCAGGAAAATTCAAAAAGGTACAGAAATATAAAAGTAAAAAAATAAAACCATACAAGTACCAAAAGAAAATGTGGGTAGGTTCCCCTATAACCTGGTAATATGGAAGACTTTCCTGTGACTCAAAATCCAGAAGCAAAAAGGGGAAAGACCGATGAATATTTTGTTGATAAAAATGAAAAACTTTTGCATGGCCAAAAAAAAGAGGATGGGGGTAAGCATCATAAAAGATAAAGTAAAAAAAAAAAAAAGAAAAGCTTGCAACAAGAAAAATTGTGAAAATCTTTTAAATGGACAAAAGTGATTACTAAATGTTCCATCTAGCACAGTGGATCTCAACCTTTCTAATGCCGCGACCCTTTTAATATAGTTCCTCATGTTGTGGTGACCCCCAACCATAAAATTATTTTTTTTGCTACTTCATAACTGTAATTTTGCTACTGTTATGAATCGTAATGTAAATATCTGATATGCAGGATGTATTTTCATTGTTGCAAATTGAACATAATTAAAGCATAGTGATTAATCACAAAAACAATATGTAATTATATATGTGTTTTCCGATGGTCTTAGGCGACCCCTGTGAAAGGGTCGTTCAACCCCCAAAGGCGTCGCGACCCACAGGTTGAGAACCGCTGATCTAGCATATCCTTCTAGGTCAGTGGTCAGCAAACCACAGCTCGTGAGCCACATGCGGCTCTTGGCCCTTTGAGTGTGGCTCTTCCACAAAATACCACATGCGGGCGCCCACATACAGTGCAAAGTTGACTTAAAACTTTAAGTAAAGTTTATTAAGTTAATTTTAGGGAACGTTGTGGAGTGAAAGAAGATGTAGTGTCGAGGATTAAGAAAGGTATGTTGAGATGGTTTGGACATATAGAGAGGATGAACGAAAGGAGATAGAAAGAAACAAGTATACAAGACGAGTGTGGGTGGGAGAGTTGGAAGGGGTCAACCTCAGCGAACGTGCCTCAATCAGATTGAGGACGTTTTTAGCAAAGGCCAGCTTAGGAGTACCCTAATTAAGTTAATAACAATGTACCTACCTATATAGTTTAAGTTTAAAAATGTGGCTCTCAAAAGAAATTTCAATCGTTGTACTGTTGATATTTGGCTGTTGACTAATGAGTTCGCCGACCACTGTTATAGGTTATCTGTGCCTTTCATTATCTTTGGGCTATTTTACAACTCTATAAATTATAGAAAACTGATGTGTTATTCTTTTCTATAGAAATAGAAACATTTTGGCCTATGGAATGAAATTATTACCCTGGTGATACTAATTATGTGCCTATTACAAATCTATTTCAGCATTCCCAAATGTCTATATTGTTTTTTGCCATTACCTTTGAAAGAGTTGTAACATCTTATGGGTTACCTCATTAATTAATAAGTTAAATAAAATCTTAGGCATGCATTAATTTTATATTTGTATGAGGGTCATGATTTTCCTTTTTTGAAAATTATCTTTTAATAGTTTTGTAGGTTTCACTAAGATGCCCAGCAGATTCACCTGACAGAGCCAAGAAACTGCATTGCTAGAGAATTGCACCTCATGGACTACTTAAGCTTAAGCACTTGGCTCCCAGATGTAAAACCCAAGTGGCAATATACATTTAACTTTACTGACTATTTCTCTGAGGGGTTTTTTCCCTCTCTACAGATTGTATGTTTTGGCTTGGTTTCTAAGAATGTGGTTTTATGGTTTGACCATTTATTTAATGACTAGGGGCCCGGTGCACGAAATTCGTGCACTGGGTGTGGGGCGGGGGGGGGGGGAGTGTCCCTCAGCCTAGCCTGCCCCCTCTCACATACTGGGAGCCCTCAGGTGTTGACCCCCATCACCCTCCAATCGCAGGATCGGCCCCTTGCCCAGGCCTGACGCCTCTGGCCTAGGCGTCCGGCCCAGGCAGCGGGGACCTGCAGTGGCAGCGGGGGGGCGCCGCGATCACGCGGGCTCCGCCCCTGCCCCTGCAGGATGCCTCTGGCTGAGGCATTCAGCCCGGGCAGCGGGGACCCGCAGCTGCAGCGGCCCCGCGATCGTGGGCTTCGCTTTAGGCCCAGGCAAGGGGCCCCTAGCTCCTGGGACTGCCAGCTTCGACCGTGCCCAGCTCCCATCACTGGCTCCACCCCTACTTCCTGCTCTCACTGGCCAGGGCGGCAAAGGCACCTGATTCTCTGATCATGGCTGGGCCGCCTTTGCCCTGCCCCCCAGCTCTTAGCTCCCCCCTGGGTTTCCGATCACTGTCAGTGGCAGGGGGCTTCTTCCTGCTTTCCCTTTTGCCTCCCTGCATTGTGCCTACATATGCAAATTAACCGCCATCTTGTTGGCAGTTAACTGCCAATCTTAGTTGGCAGTTAATTTGCATATAGCCCTGATTAGCCAATGAAAAGGGTATTGTCGTACGCCAATTACCATTTTTCTCTTTTATTAGTGTAGATCCCTCTACATCAGGGGTGGGGAACCTTTTTTCTGCCAAGGGCCATTTGGATATTTATGACATCATTCATGGGCCATACAAAATTATCAACTTAAAAAATAGCCTGCTGTATTTGGTCAAACATTTAATTAACTCATCCCTAATGCCTTGGCAGGGCCAGGCCAAATGATTTCTTGGGCCTTATATGGCCTGCGGGCCAGATGTTCCCCACCTCTGCTCTACATGGATGACAGAGATCTCTTGGATAAAAGATAAAAGATAAAAGACACTTTGGTTTGTTAATCTTTTTTGTTTGTCTTTTTGTCTATCTTGAGCTCAAATCAGTTAAGAATTTCATAACTACCAAGAACAGGTCTTTGATATCTGAACAAATGAGGTTGTTATTTTTTTTTTTAAATCTTTACAACTCATGTCTCTTGACCTGTGGGTGAAATGAAGAAAAAAAAACACAAAGCTATAATGCTCTGTATCAGTAACTCAGAAAGACTTTTACCTCGTACTGTGTGTGACAAATCAAATAACTTATCTCCAGAGGGTATTAGTAATTTAGATTTTAAAGTCTCTTAAGAACTGTTCTGACTGGCTTATTGGTTAAAAAAAAAAAAAAAAAGGACGCATATGACTGGCCGGAGGTCAATTCCCGGTCAGGGCACTTGCCCGGGTTAACAGCTTCATCCCTAGTGTGGGGTGTACAGGAGGCAGCCAGTCAATGATTCTGTCTCATCACTAATGTTTCTCTCTCTCTCCCTCTACTTTCCTCTCTGAAGTCAATAAAAATATATTTTTTAAGTATGCATATAAATGGAATATTTATAAAATTCCCAGAAAATAAGAAAATTGATCTTCTAATACATTAAATATGCTAGACTTTAAAAAAATAATTCTTCTTACAGGAATTAAGAAACATTTTAAAAATCCAACTTCACATAACTAAAGATTAAAAATGTAAATTTGTGTTCAACTAAGTTGAATCATTATCCTGACAAACTTTTTATTTGAACAGGTATTAAAGACAATTTCCAAGATTTTTAGGTAACTTAAAACCTTGACATTAAATTAAGAATCTTAGAAGGCTGATTACTAAGCATAATTAAGTTTATATACTTTTGCTTCTTATTTTTATACTAGAGGCCCGATGTACGAAATTCATGCAAGGGGCTCGGCCCCCGGCCACCAACCATGGTGGCTGCCTCTGCCTCAGCCCCCACCGCTGCGGCTTCATCCAGAAGGTCATCGGAAGGACGTCCGGAAGGACATCAGTCTAATTAGCATATTATGCTTTTATTACTATAGATACTATAGAGAAGCTACAGTGTGGGATATATTGAGAGTTCATATTTGCCACTTTAAGAACATGTAAATGGGATGTTTGTGTTTGTAGAAAGTTGAATTATGTAGCTCATGAGTTTTGCTAGTCTGATAAAATGTTTGTGTACAACAGACATTTCTCAATGTTCTATCTCAGTGTTTCAATGTGAATATAAATTAGTTACTTTGGTTAAAAGTTTAAATTATTACCAGTGGTTAAAATTATACTAGGAAAATAGTGACAGAGAAAGGCAATTGTGTGTGTGCTTTTGTTTTTCAAGGAAAAAGTAGTTCTGTCCTAAAACAGTCATTCTCAATTTTTTAAATCTCTTTTATACTCTCAAAACTTATTAAGAATTCCTAAAAGCTTTTTTATTCATGTGGATTATAACTATCAATATTTACATTAAAAACTAAAACTGAGATTTTTTTTTAAAAAAATTGATTCATTCATTTGAAAGCATTATTTGAAAATACTTCCAATCTCACAGATCTCTAAGAAAGAGCCAGTGATCTAAAGCAAACTGTTTATTTCAGAATATAAAAGAACATAATAAAGGACAAAATATGGAAAATGAATTGTATTTGCCTTGGTTTACAATACCGGAGTCATTTCAATAGCTGCAGAAAAAGGATCTGACAAAATTCAACACTCTTTCATAATAAAAATACTCAACAAACTAGAAGAGAAGGGAACTTCCTCAACCTGATAAGTAGCATCTATGAAATTCCCACAGCAGTGTATAAGAGTGCCCGTTGTTCCACATTCCAATCAAACAGTCCAATATCAAGGTAGTTTAATGTTGTAGTCTTAATTTGCATTTTTCTAACAACTATTGATGTTAAGCATTTTTTCATATGCTTATTTGCCCTCTGTGTACCTTTTATTGTGATATATCTGTTCAAATCAGTTTCCTATTTTTAATAAGGTTTTCTTATGTCTTAAAGACTTATACATTCTGGACTCCATTTTTTAAAATCAGATATGTGATTTGCAAACATTTTTCTCGCCATTTGTGGCTTGTCTTTTCATTCCCTTAGGAGTCTCTTTGAAAACCAGATATTCTCAATTTTGATGAAACACAATTAATTAATTTTTCTTTTATGTATTATGCTTTTGGAATAGTATCTAAGAAATCTTTGCCAAACCCAGATTTTCTCCTATGGTTTCTAAGAGTTTTATAGTTTTATATTTTATATTTGAAATGCATTTTGAGTTGATTTTTAAATATGATGCAAAGTTCATTATTTTATATATGGATATCCAATTATTCCACCACTATTATTTTTAAAAACTATCTTTTTCTAATTAATTACCTTTGCATCTTTGTCAAAAATTAACTGACTAGCCCTAGCCGGTTTGGCTCAGTTGATAGAGCATCCACTTGTGGACTGAAGGGTCCCGGGTTCAATTAGGGTAAAGGGCACGTACCTCGGTTGCAGGCTCCTCCCCGGCCCAGGCCCTGGTCAGGGCATGTGCAGGAGGCAACAAATTGATGTGTTTCTCTCGCATTGATATTTCTGTCTTTCCCTCTCTCTTTCACTCTCTCTAAAAATCAATAGAAAAATATCCTCAGATGAGAATTTAAAAAAAAATTAACTGACCAATCGTATGAATCTATTTATGGAGTCTCCATTCAGTTTCTACTTGTCTATCTTGATGCTAGTACTATATACTGCCTTGATTACTCTAGCTTTATAGTAAGTCTTTCAACCAGGCAGTATACATCTTCCAACTCTGTTAGGGGGTTGTTGTTGTTTTCCATGTTACTTAGGCTATTCTAGATCCTTCGCATGTCCTTGTGAACTTTAGAATCAGCTTGTCAATTTGTATACACACATACAAAAAAATTCTCCTCGGATTTTTATTGCAATTTCCTTGAATCTAAAGACCAATTTGGAGAAAACTGAGATCTTAACAATATTGAGTCTTCTGATACATGAATACAGCATATGTGTGCATTTATGTATTTAGGTCCTCTTTAGTGTCTACCAGCAACATTTTATAGTTTTCATGTACAAGTCTTTCACATCTTTTGTCAGATTTATAAGTATTTCATATTTTTTATTGTATCAATTTTGAATTTGAATTTCATTGTTCCTTGCTAGCATATAGAAACACAACTGGTTTTTGCACATTAATATTGTATCCTACATCCTTGTTAAATTCACTTATCAGTTCTAGTAGCATTTCTAGATTGTATACGATTTTCTCTATAAATGATCACATTGTCTAAACTACTTTTTGTCTTATTATACTGGCAAAGACCTTTAGCACAGTACTGAATGAAAGTGGTGCGAATGAACAACCTTGCTTTAGTCTAGTCCTCCATCATTAAGTACAATGTTAGTTATAAGTTTTTCATAGATGCCCTTTTTCAGGCTGAGAATTTCCAACCCTTGTTTCTGATGGGTTTTATCAAAAATGAACGTTAAATTTCTAGATGCTTTCTCTGCTTCTACAAATTTTCTTTTTTTAGCTTAATATGGTGAATTACATTGATTGGTTTTTCAAATGTTAAGCCAACGTGCTTTCTTGAAATAAATCCCATTTGATTACAATGTATTATTCTTTCTATATATTGCTGGATTTAACTTGCTAAAATTTTGTTTATTTTCATCTGTGTTTATATTGGTCCATAGTTTCCTTTTCCAGAACTGTCTCTCTTTAGTTTTGGTATCAGGTTAATGTTGACCTCAAAATGAATTGAGAAACAGTCCCTCCTCTTCCATTTTTCTGGAAGAATTTTAATAGAATTGGTATCAATTTTTCTTTAAATGTAAAATTCACCAGTAAAGCCATTTGGGCCTGGATGGCTTGGGGGGGAAGGTTTTATTTTTTTTTAATATATTTTATTGATTTTTTACAGAGAGGAAGGGAGAAGGATAGAGAGTTAGAAACATCCATGAGAATGAAACATCGATCAGCTGCCTCCTGAATACCCCCTACTGGGGATGTGCCTGCAACCAAGGTACATACCCTTGACCGGAATCAAACCTGGGGCTCTTCAGTCCACAGGCCGACGCTCTAGCCCAGTGATGGCAAACCTATGACACGCGTGTCAGAGGTGACACGCGAACTCATTTTTTGGTTGATCTTTCTTTGTTAAATGGCATTTAAATATATAAAATAAATATCAAAAATATAAATCTTTGTTTTACTATGGTTGCAAATACCAAAAAATTTCTATATGTGACATGGCACCAGAGTTAAGTTAGGGTTTTTCAAAATGCTGGCACACCAAGCTCAAAAGGTTCGCCATCACTGCTCTAGCCACTAAGCCAAACTGGTCAGGGCTGGGGGAAGGTTTTATACAGCAAATTCAACTTATTTAATTGATATAGGTCTATTCGGTAATTTATTCTTAAGTGAGCTTTGTTTTTTAAGTTTTTATTGACTTTTAGAGAGAGAGGAAGAGAGAGGGAGAAAAAGAAACAGAAACATCAATGTGATAGAATATTGGTCGGTTGCCTCTCATACACAACCTGACCAGGGAGTGAACCCACAACTTGAGCATGTGCCCTGAGTGGGAATCAAACCGGCAACCTTTCAATGCATGGGACATGCTCAACCAACTGAGACACACCAGCCAGGCTTAAGTGAACTGTGATGGTTTGCATCTGTCAAAGAATGTCTTCCAAGTTATCAAATGTACTGACATGAAGTTGTTCATAATATTCCTTTATTCTCTTTTTTAATATCTGTAGAATCTGTTGTGATGTAATCTCTCTCATTCCTGACATTCCTATTGGGAATTTGTAATTCTTGATCACTGGTATCTTCTCATTTTCTTCCCTAAAGTTTCATCAATTTTATTGATCTCAAAGACCCAGGTTTTGGTTTCAGTGATTTTCTCAAATGTTTTTTCTATTTTCTGTTTCACTGATTTCCACTCTAATGTTTATCATCTCCTTTCTTTGGCTTTTTTGGATTTCATTTGCTCTTCTTTTTCTAGGACAGGTGTTCAGTGCTTAAATTTCTCTCTAAGTATTGCTTTAGTTGTATCACACAAATTCCAATATGTTGCATTTTCATTTTATTCAATTCAAAATACTAATTTCTCTTCTGATTTCTTCTTTCACCCATGGGTTATTTAGATTGTTATTCAGTGTCCAAATATTTGGGGATATTCCAGAGTTTTCTATGATTGACTTCTAATTTAATTCCATTGTGGTCAAATAACCATATTATATGCAAGGCACTGTGAAGAGTGTATACATGCTTTTCATTTAATCATCTGGCTTCCCCCACAAAGCCAAATCTATTTTTAAAAAAAAATGAATAAAGCAAAGGTCAGGCTAAAAAAGTCTGCCACAGAGAAAAATAAGAACAACATAAGCCACCCTGGCTGGTTTTGCTCAGTGGATAGAGTGTCGGACTGAGGGGTCCCAGGTTCGACTCCAGTCGGGGGCATGTGCCTTGGTTGCGGGTTGTGTAGGAGGCGGCTGATCGATGTTTCTCTCTCATCGATGTTTCTGACTATCTCTCTCCCTTCTTCTCTGTAAAAAAATCAATAAAATATATTTTTTTAAAAAAAGAACAACATAAGCCTACAGGCCAGATAAGTAGGAAATAACAACAAAAATTAATCTTAACGCTGAGATATTTATGAATTAATTTATGTCTAAGATTTGCTTCAAAATAAGCCAGAGTAGGGGAGAATGGATAGGAGGAAAAATCAAAGGAGACTGGCTACAAACCCAGCTGATGTGGCTCAGTGATTGAGCATTGACCCAGGAACCAAGAGGTTGCTGGTTCGATCCCCAGTCATGGTACATGCCTGGGTTGCAGGCTCAATCCCAGTGGGAGCCATGCAGGAGGCAGCCAATCGATGATTTCCTCTCACCAATGTTTCTATCTCCTTATCCTTCTCCCTTTACCTCCCTCTAAAAATCAATAAAAATATATTTTTAAAAAACAAGAGACTGGACACTTGAACTGAAGGAAGATGATGGGTTCATGGTGCTTCATTACACTATTTTACTTTTAAAACATTTCAATTTTACCATAATAAAAGATTTGTTACAATTTAATATTAGTACTTCACTGAGAAGAACCTAGGTGAAAATAGTAGTCGCTTAAATGCTGTTCAAGAAAAAGAACTGGTAGCAGTGGCTTCTATGTGTGTGGAGAGAGCTTATAAATGAGAGATGACAAGTGTATAAATAGAATAGGTATGAGTCACTGGAGTTAGTCAAAGAAAAGAGCTGGGCTTCAACTGAGTGAGCAGGTGACACAACTGTCCAGCAAAACAGAACAGAGTACCATATAAATATAAATATTCTGTTTGTGACACAAAAGTTTCTCAATATACTACAAAATTCCCTTCTCAGTTAATTTCATCTTTTTTCACGGATACTGCCTCGCACACTTCCCCAAGATGAAGCATTTCCTTCATAACCAGCACTGTTTTCAAAAATGGGCTGCTGTGTTAACTATACCACATAATGTATTCTTTCAGTTTCACCAGGCAATAAAGAAAACAAAGCTTCCTTTTAATGTGTGATTTCTTCTTTCATTGCCAGATGTAGTTTTATGAAAAGAGTGAAGTTGGAAAATTAGGGAAATGCACTGACCATGCTTATCATATCACAGGAAGAACATCATGAGAACGAAATGTACCGGGTGCCGGCCATCCCGGTGAGCTCGGTGTTGGGGATACGGCAGTGAATACACAAGTCCCTGATGCCCTGGCCTTTCTGGGCATCGAAACCTCCACCCCTACCCAGGCCATGAAGAAGGAAACGGAGGTCCAGAAAGGTTACATGCTTCCTGCCCGTGACTGCACACTTTGTGATGGGATGAGGGCAAAACCCGGGTGGGTCTCCGGACACACTCGCAGCGCAAGGTGCGCTTGCATTATGACTTGAACCGGTTTCACTTTACATTACATCCACGGGTCCGCAAATCATAGGTCCACCCCACTTCTAGCAAATGCATCCCGAAGAAAACAATCATGATAAAAGCACAACCCGCCCTAGGTCCCCGAAGGGAGTCATCACTTCACTGTCATCGCTGCACAAGACGAAGCCTTGCATGTAAAAGGCACTTAGTCTTGACGAGGGTGCCTAACCTCATCGAATAGATCGGTACCGTGTCCGGCTGAATATTCTACTATTAGGGCAGCAGGTAGTCCGTCTGGAATAGTCCCTACCTGGTAACTATTTTTAAAAGGTATCCTTTTGTAAAAAAAAATAAACGGAAAACGTCATGCAAAATTAATGACACTTCCGTAAATAAGTAAGAGCGTGGCCGGGTGAACCCACGGTCACCGCCGCGCGTGCCCGAGCACCGGCTCCTCCTCTCTAGCCCACGCGCCCTCGCGCCCACTCCGGGGTGAGGGTGCCGGCGTCTCCCGCTCAATTTCAACGCTCCCCGGCCCGGGGCAGCCGGCCGCCGGGGTTCCCAGCAGCGCGCGCCTCCGCGCATCAGTCACGCCCGCCAGCAGAGGTGAACCTTCGCTCCCGGCCCGCCCGCGCCCTCAGCCGGGCAGGCCCGAGGGCAAACGCAGGGCGGCAAACGCAAGACGACCCCGCGGCTCGAAGGGTCCGAGGCACCGCGGCAGCCACACCCACCGCCTGCGCGGTCACAGCTCCCGCGGCTGAGGCCCGCCGCGCCTGCAGGTGCAGCCGCCAGTTCGGCCCCGCCCCAGCCGGGCCGGGGTCCCAGACCTCCGCCTGCGCGCGCACCACCTGTCTGTCGGGCGACCCGCCCCGCTCCTGACGAGAGGCCGGCGGGGGCCGCTCGGGGTCCCGCGGGGATGAGAGCTTTACCGGAGAGTGGGCCCCACGCAGGCGGTGTCGGTGCTCTCGATCTCCTGCAAGATGCGCTCATGCTCTGGGACGTTGCCTATCCCCTCGCCGCTCTCCGCCATCTTGGCTGGCAGCTGGGGAGCCGGCAAGGCGCGCCCCCGGGCGGGCGGCGGGAGCTAGCGGCGCGCGGCCCGAGCGCAAGGGGCGGGGCAAGGGGCGGGGCGGGCGCGGGGACGGGGGCGCGCGTGCGCACCGCCCAGCCGGGGATCTGCGCACCGGCTCGTTCCCCAGGCCACGAGGCTGCGCTGACGGCGAGGACGGGAGGCGGGTGCCCTCGCGCTCAGCCCCGCCACTTGCCCCAGTGGCGGTCTGCGACCAGCCCGCCTGTAACACAGTTAACATATATCCTTGTTCTCTGTGTGCCAGACCCGCTGCTGCGGCAAGTAGTCACCCTCAACCTGCAGGAAAAGTTTAACCAGGAGACCTGATGGGCTCTGGGCGGTGGAGAGTCAGAAAAGGGACAAACGTGCACTCATGAAAAGCAAAACTGTGTTCGGGCATAATGTTTATTTTAGGAATGACCCGGGAAAATGCCAGCGGAGACCAGGACGGCCGCTCTGGGTGGATTTACTACGTCCCTGCCCACAGGAAGTTGGCAGAGGCCACTCAACTTGGAAGTAAATTATAAGCGCCAGGAAAATTAAATGACGGAGAACTGCGACACTTGATGGCAAAGATGCAAGAGGCGCCCAGGGGCAATGCTTGATTTCCTGCCAAAGTCCTTGAATCCGAGTGCCCCCGCCTTGCTGGGATGAGGATGGTGGAAGTCTTTGAGAGGAGAGGTCATCGGAGACAGGAGGAGAGAGAGGCGGGTGGCTTGCGCGGAGGTACTGGGGTCCAAGAGTCCTGTTTAATGACGTTTGTGGGACGCTGAGCAAACCAGTTGGTCATGACTAAAGCAGAGACTGAGGAAGCTTAATCAGGAAGAGTGCACACCTAGCCCTGAAGGACAACTGTTTTCTGGCCTCCATTAATCCAGGGCGCTGAACTTCCCTTTGAGGCAACGAAGCCCTTTACTATCATCCAGCTGGGTAACGCAGCCCCGTCAGTGAGCTTTTCCTAGAAGCCTATCTCATCCTCCTCCCGACAAAATTCCTGGGAGGTGGTATATTGTATAACAGTTAAAAGCATGAGCTCTGAAGACAGGCATCCTCAGTGTAATTCCTTGCACCTTCACCTCACTTCACAGCGGGGTGGCCTTGGGCAAGAACCTAATCTCTTTATATTCCAGTCTCCCCATCTATAAATGACACTAGATGCAATTATGCACATTTATCCATTCCACCAACAACTGTTTTAAGAGGTTGCACTTGTTTTGATGGGTTCCTTTTCATACATTTGGGAATTTTATTTGTTTTTGTACACTTGGCACCCAGGAAACCAAAATACCACTGACTCAGCACATGCAAGCTTGGAAGACCAAGGAAGCACTACTCTTGCCAGCTGCTCATTGTACCAGAAACCCCATCCCAAGCCTGTTTCCATGGTCTTGATGGCACAGAAGAATTCAGATCATCTCTGAGAAATCCCACTTTTTTTTTGAGCTGTAAGAATATGCAGAAACAAACAAAAATCTCTTCCCAAGTTCACCAACAGTCACACCATGTTAAGGTCCTTACCTTCAGAGAGACTTTTTTTTTAATTTTGCAATTCCCGATAGTTCCTCATAGAGTTCTGCACATAGCTAAGAGAAAGCTGGAAGGGTTTTGAAACCAGACAATACTGAAGCTCTGAAGTCATTGGAAAGAGGTCAGGATGGGTTGGAAAGGAGCATTCCAAACAGGTCTGAGCATAAGGCAAGAGTTTGACTAATCTGTAATGGGTAACAATTAGAAAGTAGGACAATATCAAATTGTAAAAAGTTAATTTCCTCAAACTTGTTCTTCACACATTGACATTAAGTATAATATCATATAATGTGGCTGTATTCAGTAACCTTAATAGAAATCTGTAGCACTAATAGAAAATATTGCCTCAAATTCCCTGATGCCCACTTTAATAAAGAGCTTCAATGCAAGAAACAATATTTAAAGACTTTTGTCAGAAGATATCAACTTCATCCATTCCTCTGCTTATTTAAAATTTTACCCTTGGGTCAAGCCAAATCCCTCTATCCCAGTGTTTTGGCCCTTCCTGCCACTGATTTTTATTTAGTAAAAAACAATTTTTTTTTTCTTAGCTGATTGCCTTTCCAATTACTGGGGCACCATCGCCTGGTGTTAGCACATCTGAATTGCAGGTTCAGCTCTTGAGAGAGCAAAATAAACTGTTTGAAAATTGAAACTGAAACACAAGAAATGAAGACAAATTTTGTACCTTGCTATAAAGAGAATAGAAAGCCAGTTGCCTCTGCAGGAAATGGCAGACTACCCTAGCTAAGTTGATGTGTACGGCCAAAATTCATGGCTCTGAAGAGGAAAGCAAGGTGAGAAGAGTGGGGCATATGGCATGGGGCAGCTTCTTATTTGGCACCTGTCTCCTGATGGGGCATTCCTTTCCTGAGCACTCATTACCCAGACCACGCCCCCTTCTCTTCACCAGTCCTGCCACCATCTATCCAGCTCCAGATTCCCCTGTCCTGGGAAGCCGGCCCTGCTCATGCACTCCTCACTCCTAGGCTGTTTCAACACCTACCCACAGAGATTGCCTCACCAGAAGCAGCAGTACTTTCCCTGCAACTCAAGAAGGGAGGAAGTCCATATACCACTTCTCCTTCTGAAGCAGCTTTGGCTGGTTCCCTTTGTGACTTCTGACAGTTCCGTTAGTACCTGAAGATTTTTGCTAGGATTAAAGCTGAATATCCTACATAACTGTGTCAATTTTAACCATGGACATAGATATAACAAATGTGTCCCCCCACCCAAAAAAGCCTGTTCTAAAGCGATGCATTCCTAAAGGCTCTAAAATTAAGAATTTCAGCTATAGGCCAAAATAAAAGCCATAATAGCTATTTATTGAGCACTATTTGCTAAGCCCTAAGACCTTTATATTATCTAATTTAGTCTTTGCTAATTGAATTAGTACTTTAATTGGTAATCACGTTAGTACTAGTTTTACTAAAATCTAATTTAAATCCTGTGGGTTTGGTACTTTTACTATCTCCGATTCAATCTGAAGTAACTGAGACTTACAGAAATTAAGTCACTTGTCCAAAGCCACACAGCAGTGGGTTGGAGAAGATGGACCTATTAACCAGTTCCTGCTTTTCTCTTTAGTTAAAAAGTGAGCCAAGAAGAATGTTCCGAAGTTGTTTTACCCGAGGAATAGCTGACTTAATCAGTCTGGTCGGAGGAGGTTGGACAGTAGGAGGGCACACACGGGCAGACTCCACCTGCGTGTTGAGTTCTTTTTCAGGCAGTGGGTGCTGACTTCCAGAGATCCACCCCAAATCTCTCCACAGGACTCTGGCAGGGGAAAGACACACCGGGAAGACTGGCAGGGCAGGAGATGCATTCTGTGTCCAGTATGAACCGAACCAGTGAATTAAAGATTTCACCTGCCAATTAACTCTTAGTCATGAAGTCACTTGTCTTCAGACTAATAACCAACCTTGGGAAAGCCCTTCCCTAAGAAGGAGGCTGTCGAAGGCAGCTGCCCTGGCATTTAACTGCTTGGGTTGGAATTCCAACTCATCTTTTACTAGATGTTGGGCCTTTGGAGAGTTACTTAACTTTTGTAAGCCTCAGTTTCTTCAAATATGAATTAGGGACAATAATAGTTCTTGGGGCACCAAGCTGTGTGGTGATTAAAGGAGGTAATATATGTGTAATGTTTAGCCCAGAGCTCAATCAACATTAGCACTGAAGACTAGGATTATCAGGCGCTTATTATTAAACCAGGAAGCCCAGAATTTAGCTTCCTCTTGATAAAATAAAAATAAAACCAACACATAAATGTTCTTTTTTTAATCATTAACAAAGTATCCTAACTTTGTGTCAAGGTTCTCTGAACCTGAACCTCATTTTTGTTGCATGCTCAACTGATAGAAACTGCCTGAAATTTGTTTTCTATTGTGGAGGAGGAAATGGGTCCATGTCTTTGGGTTAGACTCTTGGTTCCTGATCCACTTTAGTGAACCTCCCAGATCTTGCTTCTAAGTCAAGCACCTCTTTGTTGTCCTTGGAAGTAGTGCTTATCCTTTGAGGCACATGTGGTGGTAAATAAATCACGGGTCTGTCTCCATGACCAGGCACAGAAACAGTGTCTGTATTGTTTACTGCCCAGCCCAGCTAATAGCTGTTAAATGAATGATCTACATGCAGATACTTCTGACGTTAGGCTCAATGTTGCAAACACATGTTTCATGAGATAGGGTGCAACTCTACAGAAAGATTCCCTTCCCCATTCCTGGAAACCCTGTAGCTGACTTCCTGATCTTCAGCTTCTCAAGACTGCTAATATCCTTCAGATGTTTCCTAAATGGTTTCAGAGCCCTCATTGTATAATTGTAAAACTGTGCCAATATGTAAAGTACAGGCAGTCTTTATACATTGACGCTAATACTAGTAAGCTAACCCTTTCTGCGGCCTTTTAGCCACTCTTTGGGGATGTCTTGACAGCCGCACTCCTCAGCTTCTGCCTTGTTGGTGCAGTGACACCAAGTGGCCACACTCTGCAAGTGCAAGAGAGTATCAGCAGAGGCAGAGCTGCCTCAAACAGATTGTCAAACTGCAGCGGGAAGGCCGGGGAGGGTTGGGGGGCAGGAGGTAGGGGGGTAAGAGATCAACTAAAGGACTTGTATGCATGCATATAAGCATAACCAATGGACATAAGACACTGGGGGATAGGGGAGGCTAGGGGACTGTCTAGGGCGGGGGGATAAAATGGATACATATGTAATACCCTTTGTAATACTTTAAGCAATAAAAAAATAAAATAAAATAAAATAAAATAAAATAAAATAAAATAAAATAAAAAAAGAGAGTATCAGCAGAGTCCAGGGCAGGCCTAGGAGAACTCCTGCTGTAAAACTATATCCAGGAATCTGTTGTCCCACAAAGATCTGGATCCCACGGTGGAGAACAATAAAAGGAAATTTGAAATTGAAGCCAAATAAATTCAGTTTCTCTTAAATATGAGCCAGTCTCAGAGAAGTTCAAATATAATTAGCCCTGGATCTGTTTATTCAGCAACCATTTCGTTGAATGATTGCTTTTGTGGCAGGTGCAGTGCTAAGCTCAGACAGGAATGGCTCATTTTTGTGGGACCTATGCAGTTGCATTGGCTTAATGCTGTGGGAGCTTGTTTACATCAATATTCTAAAGTATATATTTATTAAAGTATACTGGAATATATTTCCCAGATGTAAATTAGGCATAATAATGAGAACTAATATTTATTAAGCATCTACTATATACTAGGCAGGTGCTGTGCTAAGCTTTTCATATACATTAACCATTTGAGATAAGTTTTTTTTTAATATATTTTATTGATTTTTTACAGAGAGGAAGGGAGAGAGATAGAGAGCTAGAAACATCGATGAGAGAGAAACATCGATCAGCTGCCTCCTGCACATCTCCCACTGGGGACGTGCCCGCAACCCAGGTACATGCCCTTGACCGGAATCGAACCTGGGACCCCTCAGTCCGCAGGCCGACGCTCTATCCACTGAGCCAAACCGGTTTCGGCCATTTGAGATAAGTTTTATTATAATTCCCATTTCAGAGTTTCAGAAACCAAATCAAATAACTTAATAAAACCTAGGCCATTGATCTTAACCAATATACTTAGTGAAATATGATTTAATAGAAATCTTACATGTTTGAAGATATAAAGAGCAAGAGCATTTTAGAACATCCACAGTTGAATCTGACCAGTCATATTTTTTAGTATGTCATCCTAAAATTTTATTGTGTATACAGTTTAGGCTGTTAGTTGCTTTTTGCTTTTTTAAATAAATGTTTTCTGTCATTTCCTAAAGGTATGTTATCTTCATTCCTAAAAACATTAAAGTCAAAGAAATAACAATATCCTGTTTGCCCTTAAACTGGTAAAACTTCATGGTCAGCTTTTGGAAAAGTGCCCGAGAGAGTCTGTGAATACAAGTGTAAAACAATCATGTTATCATGAAACAATTACAAAAATTTCTTCTGGTACGTCATCTGTACGATTCCCTTTTCCTCCTATTTTCCCCACCATCTGCAGGGCTTTCTTTGGATATGTCCCCTTTCTCTGCCTCCTACTAACTTCACATGCCCTTCAATGTGTCCATGATTTGCTTATCTTGGGCCCAGCTATAGCAACAAGACACACTGCAACTTTTGAACCCAAATTGGTTTAGATATGCTGTAGTTTTGGAACATCCTGTAACTAAGAAGCTAACAATACCCCTGCAGGACCCCAAGTGGCATAATGGCTACATCCAGGTTGGAGTCTGGATTCATTGGAGAGCAGGTCACATGGGTGAGGCCTGGCAGCAGGAAGTTCTAGGGTAAATCTGATAACTATTATGAACACTGCTACTGCCCTGTCCTAATCCCATAGCTGCCATGACTAATTTATCAGAATCACTCTCAGCATGGGATTCAGACAGCCACTACCAGCGCATTGGAATTGGTGTGCTAGGTGAGACCTATTGACCATCCTTATTCAAAGAAGTTGGTAATGTTAAATGGAACTGGTACCAGCAGTTTTCTTTAGTGTAGTTCCAAACGGCCATGAAGCTTACAGGGACAGCCCCGTAAAGGGAGGACCTGATCAGGAGCTGAATGCCTCTAGGCCAAATGGAGGAACTGGAGTGAAAAATTAGAAAACCTAAAGAAAATGAGAAAATCCAATGGAAATTAGCATACCGTGGTAACGCTATGAAAACAATGATGCCCAGGGCAAAAGGATTAGGGCAGCAAAACTAACTCCAGACCTCACCTGCTAATGAGTTTCAGCCTACCAACAGGCTGACAGCCAGGAGATTTTGAATGACCAAAGCAGAGCCATGCTAGTACAATGCAAGCACTAGTAGTAGGCCTTTCTTCATATTTCTCCCTTTTAAATTCATTCACCATCTGTATGGCTAATATCCAGTTCCACTGTCACTGTCCACCCTGGAATGTTACTCCTCAATTCAATTGCTATAGCTGCCTGTGGTGTCTTTAATGGGTATTTTATTGGCAACACAAATAAACCAGTGGGCCCCCCAGGTGGTGGTGACAGGGCAGCACCTGGGGAAAATATGTGACAGTCTCCACCCTTGAGGGTGATGCCGGGACAGTGCTGCGACTGCAGATCTACACTGATTTTTTTTCTCTAGGAAAACCAGGTAAAGATTGGGGATATTTGCCCTAAGAACAGAGGGTAGAGCAGATCCAAGAACCTTACAGGAAGTCAGGTCCAATGCCAGAGAAAGACTGGCTGATAGTTCCAGGGGTGGAAGAAGTCTGTAGATACTGGCCAGAGTGTGGGACCAGGGGAGAGATGAAGAGGGTCCGGGGTTGAGGCCAAGGCTCTGAAGCAGCCATGGCAGCAGAGGCCAAAGTAACTAACACTCGTGCAGGCTCCCTTCACCCCCTACTCTTGTTCCTCTTTAGACTTCTGACCTAGCCGTCAGGCAATGCACACGTTTTAGAAGGTGCTGGTATCGTATAAAGTATGTTCCATGTGAAAAAAAACTGAGTTTCCCATTAGTAAAAAGCTCTGGTTTCTTCTACCTTTGAATCAGGACATTAAAATTACTTGCCCTTCTCCACATGATGCTCAAAAAAATAAAGGTATAAAGAATAGTTATAATGGAGTTGTAAGGATTTTGCAACTGACCTACATATTGATAATCCAAGAAACAACCAATATATATCAAAGCCTCCCATGCCTACAACCCTACCCTAGGCCTTTGGAAGAGATTCAAAATATACTTAATGCAAAATCAAATTTGAATACTTGGTAGAAATATATTCAGATTTAAACTGTAGTGAATTTCAAAGCACCTAGCCCTGGGACCTTTCTGAGAATGAAGAGACAACACCCCCTGGGAAAAAAAAAATCTTTTCACTTAATCTACAAATATTAGTCAACAAATATTTATTGACTGTCATGCTCACATTCAGTGATTGCCATCCCATTCTCACACAGATAGATACAGGCAGACAGGCAGAGAGAATTGAATGTTAAAAGGTGCCCTTCTAACACAAAGAAACATTGCTATTATTTCAAATCCTGTTCTTGAACTCTGCAAATTAATCCCCATATTACCAAAGAAGCTATTTTTAAGTCTTAAGTGTAAATTAAAAAATACATATCTGAGAGGTCACCAGATACTTGATCAGAAACAATACAAATAAATAGTCTGCATTTTTTTCTACAGCTCACATCCACCAAACATAAATTGGTTTCATTGACATGTCTAATGTTTTTTCCATCCTTTTCACTAAGAAATAGTTTAGAGAAAACAATGGTAACTTCATAGAAATGAGATGGAATATCTATTTGGAGATGGCATGAGGCCCTTTTTGATCACTTGAAAGTCACTTCTATTTTATAAACTTGTTGTGATGTATCAGGAAACAAATATAATGCCTTAAAAAAGTGGATTACTTATTTATTGTAATTCTCTAAGATTAAGGAAACTTTGAGATTAGGTGCACACAGAATTGTAGCTATTTCTTAAAACTATTTTTTATTCTGTTATAGAGAAACGTGTAAAAAGAAGTGAATAAGACTACCTTATTGCCACTAAGGAAACAATAAATTATATAGGAGCCCTACCTTAAAGTAGCTTCAATGGGTAGCTCGAAGGACTGAATCTCAGCCAGGACATTCTCGTAGGTTTGATCTGAGTCTTCTTCCAACATTGCTCCACATGCCCCTGATTTTCCAGTTGCAGACATCAGATTTCGAGTGCAATACAGTTGTAATTTATAAAAGAAAGGTAGTTTTCCTTATAATTATCATAAGGGTTCTCTGTTCAGCCAGAGTAGCCGCAAAACTGAGCTCACTGTCTGACTTCATGCTATCAAAAGCCCTGCTTCCAAGAATGTTGCACAGCTGTTGCTGTCCTGTCTCTACTTATAACATTTTACTTATTATTAACCTTGACACAGTTCAGAAAGTTCCTGCCTGATGCTTGCTATATTTACTCACTTGTTTTTCAAAGATAGTAACTACACACTTGGTTGGAATCAAAACCATTATACTATAAAAAGTTATTAAATGCAGTGGACTCCTTAGGGCACATTTTTGGCACATATTTTAATATTAGAGGCCCAGTGCATGAAATTCATGCACTCGGGGGGGGGGGGTGTCCCTCAGCCCGGCCTGTGCCCTCTCACAGTCTGGGAGCCCTCGAGGCCTAAGCCAGCAGTTGGACATCCTTAGTGCTGCCACGGAGGCGGGAGAGGCTCCAGCCACTGCCACTGTGCTCACCAGCCATGACCCCAGCTTCTGGCTGAGCATTGCTCCCCTGTGGGAGTGCACTGACCACCAGGGGGTAACTCCTGCATTGAGCATCTGCCCCCTGGTGGTCGGTGCGTGTCATAGTGACCAGTCATTCTGCCATTCGGTCAACTTGCATATTAGCCTTTTATCATATAGGATCATTTTTGCTACTTATATAATTAAAGCCATGCTCCCAGTCGTTCCTGCAACTATACCATTGCCCACAAACCAAGCATGAGGCTTGTCCAGGAAAAATGTAGCATCCAATAGGATAGGATTTTGAGATCACTGGGCTACTTACTTGGTTACCCCTCTCCGCTTTTCCACCCTACTCACTGCTTAATGTTTCTCCATTATAGAATCTTCCCTTCTTTGTCCCCTGTCCAAATGCAAATGCTCCTGGAAGCAGTTAGATTTTAGTAACTTATGCCTCACTGTGAATGAGTTTGCCAGATCCTTTCGGCAGACTGTTTTGATGGAGAAGGAGAAGATACCAGGATATAAAAGGAGACTGGTTGCCCCTGAGAGGAAGAAAGAGTGCAGGAGGTAGAGGCCTGGAATATCGAGGGAAAGTATGGCCTGCATCCAGCTCTAAGTACACCTAAAAAATTAGATGGGCACATATTTCTCATTACCATTTGCTCTAGATCTTCCTCAGCTCTAAGTTTAACCTCAGGTGGGCATTTAAAGAGATGAATAGTGATATTCTTCCATATGAACCTATTTTTTATAGTTTTTATAAGATTTTTAAATATTGCTCTAAAAAAATGAAGTTCTCTTAAAAATAAAAGGCATAGAAGGCATATGTCATAAATTCACTTCTCCCTGTATCAGACCCTTGCTAGTGCCTTGCTGCAGGCACTTCCTGCCTCTGTGGCCCCTGACTTTGGTCTTTGCCATGTGACTTCTACTGCCCACTGAGATATGAGCTCAAGTGGCAGACTGTGAGCTCCAAGCCGAGGCTTTGTAAGGCCTCGCATATTTCTGTTTGCTCTTGCACCTCTATCATCACCTAAGAAATCATGCCCTAGCTAACTTGCTGGTCCAAGAAGAAGGCAGAGTCATCCCTGCTGACCATAAATCTGCAGGAGGAAGCATATGGTATATCCAATCTCGCTGCAGCAGCCTAAACAAGAGCTGCCCACCACGCCCAGGCTGGACCAGCCATGCCCCAAATGATCTACAGGCACAGAAGCAACAATAAATGATTATTGTTTTCAGCCACTGAATGATGCAGCAATAGCAAAGCAATGCAGCATTCTGCATGTCAATCCCACCAATAGGCTCAGTTCTCAGCTCTAGCACTCCTCCAGTGCAGAGTGGCAGAAACACTACAGACATATGCCTAACACCATTTCCCCCAAGACGAAGTGATGATGACCTCCTTTAAGACTTGACACAAAACAGTGTTTTTCTATCTTGTGTTAAAGTCATGTGTGTGCAAAGCTTTTAATTTACATCAAGTTATCAGATTATTTAAGAACAGAATGTCTATTGGATTCATATTTGTATTCCTCATAACACTTAACACATTGCCCTATATACAGTGGGTGCTCAATAAATGCTTATTCAATGAATGAGTGAATGATGGCGAAAGCTACACGTGAAGAGCTATCGCTGACTTGTGAGAAAAATGTTGGCCCAAATTTGGCAAAAATCTGACAATTCCAGATTGACTTTATCAGAATCTGAGAATACATAAATGCAAGATGACAAATTACTCTGCTCGTTAGAGAGCTTTGGTCTCATATGCTACATCATAGAGGACAAATTCATAGGTAATGCCACATACCCCTGAACATATAATAGTGAGGACCCAACCTTACATATCACATAGTTAAAAAGCAACAACTGATTCTTCTCCATACGTACCCCAAATTTTTATTTTTTTAATTTTCAAACTTACAGAAGAGTTACAAGGTGAATACGATGCACAACCATATACCAGTTGTTAAAAATTTGCCACGTTTACTTTCTTTTTTTTCTCTCTTCTTATTCAAGGGGATTGTGTAATGTAGGCATATGCTTGTAATATATAGTGGGAAATTTGCATTAATTCAAATAGAGTGTGTTTAGAATAACATAACACTATACTACAAAGTAGAATAATAAGCAGATCACAATAGCTTTGACTCCTTGTTCTTACAGGACCCTGTTCTTACGACGCAGCCCTTCATCCTTTTCGGGACGGGAGTCCCACCAGGAGATGCAAGGCTCTCCAAGGTATTGGCCTGATAGCCTCATCTGTTCCTCAGCTCTCCCCACCCCTCCTCTACTCCTATGCTTCGCTCCCTGCTCCTCCCACTTCTGTTAAGTGAATTTTCTCTCTGCCTCTTACTTTCTTCTAAACTGTAGAAGACACAGGCAACAACTTCCTGTTTCCACTGCCTAACCAGCATCTTCCTTTTATTCAAAACTTTCCTGGAGTGCCATTTCCTGCCGGAAGTCCACACAGATTGAACCAACAGGAGATGATCTCCTCCCGAAAGTAACATTTAAGAAAAACAACCTTCCCTATCCCGTAATGCTGACCACAGATTCACCAAATAAGGAAAAGAAAAGGAGGAAATGGAAACTTTTTTAAACAGCCGTATTCCAAGATGCCCATAAAAGTGAATAGTGTGTGTGATTAGAATGTTCCCTCTGTTCCTCCCAGCTGCAGCTCAGAATGATTGACTACTTCCTAGGTCAAACCTGACCGCTGTCAGATGGTTAAGTGGCCCTAGGCCAGTGGTTCTGGTCCCTCCCCAACCCCAGGGCAACGTCCGGGGACATTTTTTATTGCTACAACTGGAGGTGAGTGGTACTGACATCTAGTGGGCAGAGGCGGGAAATGCTGCTGAACGACCTACCATGCACAGCACAATCCCCCGCCATTATCCAGCCCAAAATGCAAATAGTGCAAAGGTTGGGAATTCCTGCCCTAAGCTGATCTTCGGGACACAGAATCAGGCTATGTGTGGTATTGATAAGGCCCTGTTCCTGGGGCCCCTTTCTGGGTCTCTTTTTTTCTTCTGCATAGCTGAGTCTATGTCTTATTAGTCTGCCAGGAATTTTAGTCCCTAAGATTACAAACCAACGTCTGTGTTTTTAATTGTTATAGTTTCTTTGAGCCAAACTGATGACATATGCCGGGGAGCAGGATTTCAGATACTCCCCAGCTTCCTTTTTAAGTTTATTAATCGAGTAAAACTCAGTCAGTCTTTCACCTTCCTCCCTCACCAAGACTAGCATCCCAGCCTCCTCACTCTGTACTGGAACCACTAGGGGAAGCATCATGTGCATGTGTTTTCCTGGCACAGGGGCCCCCTCGGCTATTTGAGGTCTCTAGGAAACATAGAGCCTGGGAGCAAGGCAGGGGTGGCCAGAAGGTAGGAGGAGGGTACCAACAGGAGGTGGCCCAACCTGACAATTACCACCTGTTGTTCACTATGGTCAGAGCCCTGGTATAGTCTGAGTTTCACCCGCCTACCACTACCTCATACCTTCCTGTGGGAGTAATTCTCTCACATTTATAGGTAGTTCTCGTATTTCTATATGTTTTGATGTGTCACTAAAAAAAAAAAAAATCAGTAACCTAGGAATATAGGAGAATTTCCTAATATAATAAAGGAAATCTGTCCCCCCTCCCCCCCCCAAAAAAACCCCCATGCTAACATATCACTAGTTGAAAAAATGTCATTGGCCTTCAGCTCAGGAAAACATCACTAACTCTATTTGAATTTGACCTGGAAGGCCTAGCCAATGCAATAAGGCAAGATAAAGAAATAAAACATATAAAGGTCAGTAAGAAAAAAGTAGTTTTGGATCAACAAACAGAATTAATGAGTGAATTTAGCAAGGTCTCTAGATGAAAAAAATTAAATATGTCTATATATTAGTAACAATTAGGAAATGAAATCCAAAATCAATATCATATATAATAGCATCAAAATACATCAAATATTTAGAAATTTTCTAAAAAGCATGCCAGGCATGCTCCACCTCTTGCTCACCCCTCTTTTGGAAATACTCTTGTTCCGATATCCACTTGGCTCTCACTCCATCACTTCCTTCAGGATTTTAACCAAAAGTTACCACCTCAAATGAAGTAAAACCTAAACATTATATTTAAAGATGCAGATGCTAATGAATTATAATAAAAACTTTAAAAATATTGTACTGCAATGGCAACTCAAAAAAAAAAGTCATCACCTCAGTGACGCCTTCACTGGAAATAAAATCCAATATTTAAAATCTGATCTGGAATTTTGTATCCCCACCCCACTCCTCTATTTTTATTCCTTAATACTTATCCCCTCAGCATACTGTTCACTTATTTACCTTGTGTGTTATTTGTCTCTCCTCTTAGGATGCAAGGTTAATGAGGACAGGAAATTTTTTCTGGTTTGTTCACTGATGTATCTCCAGTGCCCAGAACTGTGCCTGGCAAATAGGGAACACACAGTAAATATTTGTTGGATGGATGGATGGATGGATAAAAAAGAAACATAAAAATGAGAAAGCAGAAAAATAAATACCTGAATAATTTTAATATAAGAGAGCAAAAAAAAAAATAGTACTAGAAAAGAAGGAGGAGTAAAAATGCCAGGAAGGGCATCCCAACTATGTATTGAAAGATAAATGGGTAAACAACATGTAGCACAAACATGCAGTGGAATATTATTCAGGCTTTAAAAGAAAGGACATCCTGTCTCATGTTCCAACATGGATGAAGCTTGAGGACAATATATTAAGGGAAATAAGTCAGTCAGTCAGTCACACACACACACACACACACACACACACACACACACACTGTGTGTGATTCCACTTATATGAAGTATCTAAAGGAGTCAAATTCATGGAAACAAAAAGTAGAATGTTGGTTGTCAGGGGTTGGGGGTAGAGCGGAACAGGGAGTTGTTTAATGGGTATAGAGTTTTATAGGGTTTTTTCCTTTATTCTTGAATCTATTGGGACCTTGATTAATAAAATCATATAGGTCTCTGGTGTACAAATCTACAGTACATCATCTGTGCTCACCACCCCAAGTCAAGTCTCCTTCCATCACTATTTATCCCCCCTAATACATACCTCTTCCACCTGCCCGGGGTATAGACTTTTAATTTGCAAGATGAAAAAGTTCTGGGGGTTTACTTCACAACAATGTAAATATACTTAACACTACTGAACTGCACACTTAAAAATGGTTAACACAGTTTTTAAAAATTACAAGAAAGGCTCAGAAGAGAACAAAATATCAATGTAGGAAGAGCATTGGGACTGAGAATTGAAGAATGGATAATATTTGGAAATTCTAGGATGGTGAGGGCACCCATGGCTAATTCATATGCAAAGCAGGTGGGAACAGGGCCCCTTAATGTAGAAAGAGGTCATGGCCAGGGAAGTGAGTGTGACTGGGGTGGTGAACAAGGGTTGCCGCTGGAGACAAGTGTGGAGATGCAGAGGTAGCGGAGATTGGGCCCTTACTGTTGTTTTGCTGCTACTGTTATTATACCCACAGCTACTAGCACAATGGCTGGCACAAGTTAAGTGCTCAATAAATATTTGTTCAATAAATAATCTTGACACAGCAGTGCAGTGCTTTGTAAGTAACGGACAACCAATCAATATTTAATCATGATATCACAGAGTTTGACTTGCAAAGGCTATCTAAAATAAAATAGTTAAAAGTTGTTTTAGTTATATTTAGTATTATTTCAACATTAGACATGGATATTCAGTTAAATCTTAAAATTATAGCATTATTATTTTCAGGAGACTCACAACGATATGGTTTGTTATTTGAAAGTTAGTTTTTTTTGTGTGTTTTCTTTTTAATATATTTTATTGATTTTTTACAGAGAGGAAGGGAGAGAGATAGAGAGTTAGAAACATCGATGAGAGAGAAACATCGATCAGCTGCCTCCCGCACATCTCCTACTGGGGATATGCCCGCAACCCAGGTACATGCCCCTGACCGGAATCGAACCTGGGACCTTTCAGTCTGCAGGCCGACGCTCTAGCCACTGAGCAAAACCGGTTTCGGTGAAAGTTAGTTTTAAAAAAAAAAAAAAAACTATGTTATTCAAAATTGTGATCCAACAGGGCCATTCTATATTTTTGTCTTACCACCTTCAAAATTTAGGATGTAATATTTTATTGTAGAAAGCATTTTGGTCTTTCACTGGATCTGTTTCCTCAATAAACTATATCCCTACTGTTCTTTGAGTGATTAAGAAAAGTTTTAAGGGATTAAAAAGTGGTTTATAAAAATCTGTTCTAAATTTCTGATATAACTCATCACATTTTTCTGTTTATAAAGTTATAGAGGATATGGTGTTTTTGTGAATATCATAATATCATTACTGTTACCTGAACTACTATTCCCCAGAACAGGCTGTGGTTCTGTACATCTCTGAACCCTATACAATGCCTTCCCCAAACTTGTCTTCTTATCTGTAACATGGGGATAATAATAGCATCACCCACCTCATGTGGCACAGCACTCTGGAAAGTGTTCAGCACACGAAGAGCACAAGTAAGAGTTAGCTGTTATAAATACTCATCTTTTAAGGCCATGTTCAAATGCCACCTCCTTGTGGGGAGTGATTTCCTTCTATCTCCCATAACTCTTCTGAACACATCTGTAGCGAATATCTATCCCTTGAAATTATTGTTTCTGTTATACATTTATCTACCTCCCTGGACAATGAGCAATAAATCTGCCTTATGCCTCTCTAGGCTCAAAGCATCCAGCATAATGTTAGGCGCATGGTGAGTGTATATGAATGACTGCTGAGTGAATGAAAGGCTTACACAGGAATGATGGAAACAATTATGATCCTCGGAAACAAATATCAGTGCTGTTGACACTTAATTAAATTGGCACTTTCCCAATTCAACAAGAAAATTCTGGACTAGTTGTTTTATGATTATTTCTTTTATCTTTGTGCAAATCTGTGGTTTCATTAAGAGAAGACAGGGTAAAATCTCTCCAACCACCTACATTGTCTGTTTTTCTGAGATCTCCAACATAATTGCTATAGGAGAAATACCTTCACCAAATAAATACTTGAATCTTATACCTCTTTTGTTTGTTATATTAGGATTCTTTGACTGAAAAATTTTAGGGTGCCCTTGTTGAGCTTTTCCCAGGTGTAAATCTTAAACATTTTCATCCTGGCTGACACAGAATCAAGTCAACCCTATTGTCAGAGAGCTAGATTATGGTGCTACCTAGTGGTCAGCTTTTGCCACATATTTTATTGAAAGTGGCTCATGGTCTTCTAGGTTTTCATTTTATCTTTTATATTGGCAATTGTAAAATGTCATTAGAAATCACTAAATTTCTTGCTCTTTTTTTTCCTAGAATGTTTGGCAGCTGTTCTATGTGTAATGTATCCTCTGTTCATCTAATTCAGATCTCTTCAGCAGAACTGAGAATTTCAAGATGTGCTACAAGGCCTCTTATCAAGAAGCCAAAGATATCCTTTACTCTCACAGGAAAGCCAGGATCTCTGCCGTCAGAACGCAGGACACTAACTTTTGGGGGCCATGCTATGAAAGGATAGGCTACCGGGGCCCCATTTGAGTTCACACATGTCTGGCAGGCTGCCCACAGCAAGTGCACCCCTCCTTGGCACACATTCTTCTAAACAATCATTCTCTTTTGCCTCTTTTGAAACCAAACAATTCCCTCCAAAATATGGTTTCAGGCATCAAATAGGAAATAGTACTAAACAAACGGAAATGTTTTGCTTTAAATACCCAAGCCATTTGTTTACATTAAGAAATAGTTTGCATTCAGAGCCCATAATTGAAAAGAAACATGAATCATCAATCAAAGAGGACTTTATAGATAAGAAATAAGCACTGGCCTGAACAATTGTATTAAACACATAGAGCTCTTCTTGGGAGCTTTTGCTGAGTCATTTTTCAGGAAGAGGGCTGTCCAGGGAGATTTCCCCAGGAGGAACAATTGACAATATTTTCATATTAATAGCCCCCAGTTAGTTTATTGTTCTCAAAACTTTTGTTAATGAGTATTTTCCTGTTCGGTTAAAAAAGACATTAATCAAAAGACAAAGCCTAATCTGATTTATTTTTATGTATTTTTCTTCTGTGATATTAAATATATTTAAGAAGTTGTAAAACGTCCTTACTGAGCAAAAGATTAAAAAATATTTTGTTCCCAATTGTTTTCTTAAAATGTATGTGCTGTAGTATATGTTGGATTCATTCATTAGAGTGATTCCAAATATTCATTTTGTAGTCAATTCCCAACAAGGCAGCAGAAATGTTTCTACTTGATGGTTTGGAGCCTCTTCCGCCCAACTCCTTCCGAGATTTCCCTCAGTTACCCCTCAGATAAGGAAGGGACCATCAGTGTGGGCTCCTGGAGACCAACTAAAAGATTAGGCCCTTCACACAAGGGCCCCTCAGAAAACACTTCTTCGGGATCACAGAGGGAAGCAGGGTCAGTGTGTTCCCTAGAGACTCCCTACCACACACACTTTGGGCCCTGTCCTGTCCACAAGCGCTGAGCCTCTCTCTCTCTTAGCTCGTGAATCAGGGTTTGTCACAAGGGGCTGAAGTCACCTGCCAACGGTACTGAAGGAGGTAAATTGTGAAATAAGATCACTGTGTGATTATGATTGCAGTTAATATAAATAATTATCATGCTTGTTGTCTTGATTTAATGCAAATATATCTCTCATCACCTACCGGCACCCCACCCTACCTCTTATGGCACCCACCCTACCCCTTCAGTCCCTGTGCCAACCGAAGTCGTGGTGAGAAAGCCTCACTTTGCATGCCCAATGTAGCTTTCCTTCTGTACTAGTGATAAACAATAGTGGTCCCAGGTAAACCATCAGGTACCAAAGCTAAAGTGTCCTTCTGAGTAATGTAGCAGTTGCATGCAGACCCTGGAGTTGGACTGCCTAGGTTCAAATCCTACCTCTGCTACTTCTTAGCTATGTGACCCTGGCCACTTTTCTGTGCCTGGAGTTTTCTAATCTACATAATAGACAAGCTTCTATCTCGTAGATTTGTTGGGGATATTAAACTAATTAAATGCGAATAAGGTCTTTGGGACAGTGCCAAGAAATAAAAAGCACTATAGATCCATTTATGTCCTTGTTTAATAAGGAATAAGGTTATGAACCACTGAGGATAATATTCTAAAAAATCAACTGCTTTGTAATTTTGTTATGGTAAGATTATTCTTCTGTTTCTTTTCAAATGGACACATATAGATGTGTCTCTCATGCTCAATGGTCAGAGTTTTGAAAATGTCAGTGATCCATAAAAATGTTATGGGACTATAGTGCTCATATACTTATTATAAAGTCATTTCCTATGTACTGATTTTTACTTTTTGTTAATTTACTCATTCATCTTTTAAAAAAAGAACAATATATGTAAGAGCTTCATATGTACCAATCCCTTGAAAAGTCCACAGGTCAGTGGAGAAATTTCTCCTTTATCCCAACTGGACTGAGAGTGGGTGGGATCTGGAATGAGGTACCTGCAGTCCACACCCAGGATGGCACACGCCTGCTGGGAGGGTTCACCTCTAGACTTGAGGGCCAGGCTTTGGATGCAGATCAGTCTAATGCTAGAGCTCATAACTACTGTGTGATCTGCCTTCCTGGCTCAATGGAGCTTCATAACCCAGGACCATTGCTTTTTACATGAGTCCTAGAACCTTCCATTCTCCAGGCTCTAGGCTCCTAGAGTTCATTTTTGGGTGAGAAGAAAAGAATTAATATTAGAAAAAGAATGTCAAATCCCTAGAAAGAACCTCAAAAGAAAAAAAAAGGATCTGATTAAATGCACCTTTAGTGGGTATGTGTGTTTTTTTTTCTGCTTTGACATTCTCCAACCGTCATTAAAGAAGGACTCTACTGTGGGGGAAGGAAGAAGCTGAAGTTTTCTTGTGGTTTTTCATCAGATCTCCCTGGCTTTTCCTTCTCAGCCTCCTTCCCAGATTTCTTTTCTAATCTGTCCCTTTAATGTAGTTGTTTCCCAGGAACCTGTCCTCAATTTTTTCCTCTTGTGCTAGACTCGTATGAGTTCATCCTCCACTGTGTGTTGATGGGTCCCAAATCTAGATCTTTAATTGCATTTCTCTCCTAAGCTCCAAACTTTATTTCTAACAATCTACAATAACATTCCACCAGAATATCCTGTCCCACTGACATTCAACATATCCAAAACTGACTTCATTAACTTTCTCCTCTTAGTCCATTTGGGCTGCTCCTATGGATTGCCATACACTGGGTGCTTAACAGCGAACATCTATTTCTCACAGGATGGGAAGTCCAAGATCAAAGCATCAGCCCATTCATTGTCTGGTGAGAGTCTGCACCCTGGTCCAGTAATGGCCATCTTCTCACTGTGTCCTCACATGGTAGAAGGGGCAAGGGAGCTTTCTGGGGTCTCTTTTTATAAGGACGCTAATTTCACTCATGAGCGTTCCACCCTCCGGACCTAATCACCTCCCAAAGGCCCCACCTCCAAATACAATCACACTGGGGATTAGGTTTGAGGGTCCTCCAACATTCAGTCCATAGCATTTCCTTCCCACTTTAAGCCTGTCTCTATACCAAACACCCACATACTAATAATGATGCCCCCAACATAGACTTTCTTACTCTGATCTTATTCTCCCGATTAATCTCTGCCTATCTCTGATCCATTAACTCTGAGCCTGGTTACCTCTGGGCCTTTGTAGGTGCTGTTCCTTTTGTCTACCTGGTAAACTAATTTCTATGTATTTTTTTTTTTAGATTCTTTTTTTTTTTATTGCTTAAAGTATTACAAAGGGTATTACATATGTATCCATTTTATCCCCCCGCCCTAGACAGTCCCCTAGCCTCCCCTATCCCCCAGTGTCTTATGTCCATTGGTTATGCTTATATGCATGCATACAAGTCCTTTAGTTGATCTCTTACCCCCCTACCTCCTGCCCCCCAACCCTCCCCGGCCTTCCCGCTGCAGTTTGACAATCTGTTTGAGGCAGCTCTGCCTCTGTATCTATTATTGTTCAAAAGTTTATAATGGTCTCTATTGTCCACGAATGAGTGAGATCATGTGGTATTTTTCCTTTATTGACTGGCTTATTTCACTTAGGGAATGCAGACTGGTGCAGCCACTATGGAAGACAGTATGGAGTTTCCTTAAAAAACTGAAAATGGAACTCCCATTTGACCCTGTGATCCCACTTCTAGGAATATATCCCAAGAAACCAGAAACACCAATCAGAAAGGATATATGCACCCCTATGTTCATAGCAGCACAATTCACCATAGCTAAGATCTGGAAACAGCCTAAGTGCCCATCAGTAGATGAATGGATTAGAAAACTGTGGTACATCTACACGATGGAATTCTATGTATTTTTTAAAATGTCTCAACATAGACATCTCCCTCCTCAAAGCCACCTTAGGTCCTGAATTGTACTTCACATAGGACATAATTTAGGTAGAGGACATATATATTTTATTTCCAACATTAAACTATGAATGCTTGGAAAACCACCTCTGCCCCTGATTCGCCTTCAGAGTTTTCAGAGCACTTAGTACAAGATGTCATATATAGACCTCCTCAATAAAATGTTTGCTAAAATTATCAATTAATCCGTATAGTAAAAAGGAGCCAGTGTGTTTTAGAATGGTGACTTATTTCTTCCTCCACTCATTCTTTACCTTCAAATTTCCCATTACCTACAATCAGTTTTCTAGGTTGGCCACCACTCAGAGATTTTGATGTTGTAAAAACACTCTATCTCACAAAACATTTGGGGTATATCTGGTTCACAAGGCCTGACACAATCTGTCCCCTTACAAGGACATCTATCATAGACTAAAAACTGAGCGAATGAGTAATGTGAATTCCTTCACTTCAAACACACTATGATAAAAAGAAAAGTTTCCATTTATATCAGGTTTTACAGGGTTACGGTTCAATAGGTGATCTGTATGCTTCCTTTTTACTTCTAAACACATGTGTTCCTTTGTTTCTCAGGAAGCAATTATCATGTAGCCATGGAAATCAACAAGTGCAAAGGAAATGTTGCAGGGGAACAGTAAAGCCAACTAACTCCACTCTACAAAAGTTGGTCATATCCTAAA
Organism: Myotis daubentonii; assembly: GCF_963259705.1. Classification (NCBI taxonomy): domain Eukaryota; kingdom Metazoa; phylum Chordata; class Mammalia; order Chiroptera; family Vespertilionidae; genus Myotis; species Myotis daubentonii. Next base: position 40,232,511 of record NC_081852.1, on the reverse strand, counting down.
GTAATTAAAATACAACCATCCAAAAGCTCTTAGATGATGTGTCCATTGGTGCTTGGTATTTTGACAGTAACTGCATAGAATGTGAAAACGTTTTTAAAATTCGAAAGCATTTATAAAATGTAATATATTATCAAGACGAACGAACAAATATTTATTGAGTGACTACTATGAACTAGGCCCTTTCACATATATTCTAATATTCATTTTATCATCTCAAATAGCCCAATGGAATAGCTATTTTTGGTATCTGTTCTACAAATAAACATAATAATAAATAACTTGTCCAGACACTAGTGAAAGACAGCACTTGAAAGACATGCTCTATCAATCAAAATTCATCTTAGAGATAAATGATATCTGGATCCTATGGCCTGAATTTCAAGAGGGACTCTACACAGAACCACCTCCCAACCAACTTTCCACATTTGTAAGATTCAAATGCTTCTCTGCTTAAATAGGCCTACAATTCATAGCCTTGAGGTAGATTTGTGATTTGGAGATTTAAGATATCTCAATAACAGGAAAGATCAAGACTATAAGTTGTTTTCTTTTATAAGTCATAAACATTACATAAAATTCTGACACAATAGACAATCTTATTATCGCCTTCTTATCCTAGATTTTGTAATGTCAAAATTGTTGTAGGTTCTGTAAAAGATCCCGAAGAAATATATAACAAGGTAAATTAACAGGAATTATGTTAAGCTTTAAGTCACAGAGAAGAGACTACAGTGGCCTTTGTTTGTCCAAGTGAAAGAGTCCAGATATGGACCAGCACAGTCTAGGGCTGATGTGGCAACTCCATAAAGTCACGAGGCACCAAGACTGCTTCTACATGTCTGCTTTTTAGCAAGTGGCTTCCATACATACTCAAGGTCATCTCCGGATACAAAAACACTACTGGAGCTCCAACCACCAAGTCCTCAATTCAGGCAGCAGAAAGAAGGGTGGAGGAAAAGCAAAAAGGGTGTGTGTATTTCCCTTACTTTGGTAATTATTCTGGAAGTTCCACCAAGCAACATCTGATTTTATCTCATTGGTCAGGACTTAGTCACATGGCCAATCTATCTGTACATGAAGCTGAGAGGGATAGTCTTTATTTGGTCACAGTGTCATTTTGAATGTAGTAAGATTCCATTACTAAGGGGGAATGGAAAGAATGGGAAAGGATATAGGGGAGGTTCCTACATTTGCAGCCACCAAGGTAAAGAGGCAGAGAAACAGCAGAGCCCAGACAAAATGGAATAACTGGGTTTGAATCACAGCTTTGATATTTACCAGATATAGCAGAAGTGGGATCAGCTACAAGGTAGTTTGGATCAGGGTGGTAATAATGGAGATGATAATAAGTGGTCATATTTTTAATGTATTTTGAAAGATTTGTTAATGAATTAGAATGTGAGGTGTTAAAGAGTTAGGGTGATGTCAAGATTTGTTTGTTTGTTTGTTTGTTTGTTTGTTTGTTTGTTTGTTTAAGCAATTGGAAGAATGAAGCTGCCACCAACTGAGAAGGGCAACATTATGGGAATTTCTCTGGATGAAGGTGGGTTATCAGATTCTCAAATATTTGTTTAGATATCCAAGTGGAGACATTACATTAGAAGTTGGGTGTATGGTCTGGAGCACAGGGAACTGGCATAGACTGGAAATATAAATTTAGAAGTAATATATAACATTTACAGCCCTGAGACTGGGTGAGATTGAGGTAGTAAGTATAAATGGAAAAGAGAAGAGATCCTAGGACTGAATGAATCCTAGAGCACTCCAACATAGAGAGATCAAGGAAACTAAAAGAACCAAGCAAGAAGAATGAGAAGCAATGAGGCAGGTGAAAAATCAGGAGTTCATGGAAACCAGGTAAGGGAAATATATGAGAAGAGAGTGATTGTTTCAGATGCTACTGATAGGTCAAGTAAGATGAGGACTGAAAATCAACCACTGGATTTGCTGTGGTTGCCTTATAAGAGTAGTTGCAGTGGATAGCGGTAGTTAAAGAAGAAGAAATGAGAGAATTGGAAACAGCAAGAAGATACAACTTTTTTGAAGAATTTTGCTGTAAAGGAAAGGAGAGAAACATGGGGAAGGGTAAATTGCAAGAAGAGGGATCAAAAGAATTTGGGTTTGGGGGTTATAGTGTTTTTTATGATGAGAGAATGCTTATATGGTACTGGGAAAGAGACGGAGAAATTCATGATGTAGTAGAGAGAGGAGGATTACCTGCAGCACTACACTTGACTGTTTGGGAGGTAGAGATGTTGGCCTTTGTAAAGAGTGTGGAGAGTTCACCTAGAAGAACAGGAGGGAAGGCAGAGTATGAGCCCAGATGCTGGTAGGTGGGTAGATGTGGTTGTGGGAGCTTATGCAAGTTTTCTTCTGATGGCTTCCATTTTCTCAGTATATAGGAAGCAAAGTCTTCCAGTAGAGTGAACAAATGCAAGGCCTAGGGAAATATAGTATGATTGCTAGGTAGCTTGAAGGTTCCTCTAAATGTGTAATCAGAAATGTAAAAGGAGACCAGTCAGCTTGGTAGTATGCTTGCTTTTTTTTTTTTTTTTTTCAGCTTAGTTCAACCATGTGAATGAAGTAGGGGAAAGTTGAATTTAACAAAGGTTAGGCACAAGGGAGGTATGAGTATATTCAACAGCGTTATTAAAACGTTCGACCACAGATTTAAACTGCGTTAGGAAGGAAGGAAGGACATGAAAGGAGTGAGGGGCAATGAAAATATACTTGACTCAATGGATTTTAGGTTCTAATGGAGTCAAAGGATTGTTGGAGCTTGTCGACATAAGAATGTCCAAACTGTGGAGAATTTTTACAAAAATGTATTTGAGCCAAACAGAGGATACACCTGGAAGCAAGATCTCAACAGACTGAGATAAGTGCTTCCAAAAACAACAGTTTTCAGTTTCTTTTATGCATTTGAAATTAGGAAGGGAACCTAAGGAAGATTACATGAAGCTGAAAGAAAGCAAGACAATGACTGGATTGCAGGATAATTAATAATATGTATTCCCGTGCCTGCTTTAGAATGAGGGGTTTGAATGCAGAGCAGTTCGAAGGTGTATTAACCCAGAGTCACAAAAACAATGGACAGGGCTGGTTTAAGGCAAAGATAAGCCTTTTAGTAAAGAAGTTATATTCCTGGGGCATGACTACCTACCATGACATGCCCAGTTAGGAATTTATGATCAGATAGATCCCCCTGTGAGATTACTTTCCATAGAAATCTCCCCCCTTTTTTTCATCCACAAGTTCACAGAGTATTTGTATGTCCACTAACAAAAAAGCCTGAAATTCTTAAATCTAAGCCTTGTTGATGACCAAAGATGCTAGAATTAGGGGCTTGCCCATGTGAGTTCCCCCACTCACCCAGCCTCCTCCCTCTCAATCACCGACCTGATACAGAGAGAGAGTGACCTCATAACGTGGCATGATTCAATCCTGTTCCTGGATTCCAGATTTTCATAGACTTCCAGCCATTTCCTGCAAATAACAAAGTCGAGATTCCAGTGGGCTCTCGGACATGGCAGAATGCCAGGTCAGCCAAACAATCTCTCGTTTCTACAGCCTGAAGAGCATTGAACATCAGGCCTCAGGCGCTCTATTGTGTTAGACAATTTCCAAGGCAAGGCTGCATCTGTTTTGAAAGTGGCTCATCAAAGCTGTTCCACCAGCAGCAAGGGTACTCTTCCTAGAGTCCCACTCTTGTCCCAGGTGTGGAATGGAGCAATAAATCAGAACCTCTCTGACCAGACTCTTTAAACAGGAACAGGCAGAATGGTGTACAAGAAAAAATATAGTGCACAATTATAGAAAACACCTCAGGAAAACCGCTTTCTGAGTGGAATGTCAGGGCTCACTTTTTCCAGCCAGTAACTAACAAATGCACTCCCAAGTATCATCATATGATTGACTAACAACACAAAAATATCATCAAGCCCAGCTGGTGTGGCTCAGAGGTTGAGCGTTGACCAAGAGGTCCCCAGTTCAATTCCTGGTCAGGGCATATACCCAGGTTGTGGGCTCCATCCCCAGTAGGGGGATGCGGGAGGCAACCAATTGATGTTGCTGTTCCTCTCTCATCAACATTTCTATCTCTCGCTCTCCCTTTTTCTCTTTCTAAAATCAATAAAAACATTTTTTTAATCTGTTCAGAGGGTATTTATACAAGTCATGCTGAAATTCTTCTTTCTCCTTCTCTCTCTGGCACTGAAAACCCAAAATTTCTTTTAATATCCAAATTGATGGCTGGATAGTCAGGATTCTCAACTTCCCTTATGCAAACCTCTTGTCAGGATTTTAGAATTTTCAGACCTTTATCTTCATTGGGTTACACAGGCCTAGGAAAGAAAATGGGTAATTAATAGAATTTTTTTCCTTTCAGCATCTTTTTAAAAAGAAGCAGCAATAAATATAGCACCAACTATCCAGGAGTTCTGAGTTAATGCGAGTTTACTTGGTGATAGCAAACAAAACCAGCAAGTAATGTGTTTTACTTTCTTGAAATCTAAAAAAAAAAAAGAAGGCATTTTAAAGGTTTAAAATAAGTGTCAAATACCACTCCTCTTTTCCATTTTAGTCAAGTCCTACAATACTTGAAATACATGTCACTGTTCACAAATCACAGATGTTGAACTTAGATTATAAACTAAAGATTTGCCATCAGAAAATAGAACTGAAATCAGAACGTCCCTCTTCTGTGAGTTTAAGAGAAAGCCTTAATGGTTCTTTTTAGTGTGGGGTTTGGGGTTGAGTAGTATTTAAAGCACTAAACTGTCTCTCCAGTATTTGAGAGGATTAGGTTTAGAGTTCATTGTGTTGACTGTCTTTTGAAAGATTAGATAGTTTAGTCAGGCTCCTACTGACCATGTAAATGTCTCAGTGTTTATTGACTGTCTGCCGTCATTATCAAAGGCTCTGAACACCTTGTAAACAGAAATGCCATTATTTTTGTGGTACTGATAAGATTTACCGAGGATTTAATTTTTGTATGATTGACTGGCCAGTTAAAGATATTAATACATACAGGAAAACATGATAAATGAGTATGAATTCAGTCAACAAACACCCTTTTATTTTGTTTGGAAACTACAATCTCATTTTTGCTTTGTAGGTAGTAGAAATAATATCTGTACAGTGCTCCGTTTAAAAATACTTCTCAAGTACATTTGAGTGTGTTACATACATTTCTACTAATCCTCAGTTATCTACAAAGAGATTTACTTTTTTAGAAAGATATCTTAAATCTTTCAGGATATAGAAAGAAAATTTTCATAAAGAGTGTACTAATTTCATTGGGGAACATTATAAAGATTTATTTGCTGGGTGGTTTGGGCCTACATTTTAAAATGCTTTAATCAAAATAAAATCTGGAAAGGCATGTAACAGACATGTTGCATTTGCCCACAGGTAAAAACCTGCAGGATCAACATGATTTTGATTCTGAATTTGGTGTCTCTGCCAGAGGTTGCTATCAAGCTTCCCTCCCTGCCCTCCATTAAGACGTGTAAAAGATGAGGAAGGCCTTCCCTGAGGACCCATATGGCATGGCTTCAAGAGATGATGGCTTGACAGCATTCAGCGTTTAATGAAAGTAAGAAAGCGCCCGTGCTTCAGAAAGTATTGAAACAAGGCTAATGTTCAAGAGACAGCAGAAAGAAAGAACTGAGATTAGCTGGTTTTGCCTAAAACAAGTGGAAAGGGTGGTCCACCCTTTTGACTGCCTTAACGCAAAACACAAAGCCTTCACAATGAAGCCCCAACACACCTTAACAGCCTCAGCCCCCAGCCTTTGATCCCAGCCTGCATGACCCTGGCCTTTGCTTTTGCGGTACCCTGCTTCCTCACCTCTTCCTGACCTGAAACATCACCTGCTTCCTCACCTCTTCACTCTAAACATCCAAACGTCAGTTCTTCTGTGATGTCTTCACAAACTCAGAAAAGTATCTTATTTGCTCTTCTATATTCATGGATTTCTTGTCATTTCTTTGTGTGTCCAGTTTCTCCACACCACTAAGCTCCCAGAGGGCAGGACTCAATCTTACCCTTTTTTTATTTTTATAACCCCAGGGTGTAGCATTACCATGTGTGCCTGATAAATGTATTGGGCAGTAAGAGAAAGGGAAGAAGAAAGACACATATCTATGCCTTTGCTCACACACACACACCCCATTCTCTCTACCAATGTGAAGCTTACCCAGTTAAAAACCAACTGCTTTTTGAAGACTTCCCTGACCAATGATCTCCCACTTCTTTAAACTTCCGTAGCACCTATGTGGGAATTACACAGCTGATACTTAACAGGCATGTGTTGTCATCACAGTTGTGTTTTTATATGTGTGCTACTTCCCCAACCACAGTCAGAGAGCCCTTTGCACCACCCGCAATGCCTAGTGGTGCTCTGCATAAGGTTGTTACCTATCAAGTGTTTGCTGATTGAGGAGGAGAGGGGGAAGGTCTGAAAGGTAGACCAGGAAGGTGATTTTGAAGGAGGGCACATTCAGGAGAGCCCAGGCCACCACAGAAATCAAGCAATAAGGAACAGCAGGCAGACTGCCCCCGAATCCTAAAGTGCCTGTAAAGGAGACAAAGTCAGTCCACCAGGTGTTTAACCAGGGCGAAAAGAGAGCCTGTACTTAAGTTAATGAAAAGCCAGGGCATTGCAAGTAGGAGCAAATGTTCACAATCAATTGCTGGAGTCAAACCAGGCAAAGAGGAAAAAGTCAGAACAGTGAGAAGTTACTGAGTACCAATTATGTGCTAAACCTTTGACATACATTTTAAAAAAAAAATCTTTGGGCAGTGCCCTCAGCGTCCTGGATCTGACTCTTGCTTCAACAGTGTTTGGATGGAACAGACACAGGGACGCCCCTTCTTCCAGCCTCCGACCACCTTCCAGCGTCTCATCCCCACACCACCTTCAGAGCCACCTTCGAGACCAGCCAACACACCGGGCGTTTTCCTACCTTAACTCCTATTGCCGAACAACCATGAGCTCCCAAACCCGTCAGAATTATTCCACTGAGGGGGAGGCTGCCGTCAACCGCCTGGCCTGCATCTGCAGGCTCCCACCTACCTCTCTCTGGGCTTCTTGTTCCAACACGAGGATGTGGCTCTCCAGGGCGCGGGCCATTTCCTCCGAGAGTGGAGGACAAGAAGCGCGAGGGCGCTGAGCGGCTCTTAAAGTTGCAAAACCAGCGTGGTGGCCACATTCTCTCCAGGACGTGCTGAGCCTCCCCAAGATGAGTGGGTGAAACTCAGGGCCATGGAAGGCGCCCTGGCCTTGGAGAGGAACCTGGCCAGGCCCTAATGGGAGCTGCAGGCCCTGGTTCTACCCGCGCAGCCCCTCAGCTCTGAGACTTCCAGGAGAACCACTTCCTGGGCGAGGAGGTGAAGCTCATCAAGAAGATGACCTGACTAATATCCACAGGCTGCCGGCCCCGGGCTGGGCTGGGCGAGTATCTCTTAGAAAGGCTCACCCTCAAGCACAACTAGGAGCCTTTGGAGCCCAGAGGCCTTTGAGGGACCCCCTCTGCATCCTCTGGTGTCAGTCTTTTACCTGATCCTCACCCCGAAACTACTAGCCATTCTTTTAACCACCCTGAAGCCCTCTCCCATGCATTGGACCAAATGAAACAATAAAGCTTTTTGCAGGAAAAAAACAAACATCTTTGATGAGCTATCATTCACATACCAAATAATTTACCCATTTAAAGTGTTTGACTTAATGGGGGGTTTTTAATGTATCCACAGAGTTGTGCACGATCAGTTTTAGAATAGTCTCACTCCAAAAAGAAACGCTGTACCTATTAGCAGTCACTGCAATTCCCCTCACACCATTACTTCTCCCACCCCACCTCCAGCCCCAGGCAACCACTAATCAACTTTCTGTGTTACAGATTTGCCTATTCTGGATATTTCATATACATGGAATCATACAACATGTGGTCTTTTATCTTTTACTTAGCATAATGATTTCAAGGTTCATCCATGTTGTAGAGTGCATCAGAACGCCATTGCTTTTAGTTGCCAAATGATATTTTCAGTCAGTGTTTGGGAATCTTGAGTATGCAGAGAGCCAGCTAGGAGATATATGAAAATTTTCAATCTTGTGACTGTCCACACCCCTAGCCCCTATCAAGGGTCAACTGTAATCCATTATGTGAATACTAGAGGCCCAGTGCACAAATTCGTGCACCAGTGGGGTCCCTCAGCCTGGCCTGCAGGATCGGGCTGAAACCAGCTCTCTGACATCCCCCGAGGGGTCCCAGATTGAATGAGGGCACAGGCCAGGCCGAGGGACCGCACCAGTGCACGATCGGGGCCAGGGAGGGACACGGGAGGTTGGCCAGCTGGGGAGGGACTGTGGGAGGGCTCCAGTCCTGATCAGCCGGACCCCAGCAGCAAGCTAACCTACTGGTTAGAGCGTCTGTCCCCTGGTGGTCAATGCATATCATAGCAACTGGTTAACTGTATGCCCCCTGGTGGTCAGTGCACATCATAGCGAGTGGTTGAGCGGTCTTAGCATATCATTAGCATATTACACTTTGATTGGTTGAACAGATGACCAGACAACCGGACACTTAGCATATTAGGCTTTTATTATATAGGATATAACATTTTGTTTATCCATTCATCACTTGATGGAGATTCCATTTAATTCTAGATGTATATTCTTTCATTTATTCTTCCCAATACTCCTGGAAGATAGGTGTGAGTGTCTTCATTTCACAGATGAGTAAAAAGCCTTAGAAAGGTTAACTACCCTGCCCTCTCATGTAAATAATGGCACTGAGATTGAACCCAAGTCTGCCTAAGTCTAAAGGCACTGAGATTGAACCCAGGTCTGCCCTCTATGTTTAATCACCATCTGTTATTTGGCAAACATTGTGAATGGAGGGATGTGTAGGTCATGCCAAAATCCAAGGACTCATGGAAATCATTGATGTTCCCACGTTTCAAGGAATTTAGCTATTAATTTTAAAATGTTATAGTTGTGTGACATAGCAGAAGGAACTTGAGATTTGGGATTCAATCTTGAATTTGAATCTCACATAACTAGCTTTGTGATTTTGGACAGATTAACTTCTCTGAGCCTGTTTCTTTACCTATAAAAAGGCAGATAAGTCTGACCTTACAGGGTTGTTATGAGGGTTAAATAACCTGATGGATAATAGGTAATAAGAATATGGTTGTTATTATTATTATTATTATTATTATTATTATTGTTTGCAGTAGTACCAAAGCAAGTAAAATATACCCCCGACATACACACATACCTTTTCCCCTGAGGGAAAATGTAATCTGAAGAAGTTGGTTTGGGATACATGGTAGTGGGAAATCCAAGCAGATGTCTCCAATAGTAAGCAGGCAGAGATAACAGGCCAGAGCTCAGGTGATAGGTCAGGGCTAGAGATATAGATTTGGGGGTTATCAGCATGGTGGTGAGGGTTGAAGCTGTGACAACTATTCAGGTAGAACTAGAGAGAAAATAAAGAATGAGTCCAGTGTCTGAGCCTTGGGATGTCCACAGTTAAAGCCTGGAGAAGAAATAAGAACCAGTAAAGGATGTAGAATTAAGTATTTGGTGGGGTTGTGGTTATGCCAGAATAGCATTTTATTTTGAAAGCCAAAGGGGAAAATATATTTAAGAAAGAGATAAGAGGCAGGGGAGAAAGTTGAGAAGGTTATGTTGTAGAAAGGTTTGCAATAATGAGAACTGAGAATAGGTCATTACATTTGGCAGTCAAGAAGTCAAGGGTGGCCGAAACCGGTTTGGCTCAGTGGATAGAGCATCGGCCTGCGGACTGAAAGGTCCCAGGTTCGATTCCGGTCAGGGGCATGTACCTGGGTTGCGGGCATATCCCCAATAGGAGATGTGCAGGAGGCGGCTGATCGATGTTTCTCTCTCATCGATGTTTCTAACTCTCTATCTCTCCCCCTTCCTCTCTGTAAAAAATCAATAAAATATATTAAAAAAAAAAAAAAAGAAGTCAAGGGTGATCCTAAATGCTGGCCATCTAGCCTTACATGCATGCATTCATCCATGCACCCATTCATTCGTTCTCTTGTTCATTTAACATTCATTGAACACCTATAGTGCATCAGTACTGTGCTATGGCAGAGCAACACATGGGAAAAACACAATTCCTTGCCACACTGAGGATGACATGTTACAGAAGGAAAGTTCAATGTTGTTTTTCTTAAAGGTCTCACACATTTATTACTGAACCAACCTACTACTGCAGACAGAAAATCAACAGAGCAAAAGCATGAGTCCAATAATTTCCCAATTAAAATGCCCAACTGTCCAGACAGTAGTGATCTTTTCAATCATTTAAAGATGCAGGCAACCTGGATACCGCATAAATATGTGAGCCATCCCTCATGTGTGATTCCTCATAGACCCAGTTTGGTTCGTCTCCAATGTCTCCCCTTCGAGCTGTACCTGATTTCATTACCAGTTTTCATCTGAAAACACTGGGGAATGAGCCTATTCTGCTTTTGTTTCTTGGCCAGGAACCTCTTGATTCTGAAAGTCTTGTGGGAAGACATGGTGAAGGAGAATCAAACGCATGCACCTCGATGGCAGAGAAAGAGAGAGAAGGAATGAAAGCTCAGTGTTTTAAGACCCATACTTTTGTCTATGAGCTGGGCCCAGGAGGAGAAACTGATGCTTCATGGGACAATTGTTATGGAAAGACAGAAAATTAGCAAGTCAGGAGGAAACTGAAGGGATTGTCAAAGGCAAGCCTGAATGAGAGAGGGCCTTTTTAATTTTAAAGGGGGTATTAAAAAGGGGAAATAGAAGGCAGAAGCCTTTGGGTTAACAAATTTGACACAAATATCATCTGGACACTTCTCACTGGTTTACAATGGAGATGTTGCTACACTGAGTCTATCAATTTTTGAAGCGTGGGATGAATTTTTTAAAGTTGACAGCACTTTTCATATTGATAATTTCTCTCCAAGGATCTGAATTTTTCCCCCTCCCAGAACTTTGAGTAAAATGGATCCTTCAAGAAAATGCACCATATTCATCCTTTAGCTCCAGTTCCTTTTACCCACTAAAGAAACTACAGACTCCTCCCCTTCTCTCAGCCTTCAAACTCTAATCAACATACCCCTAGTCAGAGAAGCACATTAGGTAATAGATGCCAGGATACCTTGGCATCACACGTGTGGCCATACTTCCACATTAAAGCAAACAGATAAAGAGCAGTGAATACAAATCAATTCAGATATTTAGATAGAAAACAAAACATAGGCAAAAGTAATAAAACCAGAAATCTAAAAATCAAAAGAAGAAAATTATGACATATTGACAAAGGGAAAAACAAGTTAACACTGAAAAAGTTAAACAAAAAAAATTTAAGACTGAACTTTGAAAAAAACTTAAAACTTAAGTAAACTTAACATAAATAAACTTGAAAAATGAAACAAATTAAAACCACAAGAATCAAGAAGAATAGTGACTAGCTAAATTAATAATAAAACTTTTAAAAGGAGTAGGTTTTAAAAATCTAATCACAAGATTAAAGGTTATAGCCCTAGCCAGTTTTGCTCAGTAGATAGAGCCTCAGCCTGTGGACTGAAGGGTCCCAGGTCAAGGGCAAATGCTTGGTTTGCAGGCTCGATCCCCAGTGGGGGCATGCAGGAGGCAGCCAATCAATGATTCTCTCTCATCTTTGATGCTTCTATCTCTCCCTCTCTCTTCCTCTCTGCAATCAATAAAAATATATTTGAGGCCAGACTTCAACCAAAACAACATATCTTAACAGATTCAATGTAGAAATAGAAAAGAGAATTCATCTGTCCTTAACTAAAGCTAGATATTAACGAGGTTGGAAAAAATATAAAATAATACCACTCTTCTCACAAAAGTATTTGTTGTTTTGGAAAATATAATTATTTTTCATGAGATATGTATGTTAGCATGTAATGCTTTTATTATTGTTATTTTAAATTACATTGATAAATATTTAAAATTTTTAAACAAAAAAATCAGAATCCAAGTCTTCCAACACCCCCCTCCACCACCACCACCACCTCCACCCCCCCCCCACACACACACACACTCCTGCCACCACTACCACCAGCACAAAGGTTTCTGGCTCAGTAGGAATGAGGTTGGGCCTAGGAGTGCTCATTCATGGTAATTCCCTCAAGGTGATTCGGTGCAAGTGGTCCTCCCATACTTTGGATGGCATCTCTTTGTAAGTCCTTCCCATCCCTAACTGGACATAGGAAAGAAGGGAAGAGAAGTACATTATTATAGGGTCAATGGAGAGAATTCCAAATGGTATTTTGGTTCCTCTGGATACATTTCAGGACCAGTCATGTAACCTCACCAAAGACAAGTTTTTTGAGTTAATGCCTCAAAGTGTCATGGCTTCCTCACCTGTCCTTAAACCTGCCTTTCTGGCCAGCGCATTTAGCTGTTTGAACTCAAGTTTCCTTTGGTAAAGCTTTTCCCCATTATAGTCATTTCTCAAAGGATTTATAACCTTCCAAATAAAGGTCCCTGAAACAGGCCTGGAAGGATGATCGCTACCATGGGTTCATTAAGAGCACTTCAGGTACATTAATGTCCTTCGCCCCTGGATTTATTGCAACATGCTCAGGCCTCCTTTTAGAAAGCGTACTCTTAGTTCCATTTATCCAGCAGGCTTTTCCAGAAAGAGATTAGAAGTAAATGATTTGAGATAGAATCAAAGAATTCCATCTTTTTAATTAGTGTGTTAAACACAGGAACACCTAATACAAATATTTGACTATGTGGTCGAGCGTTGGCTCTGAGGTCAACGGGGGAAATTTATAGGAAACTCTAAAGGCCCTCACAATAATTGTCTTGGGTTATGGCTTCTCGAATTGCTCTTCATTGCCAATAGCAATGCATTTGGACCTAAATAAAATTTGCTGAATTAGGGCACTGTCCTTGTTAAAATGTTTAATCTTCACTTTAAATGAGTTGTGGTCATTCAGGCCTTTTTGTTTCATGGAAGAGGGGGTACCTTTTGCACAAGGTAAGCTCTTTTTACACAACCTCACTAATATAAAATCTTTTTTGGGTCCATGCCAGGCCTATCTGGTCAACATGGGGGAGGGGAGGAAGCAGAAACCTATTGTAAACATATTTTAGGTTAGTATAATTCTACAATGTGTAATTCACTATTAAACATAGTATGTTAATGATTTTATTAAGAACTTCAGTGGGGAAGAAGTTACTTATCACGTACTTAAGCAGTATATGCTTGGCATGGAAATCTGTCTCACACATGAGACTTAATAGTTCATCACAGGATGCCTTTGCACCGTGGGCTCTTGGTGCCACTGCCCCAGAGGTGCCAGATTTGTTCCTTACCTGAAATGAGAGGCAGCGGTGCTGCGGAGAGAGAAGCAAAGGAACTTCCACAGCCAGGACATGGGGACCAAAAGGAAGCGGGACGGAAACCTAGGGACGGTGTGGAGTGGAAGAGTGTATGGTCCATTTCGAACACCTTTACAAGGACTTTTATCTCCCTACTATCTTTAAATACTGTGTTGGGTAGAACCTTGAGATGGCTCCCTTATAACACACTCCTCCCAGGCCACCCCAAAGATTACTGCCCCACTGACAGTATCAGAAGACCTTATTTCATCTTTGCAACTCCAGGACCTAAACCAGTGCTTTGTACTTGGTAGATAGTCACTAAATGTTTGTTGAATGAATGGATGGATAAAGAGATAGAAAAATCATCAGTTTAACACATCTTTTAAAGTATGGGTCTCCTTAGGAAGGTTAGAGGACTCTTGGTAATTGTCATAATTGTGTATGAATTAAATACTAAATTAATTAATATAATCCCTCGGGAGGATTACAGTGATGAAGAATGTTGGAACATGGGGCACTAGTGGGGAAGAGAGGAGAAGGCAGGCCTGGGTCAGGACATCGGAGAGCAGCCAGAAGCAATGTGAGGGCTGTGAGGACCTGGAGGACAGAGGCCAGGATGTGAAGAATCCCAGTGAATTTTCTAAACTGGAATCACACTGTCATTCTGGCTGGAGACTTTACCTATTCTGGGCTTTAATTCTTTTGTTTCTATTCATTCTCTATCCCAGTTCCAAAACCCTGAAAAATGGAGGTATCCTCTAGCAAAGAAACACTTGCACTAACTTATTTTGAACATCTGAGGGAAATGGTGTAACTTTAAGAGAGGGCTTGGGGAAGTCAAAGAGGCATTGTCAGTGGCCCTCAATCATACAGTTTGAATAATTTGTTTAATTTCTCAGTCTCTACAGACTTGCCGTCCTCCTCTCTGAAAATGATGGTATTTTCACCATCAAAGAGAGGCCACTATATCCATTGCTGTTCTAATAACAATAGTAAATTAGGAAGAGCCCATCCATTGATGAGGAAATGGTTAAATAAATTATAGACTCCTATGCAACAGTTTAAAAGAATGAGGTTGATAAACCTACCAACATGAAGAGTTCTCAAAGCCATTTTGCTAAATGAGAAAAGCAAATTGGGAAACAACGTATGTGCTATTTCACCAATTTTTTGAAAACAATCATGTCAATAAAATATTTCTGAATGTATGCATGTATGTAAACGCATACAAATCTACCTAGAAGCATGACACTGCTAACAGTAGCTGTTCCAGAGGGGGTTGAGGACCAGTCAGAGGCCATTGGATCAAACATGATTTTTGCTTTATATGTATCAGTGCTGGGGACTAAATAAATAAATAAGTTAATAAATTAACAAATAAATAATCAAATTATGGCCTTTCCTCTGGAAAAGCAAAAAAGGAGGTATTCACCATTCACCCATTCGCATCCTGAGGGGCCTCTCATACTTGTGGCCTCCTGGGTCATTTATCTCCAAAAGTTAGAACCAGTGTACTTAGCCTGATACGTGTACCAGTGCACTTCACATAGTCTGATATGTCTGTTGTCCAATGGGGTTGCTCCATGTGGCTACTGAACACTTGAAATGTGGCTAGTCCAAACTGAAATAGCCTGAATCTAACAGCAGAATTCAAAGACTTAATATAAAAAAAATTAAAATAGCTCATTAATAATGTTGTATATTGTTTACATGTTGAAATTATATATTAAATAAAATATATTATTTAAATTGTTCTTTTTGCTTTTAAAAATGTGACTACTAGAAGATTTTAAATCATATTATGTGTCTCACATTACATTTCTATTGGGCAGTGCTGATCTAGGTGACGAAAATTTTAAACATGCCAATTACCTGAATAACTCTACTTAATTTAAACAGTAAACACATTTTTTCTATATAAGGAAATTTGGATAATTGCTTGAACAACTTTGGATCCATTTGATTTATAGCAAAAAAATTATTCTGAGTAGATATCTCCAGGACTTCATACTGAGCTTCAGTTTCTCTAGCTGTAATATCACCCATCTTGTAGGATTATAGTGAGGATTAAAAGGGATCACCTATTATTATGTATATGTGGAATCTAATGAACAAAATAAATCCAGAGACATGGAAGCATGCAACAGACTGATGAATCTCAGAGGGAAGTTGTGGGGGGAGAGGGGGAGGGTGAGAAGAGATTAATCAAAGAACTTATATGCATAAATAACCCTTGGACACAGACAACTATGGTGAAGCCTGAGAGGTGGGGTTGGGGGGGTGGAAGGGGTGAATGGGGGGTGGGTAGGGAATATCTGTAATACTTTCAATAATAAAGATAATTTTTTAAAGGGGATGGATCGCCTATTTAATTAAGGTCCTTAGTCTGGAACTGTTTAAATGTGAAGTCATCTTTGGGCTGGAGGCCTAAACCAAGTTATCCTTTTACTCTTCCCAGCCATTCAATGACCCTAGTAAGTCCCAATAAATGTTAGTGCCTTCCTCCTCCTTCCTCAATTCAGTACTAAAAAGGCACTCATTCAACTATCGATTGCTCCACACGGATTTTTTTAAATGATTTTTTTCAAGTTAACTCCACTTAATATATTATCTATTTCAGTTTCTTTGTTTTCCTTCTGGATTTGTTCAGCCTTTTCATCATATTCTTTCCCAAAGCTCCTCATTCTCCAAGCAACTGCCCCCAGGTGCCCACCTCCTCCCCTTTGCCCTCCCATTGTGTTCCCTGCAAATACAGACTTCCTAGGGAACCATTTCATCTAGTTTTAGTGATTTGGACACAGCTGTTTAGTTGAATCAACCATTTCCTTATATGTTCTCATTTCACTTTCAAGTTTCATTTTCTTGGCTATTTGATTCTTGGAGTACAGATCACTTTTTCCAGAAAGTAGGTGAACATAATTTTAGCATATATCGTAGCATTGAAGCATTTCCCCCAGTCCTTTAAGCTCAACTACGTGTATGATAACATTAAAGTAGTTGAGATTAACTATACATTTAAGATCTGTTCAATTTCCTGCAGGCAAATAAGGCTTCAGTTTTTTTTTGTTTTGTTTTTAAGTAATTGAGCCAGGCATTTTTCTTTCTCTAAAGAAAACAAAAGTTTCACACTCGTCCTCAGTTGATAGTCCTAACAGTAGACCTTAATAGACAAGAAAAGAGTAACAATAAAGTGCTTCTTATAAGCCAAGCACTGTTCCATGCACTTGGCATTTAATGTTTTTCACAATGATTCCTCAGCCTGCTCAAGAGAAAACGGCTAGGTAAAAGTAACAGTTCATTAACTTGCCTTCTATTTGTTCTTTTTTTTTTTTCTTTTTTTTTTTTTTTTGTTCTTTTTCTGCTGTGTACCCAGGAAAACCTCTGGTCCCAGATTTCACAATCCCTGGTTTTGAATATTCACACCCAAAGTCACTAATCTTTCTTGTTAACACCTTGTAGTTTGGCCCTTGATTAATTCAATCAGTGATTAGCACTTTTACAATAAGTGTTAATCTCTCTTTTAAAATAGCTCACAGCTCAGCCTTTTATTGAGGTTTTCTGCCCCAATCACAAGTCTACAGGAGAGGATTTCCCTATTGTGAGCCATATCTACAAGGCATTTCCCATGCACGCCACCAGCCTGGGAAAGGCCTGCTTCAAAGTCCTGTTGTACAATTAAAGCGTGGAATTGCAACCTGCGGTTTGCACCCGCCACATGCTAGACTCTTAACTGTGTACACCTACCAATTCTGTTAAAAGCAGGAGCCAAATACTTCAAGAGCGAATAAACCTCCAGAGGGCACCCTCAGCAGTCGGGTCTGGGAGGAGAGAACTCCAGGCCTGACAGAGCCTTGCTAGGCACCACTTTCTGGTTCCCAGCAGCCCAGATGCTGAGTGCTCCATGTTTCTCTGGGGCCTCCTCGGAAGTAGCCTGAGCAGACTCAAGGGCCTCACCTGGCAGCTGTGAAGGCCTCCAGGTCCCCAAGAACAGTTTTCTCCCCGACACTAACACATCATTTGCGGGGATCCTTTCAATTTCACAAGCGAGAATGTTGGTTTTTATCTTAAAGGCATTGGCTCCCACTCTCAAAGTAGCAAGCTCTGAGAAGGCACCCCACATGAAGAAAGACAAACATAACAAGTTATCTTTATCTTTTCTTTTTTCATTTAAAAGAGAACAGCTTTGATCTTGGCTTCATGGTAGGTTGTCAGCTTTCGTAGGAGCCCTTTTAAACGTTTTGTAAAAAGGCAAACTTCTCCGTGCTCCCCACTACTTATAGACCCCTGCCTGGGGGTTAGGTTCTCTCAACATAAAAGAATGTTCTAAAAGATCATTCCAACTAATTTGAATATTTTCTTTTACCAGAAATGTCACAACCTTCCCTTTAGGATGCATCATTAGCCCATTCTTTCCATTCATTAACTCTTTGACATAAGTGTAGCAAATATCCTCGTTCTATTTTACAAAGTGGAGGCCCGTCCTAACTGGTTTGGCTCAGTGGATAGAGCGTCGGCCTGCGAACTGAAGGGTCCCGGGTTCGATTCCAGTCAAGGGCATGTACCTTGGTTGTGGGCACATCCCCAGTAGGGGGTGTGCAGGAGGCAGCTGATCAATGTTTCTCTCTCATTGACGTTCCTAACTTTCTATCCTTCTCCCTTCCTCTCTGTAAAAAATCAGTAAAATATATTGAAAAAATAAGAAAGAAAGAAAGAAAGAAAGAAAGAAAGAAAGAAAGAAAGAAAGAAAGAAAGAAAGAAAGAAAGAGGAGGCCCAAAGAGATCTGGTATCTGACTAAGTCACATAATCATGTTACTGAGTGGAGTTGAGATTTGAAGTCAGGTCCCCCCAATTTGCATGGCCCAGAGCATAAGCACCATGGGCTATTGGGCTCCTCCCAATCAGTGGGGTCAGAACGTGGTGTGAGCTAATTATTGGCAATGAAGCAAGGGCTAGAAAAAAATGATAAACATCACAGCTACACTGGGATAAAGTGACTATGTAGGCCAAGGGGCTGGGAGAGCCCTAAAGCCAGGCATCATGGTAGCAGCCAGTTATGCAAAGACCCATGGAACTGGGGTAGAGAGGGACATGAGAAGGCCAAAGGAGGAGTCAAGGGCAACAGCAGTGAGGGTGTGCTTTCATTACGCTTTACCCTCACACTCTCCTAGACCAGATGGGCCTGCATCAATGAATGGTTCTGGGAATTTTTTTTTTCTGCAAAGAAAACTTTATTTTATATATCACTAGCCATGTGTGTTTGTCATTAGTTATTACATAAATGCTCTCTGATGCCATTATCCAAATGGCATGATCATTTTATCTCCACAATTCACTCAGTATTTACAGAGTTCTCATGATCTACCAGTGAAGGTTTAATATTGACATGCAATCTAGCATCCATAATTCCTGATGTTCTGCAGATAGCAATGTGGAAGAGATGCATTTTTAATCACCTTTTCATTTGAGTTACCTTATGTAGAAAATAAATCAATAGATGCTCTAAGTCTCTAAAGGAGATTTTCCAACGCACTCATAGAAATGGTGAAACAGTGATATTGTCAGAAACAACTTCCATGTCCACATGCTCTTGTAGTTTTGTATCATTTTGTCTTTCAGCTGCTTTCTTTTGCATGCAAAAGGGGCCCAGATGAGGTAAATGTTTTGCTTGACTTCTTTGATGTCCTGAGCTTTCTGTAGTTCTTTGTTTTTCTTCAACCTGTTCATTACAAATTTAGCTTGATGTTTCTGTTTGATTCTTTGGCTCTCTTCATTGCATCAATCGTTTTATTCCACAGCTCTCGCTGGTCTTTGACAGGTTCATTTCTACATTTTTCAAATTCAAGTGACTTATCCACTGTAAGCTCTTTACCAGCTGCTTTATGGAATGCGTTAGTCCACCTGACCGTTGGGAAGATTGTGCTTCTTTTTAAAGTTTTTTTTTTTTTAAAGTATTTTTATTGATTTCAGAGAGGAAGGAAGAGGGAGAAATAGGAACATCAATGATGAGAGAGAATCATTGATCGGCTGCCTCTTGCACGCCCCCCACTGGGGATCGAGCCCACAAACCAGGCAAGTGCCCTTGACCAGAATGGAACCTGGGATTCTTCAGTCCGCAGGCCAACGCTCTATCCACCGAGCCAAACCGGCTAGTGTTTCTTTTTCAAGTTTTTAATGACACTTGGATTTACAGAACCTGAACACCTTGTAATCGTTGCAAATGAACATCATGCCGTGGCCAGGGTTTATCTGGTTCTTGGAATTTAAAGTACAATCTCTGGTCCAGCCAGTGTGGCTCAGTGGTTGAGTATCGACCTATGAACCAGAAGGTTGCTAGTTCTATTCTGTTCAGGGCACATGCCCGGGTTGTGGGCTTGATCCCCAATGGGTGTCGTGTAGGAGGCAACCAATCAATGTTTCTATCTCCCTCTCTTCCCCTTTCTCTAAAAATCAATAAGAACATATTTAAAGTAAGATCTCTGAGGGAGAAGGGGTATTAAAACACAGATTCCTTATTCCACCTATTCCTATGAATCAAAATCTGTGAAAGTGATAATAGGGAATGTGCATTTAAACAAGCTACCAAGGGATTCTGACCACACTTGGAGAGCAAGGGCCAGATTACAGGGGTAAATCTGCAGGTGTCTGTGGCTTCCTGCAGCAAAGACAATGTGGCTTGCTCTTGCATTGAATGTGAGCAGATGAGCATGAGAAAGCTTTTCCGTGAGCTGAAACAGGAGAAGACAGTTATTATAGGAAGTGTGAGAATAGGAGGAGAGGAGCGAATGTCCTGACCTTTTCCACAGAGGGCTCCAGCACTGCAGAGGTGCAGGTGTGGTGAGGTCAAAGGGAAGGGCTGGTTACCTGGCCATCTACTACCAAACCCAGGCTGCGGACTAACCAATAGCATCCTACTATAGTGGAGAAGGGAAGTGGAGAGAGAGCAATGCCAAGGAAGAGACTTTTTATACACTATACTTCAGCTTTTATGCTCACTGCTACTTACACAGATACATAAAACATTTTTTTAAAAAAAAAATTTAATAGGAGCAAAAGAAGCCTTCACAGTCTAGAAAAGGACAAGCAAACTTAAAGAAAGGATATACAGGTGTTATCATTTGTTGAGACAAGTAAGCAGTGACAGGGCTCAGCCTTAGGCACTAAAGGAAGATGTTTGTCAAAGGCAGTGTGGGGACACTAGGGATTGCTTTGGAAAATTAACAGGAAAACAAGACTACAGTTGATACATTACATGCCCTTACTAAGCCTCAGATCAATCATCTGTAAAGTGGCGATAACAACATTACCTTTAACATAGGGTTGTTGAGAAAATTAAATAAGATAATGTATATAATAATGTTTGTGATGAGTTTAACAGGTATATAGTAAGTGCTAGTTATTATAACTCTTATCATAGAATTATGAAATGGACTAAGTAAGATAATAAATGTAACACTCTTGGCACAGCACCTGCACATACTCAATAAATTGTAAATATAAACATTATTATAATATTTAAAATAACATTAGGTAGCCTGGCTGGTGTTGCTCAGTGGTTGAGCATTGATCTATGACCCAGGAAGTGATGCTTCATTTCCCAGTCAGGACACATGCCCAGGTTGGGGGTGTGCAGGAGGCAGCTGATCAGTGATTCTCTCTCGTCATCGATGTTTCAATTTTTTTTTCCCTCCCCCTTCCTCTCTGAAATCAATAAAAATATATTTTAAAAAATAACATTAGATAGTGGAAGAACAAAGAACAAGGGCAATCAATAGAAAACTAGCAAATAAAGTAATCCAACTATATCAATAATAATTTTAAACATCAATAGTATAAAGAGACCAATGAAAATAAAGAGATTAAGAAGAGGAAGAAGAAGAAAAAGATAAAGATACAAATTATGAACAACAACTACACATCTATCAACAAGTGAATCTAAAAATCAAGTGAATAAATAATCTGATGAACAGAATAAACTGGTGAATATAATAGAATCAGGGGCATAGAAAGGGAGTGGACTGACTGACTATTCTCGGAGGGGGGAAGGGGTGTGGGGGGTGCGGGAAGAGACTGGACAAAAATCATACACCTATGGATGAGGATAGTGGGGGGGGGGTTAAGGGCAGAGGGTGGGGTGGGAACCGGGTGGAGGGGAGCTATGGGGCGGGGGGAAGAGGAACAACTGTAATAATCTGAAAAATAAAGATTTAATTTAAAAAAAAGAAAAGAAAGAGATTGTCAGAGTAGATAAAAAACAAGACCCAACTTTATGTTGTCTACAAGAAACCCACTTTAAATAGACGACACATACAGATTTAAGGAAAATGGATGGAGAAAAAAATATACCAGGCTCCCAGCAAGATGGCAGGGTAGGTAATACAGTTCTCACATCCTCCCACAACCACATCAAAATTACAACTAAACGACAGAACTACCATCATTCAGAATCACCTGAAATCTAGCTGAATGGAAGTCCTACAACTAAGAAGGAGCTTCTTCATTGAGACTGGTAGGAGGGGCAGAGACGTGGCATGGACCTGTCCCACACCCACATGTAGTGGGGAAAAATTGGGAGGAATACCTCAACTGGGAAGGTCTCCCTTAAGATGCAAGGGGTCCCAGCCTCATATCAGGCTCCCCAGCAAAGGGTTCCAGTGTCAGGAAGAGAAGCACCACTCAACCACCTCCACAAGCAACACACTCAAATGGCAAACTCAGCAGGTACCAGAGCCCCACTGAAGTAAGTCCTGCTCTGTGGGATGGGCCCCTGTACAGCTGATCCTCCACAGTTGTTGGTGGTCAGATCCAGTCCTTGCAGCCAATCAGCATGGGGGTAAATCAGCACAGGGGTAAATCTCTCCCATTGACATTACAACAACAATCAAGGCTCAACTACAACAGAAAGGAGTATACAACCTACACAGCAGAGAGTGGGTCACACCTAGAGTGCCCAGCTTAGGTGATCAGGGAGGCTGTGCCACTGCACCCTACAGAACATCTACTACATAAGGCCACTCTACCAAGCTTGGGAGACACAGAAGCTCTACCTAATACATAGAAACAAACACAGGATGGCTGCCAATATGAGGAGACAAAGAAACATGTCCCAAATGAAAGAACAGAACACAACTCAAGAAAGATAACTTAAAAAAATGCAAACAAACAATCTATTAGATGCAGAGTTCAAAACACTGATTATAAGGATGCTCAATGAACTTAAAATTTCAACAGCATAAAAAAATGACATGGAAAACATACAAAAGAACCAGTCAGAAATGAAGAATGCATTAACTGAAATAAAGAATAATTTACAGGGAATCAATGGTAGAGTACAAGAAGCCAATAATCATATCAGTGATTTGGAATATACAGAAGCAAAAAACATCCAATTAGAACAGGAAAAAAAAAGAAGAAGAAGAAATGAGGCTAGTGTAAAGAGCTTTCGGGACAACTTCAAGCATACCAACATTTGCATCATAGGGGTGCCAGAAGGAGAAGAAAGAGAGCAAGAAATTTAAAAACTATTTAAAAAAATAATGACAGACAACTTCCCCAACTTGGTGGAGGAAATAGACATACAAGTCCAGGAAGCATAGAGAGTCCCAAACAAGATGAACCCAAAGAGACTCTCACAAAGACAAATCATAATTAAAATGCAAAATGTTAAAGACAAAGAATCTTAAAAGCAGCAAGAGAAAAGCAGTTAATTACCTCTTATGGATAATTAAGTTCCCATAAGACTGTCAGCTGATTTCTCAACAGAAACTTTGCAGGCCAGAAGGGAGTGGCAAGAAATATTCAAAGTGATGAATAGCAAGGGCCTACCACCAAGATTACTCTACTCAGCAAAGCTATCATTTAGAATCGAACGACATATAAGGAGCTTCTCAGACAAGAAAAGGCTAAAGGAGATTATCACCACCAAACCAGCATTGCATGAAATGTTAAAGAATCTTCTTTATGAAGAAGAAGAAAATAAGAAAGGTAAAAATATGAATAATGAAATGGCAATAAATACATATCTATCAACAATTGAATCACAAAAACAAAATGGATGAATGGGTAGAATGAAAGCAGACTCATAGATGCAGAGAACATTTTAACAGATGACCGATGGGAGTGGGGTTTTTGAGATGAGGAGCTGACTTTTCGATGTTTTTCCCCAGAGTAAATGACTTCCAAGTTTAGGAATGATGTGTTTTTTTCTGGGAAAACACAAAGCAATGGCAACATCTTCTAACCTGGTCTCAAAACATTCCAATATGATACTTAACCTAATGACTTTGGGGAGAGGTAGGAAGATTGGCTTATTTTTTTTCTTTATAAACAAGTGTGCCCCAACTCATAAGAAAGATGATTTTGAGAAATTTTTGAGGTTAGAGATTTAGAGGTGCAGAGTGATGAAATTATCAAAGTTGAGCGTGGAGTTACGTGTTCATTTATTGATTTCTGAAAGAGGAAGGGAGAAGGAGAGAAAGATAAAAACATCAATGATGAGAGAGAATCATTGATTAGCTGCCTCCTGCATGCCCCCTACTGGGGATTGAGCCTGCCACCCAGGCATGTGGCCTGACCAAGAATCAAACCATGACCTCCTCATTCATGGGTTGACCACTGATCCACACCGGCTGGGCACATGTTCATTTTTTATCATGCAAAGGAGTTTGGGATCATCTTTAATGGTACTCCTCTACTTCGAACTCCTTTGCAAATTAAAAGAACAATGTGAGACCACTACACACCTACCCAAATGGTCAAAACAATACCAAATGCCAGTGAGGAGGCAGAGCAACAGGGACTCTCATTCATTGCTTCTGGGAATACAAAATGGTATAGCTACTTGGGAGGACAGTTTGGCAGTTTCTTACAAAATTCAACATATTTTTACCATATGATCCAGCAATTGTATTCTTTGATGTTTCTCCAAGTTGAAAACATATGTCTACACAAAAACCTGTGCACAAATGTTGGTAGCAACTTTTTTCATAATTGCCAAAACTTGGAAGCAACCAAAATTTCCTTCATAATTGAATGAATTATTTCATAACAGTAATGCAGACAATGAAAAAGTATTCCACACTAGAAAGAAATGAGCAATTGAGGAGACTATGACTGTCGAAGTGGGAGGTATAAGAGAAATCTCTGCACTTTCAATTTTGTTATGAAACTAAAATGCTCTAAACACTAAAGTTTATTTTTTTAAAAGAATGATATTAGATAAATAAAATGTCATACTTATTATACCACACTTGGTTTTCAAATTCATACTAAAGATTTTAAAAGATTCACGTGATGACTATGTTATAAAAGAAAAAGAAAAAATACCAGTAATCTTAACTTTAGTGCCCAAGGAAATACTGGGTAAAAAAATTAATACAACCAATGTTCAAACTTCACAAGAAAACAGAGTACATGATATTGACTTTATTAAGAAAACTCCGGTCAGGCTAACAAGACAGGTTGTACAGAGCAACGGCAGCAGAGCAGAATCGATCTGGCTAATTATAGTGTGACTTTTGTCCCACATCCTTGAGTTTTCTGAAAGGTCAGGAAACAGGAGTTCGGTGACATTGTTCTTGGTTGGAAAGGCAAAGATCCTCATTAATTAAGGGACTGAGGAAAGCTTTAAGAGGTCAGTCCTAGGTCCAGTGGTATTTAAACCCACTGAGGAAGAGTCTTCAACAAGGAAAAAAGGAGGGCGCTGCCAAGGTTGTGGAGAGGTCATTAGGGAAGAGGTTAAACGAAAAGGCACCCCACCTTGGCAGGTCTTAGCCCAGCTCCCTCAGAACTTCCCTGGGAAGGCCCTCTCCCAGCTGGAGTAACATTGGTCTGGAATGTTCCCATCTTGTTGAAGAGCCATGTGAAGCAGAAACAAAGACCAGATATGTACTTTTCCTCTTGCCTCCGTGAATATTCATTCATTCCATCTTTCCCTCATATATATATATTTATACATATAAATGTATCTTTATTGTTGAAAGTATTACACATGCTCCCCTGTTTTCCCCATTGAGCCCCCCCCCCATCAATATATATATTTATAGAGTGTCTTCCATATGCTCAGCTGTGTGCTAGGCATCAGGGATATAGCAATAAGCAAAGTCCTTGCAGACAATATAGTAAACATCTATAATAACATGTCAGAGATGAGAGATGCTATGAGGAAAAATATATCAGATAAGAGAATAAATAGTAGCGGAGTATTGGGGTACTATTTTAAATAAAGGAGGGCTTCTCTGAGGGGGCAAAGTTTGAGCAGAGATTTAACTGAAGGGATTTTTTAAAAAGCAGATTCAGCTGAAACCCAAGTTGTATGAGTGATACACTCCTTTAAAAAGAAATGAAAAAAACTATGCAATCTGAGCCTACATAACTGAACAAGATTTAGAATGAACAAAATATTACTACGAAATTTACAAACTTATCAAAGACTAATATATATCAACCATTCATCCTTTAATGTATCTCTTTCTGCAGAGGAAACACCAACCTAAAGTTAACTTCTACCATTGCCTGTATGTTTTCCTACTTTCACTATGTACATTAAATATTCATAACCAAATTTTCTTGCGTATTTTCAAACTCTATATAAATAGAATTAAGCTATAAGAATACTTACGTATCTTAGGGGGGTTTTTTGCTCATCTTTTCTTTGAGATTTATCTATGTAAATGAATAATTTTAACTGTAATACAGTATTCAATTTTATGAACATATTTTAAATAACTAAAGAATATTTATGAAAACTAAGAAATTAATCTTGGTATAATTCTATTAACTAAAAAACAGAATTTATTCAGATTTTACCAATTTTTTTTTCACTTCTTAAGGACAAATGTATATATCAACTGTAGTATGAAAACAAAGTAATCTCAAGAGTTCCTAACCCATATCCCTGAGAAACAAATTTGCCAACTACAGTTCAGTGTTTGTATACAGATCATTTGTCATTAGCCTTACAGTGTTTCAGTCAAAACACTGTTTCCTAAAGTCACGTACTTCCATCGGCTCCTTGCCTTCCATTCCCTTCAGTTTTGTTTTGTTTTGTTTTTATCTGCTGTATTCCATTGTTAGAAGCAAGTTGCTGTTCCAGCCTTTAGGGAATAAGGTGCAACCTCCCCCCAAAAAATATTAAGAATATACGATTCATTCATTCATTTTTGTTGTTGTTGTTAGATGGACATTTAGGTACTTTCTAATTGTTTACTATTAATATCTAACATTTCTTTGTGCACATTTGCTAGAACTTCTCTAAAATATATACTCGGAAGTAGCATTAGGTCATCGGGGAGGCATTTGTCAGGCAGGAAAACTAGTTTTTGCTGCAATACAAACAACCATAGAATGTCGGTAGTTTAAAAGGCTTCTTTTAGTCCATTGTGGGTGTAGGTGACTCTCCAGGGCAGCTGCTAGCTCCTCTCTCTAGACTGCTTCCGTCTACGACATCTCCATACACACATTCCCAAGATGATAGCAGTAGGAAAATGACAGCATGGAGACCAAGCACACCAGCTGCGAGAGCTGCCCAGGAGTGACGCACATTACTTACACTCACATTTCATTGGTTAAAGCAAATGACATGGCCAACCCATCTTCACGGAATTGGGGAGAAGTCTTCCAGTGCTCCTGGAAGGAGAGAAAATTCAGGAATATTGAAGAACAAAACTTACCATAAGCATTGTCCATTTTCCTAAAAACCGCTGGCAGGAATCAGGTGCAAGGAAAGAGCACTGTTTCTCTCCATAGTGATTTTATCAAGTTTCCCTCTCATCAAAGTACTAAAAAAGTTAATTGCTCTACACCTGTTTGGGCTGCTAAACAAAATACTACAGACTGGGTGGCATATAAACACAAACATTTATTTCTCACCGTTTTGGAGGCTGGAAGTCCAAGATCAGGGTACCAGCATGGCTGGGTTCTGGTAAGAGGCCTCTTCCAGGTTGCAGACTTCTCACTGTATCCTCACAAGTGGAAGGGGTGAGGGATCTCTTCGGAGCCTCTTTTATAAGACACTACCGTTGAACCTTGAACACAGGTTTGAACTGCTCTGGTCCACTTAACTCAGATTTTTAAACATTGATCAACTGCCTCCTGCACACCCTCTACTGGGGATATGCCCGCAACTCAGATTTTTTTCAATAAATACAGTTGGCCCTTTGAATCCACAGGTTTCACATCCAGGGATTCAACAAAACACGCGTGGAAAACAGTATTTCTGCATTCCCAATGGTGGATTCCCAATCGTATTTTCCATCCACAGTTGTTGAACCTGCAGATGCAAAGGGCCAATGGTAGAGTCAAAAGTTATACGTGGATTTTTGGTTATGTGGGGGATTGGCACCGCTAAGCTCTGTGTGGTTTAAGGGTCAACTGTAATGCCACTCATGAGGGCTCCACTCTCATGACTTAAGCATGTCCCAAAGGTCTCACCTCCTAATACCATCACCTGTGATGAATTTTATGGGGATGCAAACATTCAGTCCACAGCATACTTTAATCAACATCTGGATTTGTAGACTTTTTAAAGTTTTGCCAGTTTTATCTGTGTGAAAAACTACTTGTTGATTTCATTTGATTTCCTGATTACAGGTGAGATTTAGCATCTTTGGATTTGCTTACTAGCTATTTGCATTTCCTCTTCTGCCTGTATAGATTCTTTCTTTGTCAATTTTCTTCTGGGTCACTTGTATTTTTCTTACTCATTTATAGGAGTTCTACAAATATTTTCACTATTAATCATTGAGCACTTATTGCGCTGCAAATGGGGATATTTGTCCAATGTGCACCTCTTTTCACTTTGTAGTATTCTTTTGACAAACAGGTTTTACATCTTAATATAGTCAGATTTGTCCATTTTTTTCTTTATTGCCCAGCCAGTATTGCTCAGTGGTTGAGCATTGACCCAGGAACCAAGAGGCCACAGGTTCAATTCCCAGGCAGGACACATGCCTGAGTTGTAGGCTCGACTCCCAGTGAAGGGCATGTAGGAGACAGCTGACGGATGATTCTCTCTCATCATTAATGTTTCTATCCCTCTCTCACTCTCCCTTCCTTTCTCTGAAATGAACAAAAACATTTTTTAAAAAAATTTTTTCTTTATTGTTGGTGCTTTTATTTTCATGTCCAGGTCTTTAATCCACATGGAATTTATTTTTGTTTATGATATGTGGTTGAAGTAAAAAAAAATTTTTTTCTGTATGAATAAATAGTTGGTTCAACTACATCTATTTTTTAAATATATTTTATTGATTTTTTACAGAGAGGAAGGGAGAGGGATACAGAGTCAGAAACATCAATGAGAGAGAAACATTGATCAACTGCCTCCTGCACACCCCCTACTGGGGATATGCCCGCAACCAAGGT
This sequence comes from Myotis daubentonii, assembly GCF_963259705.1. Taxonomy (NCBI): domain Eukaryota; kingdom Metazoa; phylum Chordata; class Mammalia; order Chiroptera; family Vespertilionidae; genus Myotis; species Myotis daubentonii. Next base: position 40,203,775 of record NC_081852.1, on the reverse strand, counting down.
ACATGCCCTTGACCGGAATCAAACCTGGGACCCTTGAGTCCGCAGGCCGACGCTCTATCCACTGAGCCAAACCGGTTAGGGCTCAGCTACATCTACTGACTGGTCCATTCTTTCCCCACTGATTATACTGTCTCCTTTATCCTATATCACATTTTTTTATGTGCATGGGTCTATTTCTGGGTTCTCAATCCTATTTCATTTGTCTGCCTCTGGGAAAACATGATACCATCTTAATTTCTAAAGCTTCATAACAAGTCTTCACATCTAATAAGACAAGTCCCTCTATGTTATTCTTCAATATTGTCTTGGTGAATCTTGGATATTTGTTCTTTCATATAAATTTTTGAACTCCTCAAGATCTATGAAAAGCCTACTGGAATTTTTATTAGAATTACATTAAATTTATAGATTAAATTAGAAAGAATTAATATTTTTATTATACTCATTCCTCCCATTTATGAGTATGACATATCTTTTATTTTATTTAGGTCTACTCTGATATATTTTGGGAAGATTCACAATTTTTGGGATGAGGGTCTTACACATTTTCTGTACATTTTTATTCCTAGGCACTTTTTATTTCCTCCATTTTTGTGTGAAAAAGTAGTAAGTTACACCATTCCCTTGCTGATTCATATTTTCTCATGTAGTATTCCAATAAATAATAAGAAGGCCTAAACTTTGAATAACATCTTTCCTAATGAGAATGTTAAATATGCCTGATAGGAAAGGGAAAGGGTGTTACCTGGCTGTCGTCTAAACATAAAACGAATCACAATGGGAATTAGAACACTGAATAAAAAGATGATGTAAAATGTGTACCCAGGAAACAGTGTAACCTGAGCCTTTATGCCTAGAAACCACACTCTTTTTCTGAGTTTCACTATCCTTTCAGTCATTCATATTTATTTACTCATGCCTCATTAATTGTACCTCTCCTGTGATACTTTATACCCTCATGAGCAATTTGATCACTGGTTCAATCACAGGAAACTTACCATATATTTTCTAACCACTTGTATACTCAGTAAATGTCACCTACTAAATGCATAGCGTCAGTGCCCCACATAAATGTAACTGTCATGCCAAGGCTAGATTTTTGGTCAGTTTTGTCCACCACCATATCCCCAACATACAGACTAGTGCTTAGCATATATTGGGCACTCAATAAATATTTTTTGATTTGTTGAATAAATGAATGATTCTTTACCTCTGTTGAATTTCTCTGATAGGTAGATTTTCTTCTGATTTGAATCTTCCTACTTCCCTACGTGTGTTGAAATCTGTTCATTTCCTGAGGTTCATTCACATGAGGCTTAAAATTGCAAAAAAAGGGAAGGATGCCTGCTGACTTCAGTCACCTTAAGAGAAGTGGTAACACACAAAAAAATGACACAAGTGACAGTTCAGCCTAGGTTTTATCAGATGGACATACACCAAAGATTTAGTCATTCTGAATTGCCACATCTTTTTAAGACAGCAAAGTAAGAATGGTCAGGCACTGTGCTAAATGCATTACATATATGATCTCATGTACTCCTGCTAACAACTGTAAAAGACAGGTGTCATCACCTCTTTTCCCAGATGAAGAAACTGGGACATAGAAAAGATCATTTATTTAAGATCAGTCATTCACAGAGTAAGTAGTGGAGCCAAGATTCACACTCAGGTCTGTCCAACTCCTAGAAAATGCTCTGAACCACTTTGCCTCATTGCTTTATCTGCAAGCCAACCCCCTGAATAGGAAATAGACCTGTACAGATGGGTCATGAGGTGCAGGACCAACCAAATCTTCTAATTGTGGAGTAATCTTGATTCATGTGTCAGAGATGGCCAATGCCTGAAGCTTTAGATTATTACTTATAGGCATCCAACTTTACTGGTCCGTGTCCAAATTTCTTCTTCTTCTAATGGCACCAGTCTTATTGAATTAGGGACCTTCCTAATGATCTAATTTTAACTTAATTACCCTTTACATGGTCCTCTCTCCAAATACAGTCACTTCCAAGGTACTGAGGGTTAGGACGCAACATTGAGTTTGAGGGGACACAACTCAGAATTCAGCCTATCACAGTAAGTAATAAGCAATTGTAAAGTAAATAAACACCATTCATACATAACATGTAAGATAATGAGAGCTCAGTGTACCTACCCACAGAGGAAGAAAGATAGGGGCAATGCACTTCTTGGAAACATCTTACACTCCACCTGCACTTAAAAATAGGCTATGGCAGTGGTCGGCAAACTCATTAGTCAACAGAGCCAAATATCATCAGTACAACGACTGAAACTTCTTTTGAGAGCCAAATTTTTTAAACTTAAACTATATAGGTAGGTACATTGTTATTAACTTAATTAGGGTACTCCTAAGTTGGCCTTTGCTAAAAACGTTAAAAACGTCCTCAACCTGAGGGGTCGACCTCAGCGAACGTACCCCCACTTCTTCTAACGCCACTTCTTCAAAATAGACTCGCCCAGGCCAAAAACCAACTTCCGCGCATGGGCCACGAAGTTTCAATCGCACTGTACGTGTGCGCCCGCACGTGGTATTTTGTGGAAGAGCCACACTCCAGGGGCCAAAGAGCCGCATGTGGCTCGCGAGCCGCTGTTTGCCGACCACTGGGCTATGGCATAGAAAGCCACCTGTGGAAGAAAAAAAGGTTACGTGTGAAAAGAGTGCATGTATGGAACAGACGGGAGAGTTGTTGATGGCACTACATCTTCATCTCTCTCTTGCAAAGCAAATTGGTTTGGGTTCATCCAAACAAGGCAGGCAATTCAAATTTGTCCCATATGATATTCTCTGACTAGAAAGTGTTGCTGAGTAAATGAGCATGTCTTGGCCTAAAACCATAATGTTGAATAGCACTTCTTAAGGTGTATTTATTTAGAGTGTGTTAGAGTGAAAAGTCGTTATACCACAAGAAGGGGAGTCATCACCCAAAAGTGGGATAACTTCTCAAGAGCCACGATGGTGAAAGGTCATCGACTGAGTAGTTATATGTAAGTCTGTCCAATGAGCTTTCGTGCTTCAAGTCACCCAGCTTCAATTATAAACCGATGGCCAATTATGTTCCACCTATTCCCTCACCCAGTTTATCTTGCCCTCAATAATATTTTAATTTGTTTTTTAACCCTCACCCAAGGACATGTTTTTATTAATTTTAGAGAGAGAGAGGAAGGGAATGGGAGAGAGAGAAAGAGAAAAAGACAGAGGAACATAGATGTGAGAGAGAAATATCTTTTCTGAGGATATGTTCTGTCTTGGGCATGCTTGTGGCTTTTTAAAATCCTCAGTATACATGGGCTTTTTTGAATGGCCTAATTTCCCAGAGAAAGTCTCTCCAGCTCTTCCATCCAGGGTTTGGGCAGTTTGGTGTATGTCTCCACTATAATCTTTTGCCCAGGCAGCTGCAGAGTTGTTGCTGTGGCTGTTGTTTTGTTCACCTTATAATATTTCAAGCAATATTCACCACTTCTCTGCCCTGAATAAGTTTAGAGTAGGTGAAACAGAGACATACCTTGTGCTAGTCCTTCAGGTAACCTCCAGACAGGTTAGAACAAACACAATGATTTTTGAATAAAGTCTGCTCTACTCCCTCTGGAATGAGGGCCAGGGTCCCACACTGGGAATGCAGGCTGCTGTCTTCAAGACCGCTACTCTGCCAAGAAGTGGGTGAGTCAAGGGCAAGTGAAAATAGCACAGAAAGGTCCTGCCTTTTCTAGGTTGCCTTTGTCTTGATTCAGCATTTCCCTGGTTGTTCTCAATATTTTACTACTTTTCAGAGTTCTGACAAAGTTTGTTTTGACAATTATTTATTTTTTTAATGTTTCTGTGGAGGGATGTTTGGAGCTGCCTACACCATTTTGATGATGTCGCCTTTTAGTATGTGTTCTAATTTTGTATTTTGAAATAATTTCAGACTTTTTTAAAAGTTGCAAAAATAGTAGAAAGAATTCCTGTATACTTTTCTATAGCTTCTCCAAATCTTAACATATTTTATGACTGCAGAACAATTATTAAAACCTGGAAATTGATATTGATACAATACTACTAGCAAATCTATAGTTCTTATTCAAATGGCTCCAATTACCTCATTAAATGGTCTTTTTTGGGGGGTCTAGGATGGAATCTAGGATCACACATTGCATTTAGTTTTCACTAAAAGTTTCCCAAATCTGAGCGAAGTCCTGTCTTTCTTTGTCCTTTACAACTTTGACTTTTTTGAAGGACATTATCTAGACATTTGTAGAATGTCTCTCAATATTTCCTCGTGGTTAAGTTCCTCATGGTTAAAGTCAGGTCTATATTTTTTTAAATGTTGTGCCCATCTCATTGAAGCATATCTGGGAGCATACAATGTTGATATTGCAAAGATAGTTTAGGGAATTCTCACCCAGCTTCCCTTAATGTTATCATTGTCAACTGATGGTCAGTGGCGCTAATTCAACACCAATAGGAATCCCCAATTTGGGGTGGGGGAAGAAGGAAACTTTATTCAGTGCAAACAGTGATACAGCATGGCTGTGAAAACATCACTGCTGTGGACCAGCTCAATAGTGCTACACGTGGCTGTGAAAACATCATGGCTCTGGAAGAGGGAAACGTATTCTTTGGTCTTGATGGAAAGGGCGCTCCCCAAGCCAGATGGGAGCTGGCTTGTATGAACAGAAGTCCCTGCCCATGGCCCCTGATTGGTTCCTCCTCATGCAAATGAGGAGGCCACATCCTTGAAGTTTGACTGGCCCAAAAGTCACTGTCCTGATTTGGTCAGAATAGAGCTGCTCTATTGGTCAGAGTTGCACAGCTCTGATTGGCTGGGGAAACCTCTATAAGGGCTCACTCAGATGGCAGAAGCACAGTGCAGAGGTAGGCGGTTCAGCACAGAAACAGGCAGTTTAGCACAGAGGCTTCTCAGTGAAGTGCAGGTTGGTGAGAGGCCCCTGTGCAGAAATGGCCTCTAGGCTCTGTGGGGTGTGTGTGTGTGTGTGTGTGTGTGTGTGTGTGTGTTTTAACCCAGTTAGCCACCAGGAACCTTTCTTAGTCCTCAGGGTTCATATCATGTATGTAGCCATGGCATCTTTGTTAACACTAAAAACTTAACATTGTCATATACTATTACCTAACTACAGACTTTATGAGTACATGGATCACCAGTGTTTCCACTGTCCTTTTTCTGTTCTGGAATACAATCTAGGATACCACACTGCACTTAGAAGTCACTCCTTTGTTATGTGATTACTCCACCATTAACTCATGGCACAGGAGTCCTGCCCTTGCCCTCCCCATATTAGAACCTCAATACGCTGATAATATGGTTACCAATGGCTACCAAGTTTCACTTCTCACATCTCCTAACCACAAGAGAGGAACTGCCCATACTTTCTGTGGTTCATATTCAAAAATCTTAAAGAATTATTTTAATTGGATTGGCTTGTGACAATAATTCAGATATAGCTGAGATAGGAGGGTCACATAACATATGGTTACTGAGCCTACGCTGATGAAGCAGAGCTATTCCCGCAGAAGGGAAATCATTGCAACTTGAGCAGTGACCTCAGTTGAAGTCACTATATTAGTGACTAACTAATTGAAGTCATGATATTAGTGATTAACTAGCCCATTCACCTCATTTCACAGATGAGGAAACTGAAGTCCAAAGAGGTAAGCAACTTTTCAAAGGCTCAGAGCTAGTCCTCAGCAAAACGAAGGAGAAACCCAGGCCTTCTAACACCCGGGCCTAGACATTTGCCTCTATGTCCCTATCACTACCATGATTTTTACATTAATCCCAAGAATCAAAGAATCTGAAATTAGAAACAATCTCAAAGCTTATCTAGTTCTTACTTATGCATGAATTCCCCAGTGCATCCAAGCTGATCCCAGGGAAACAGAAGCCATTCCTGTCTGTTTGTTTCCAATACTGGGATTTCAAAATAATTCACACTCGGCAGGTTAGGATATAAACTGTTTTCTTAGCAAGGAATTGGGTGGAGTAGGGTGAGGGGAAGAAGGATGTTCATCAGCAGATTTGTTAAGCAACCGAGACTTATCATGTGATGAAACACCAGACAATCAATAAAAGAGAGTGAAGAGATCTGTATGTGTCAATCCAGGAAGCTGTTTCAATCATAGTGTTAAGTGAAAAAACAAATTCAAGTAAAAGATGTGAATAGTGTAAACTTATTCATGTGGAAGACAGGGGGAACAGCAACTATCACCAAACTGTTAATAGTCGTCTTCAATGGCAGGTGGGATTACAGAGTATTGTCTATTTTCTTCATTAAACTGTCTACAATGTTCGAATTTTTAAACAATGAATATGAACTGAAAACATTATGATAGTGAAATAAGATCACACAGTGTGTGATTCCCTTTGTGTGAAATATCTATAATAGACAACTCCATAAAGACGGAAAGCAGATTAGTGATCACCAGGTGTGAGGGAGCATGGGGAGTGACTACTTAATGACTACAAGATGGTAAAAATGTTTTGGGACTAGATAAAGGTCGTGGATGCACATTGTGAATGTACTAACTGGCACTGAATTGTACATTTTTAAATGGTTCATTTATGTTATATGAATTTTGCCTCAAAAAATTATTTTCCTGAAATGAGGAAATCTCAATATCTACATATACTTTGCTATGGGTTTTGGGAAAATTGTTTATCTTTGCTACATCAGTTAGTTCATCTATAAATAAAGAGTTGAAGCAACTGGGCTCTAACATGCATTCAGGTTCTAATACTATGATTCAGGATACAGTCAACTTATGTTCACTCCCTTGTAATTTAGGCTAAGATGGCACAAGCTATATTTTTTAGCAGATTCATCACACTGTTGACCTAAAATTAAGGGGAAATAAGAGGTAAACTACTACTTTCAAAGATCATAAATGTATAGATTCATTCACGCCCAATAATGAATGACAAGTGATTACAGAAAGAGTATGTGTGTAAGAAAGTCGGAAGCAAAAAGGTAATAATCATAGGTAATATGTACTGCGTATCTGCCATATACTATGCTAGATGCCTAATGAATGTTATTTATATTTTTAAAGGCAATCTTTAGAAGAAAACAATGAAGCTCAGAAAGGGCAAGTAACTTGCCCAAGGACCCACAACTAGTAAGAGGCAGAAGTGATGTTGAAACTCAGGTCTATTTATACTCTAAAGTCCACATTCCTTCCACTTACTCATGCTGTTTTCCAATTAAAAAAAAAAAAAGGATTCAAGGAAACTGACATGGTGTTAGAGGCAGGAAATGCAAAAGGAAACGAAAAAAAGTGAAAAGAGAACAATCAATAAAAATCCAGGTTTATTGCTGTGCTTGAGTGGACCCTCCCTGGGTCAATTTCTCTCCTGATCTTCTGGTAAGCCTTCTGTATAGCTATGACAAATTGTGTTTTTTCATCATAATCTGCTAAAAACAAAGGTAGCTTATACCTACACTTCCATGAAGAAAATCTAAAAATTATTGCATTGGATACTATTGACTGAATATTATGACTTGCTGAGTGTGGTCAGATATTCAGGGGCTGGACTGCCCATGCTCAGTCACACATTGAGCCTTTAAAGATATGTTATTGAGAGCCAAGGACAGTCTTATATTATAGCATTTGACCCTAAATTCAAATTGTTGCATTATAACCAAGTTGCATTTCCCTGCTTCAATGAATTCAGGAGACAACATGGAGACTAATAGGGAAAATCTCATTAAAAATGGCAGCACGCCATAGGTGGTTTGGCTTAGTGGATAGAACGTTGGCCTGCGGACTAAAGGAGCCCAGGTTTGATTCCAGTCAAGGCACATGCCCAGGTTTCAGGCTCAAACCCCAGTAGAGGGTATGTGGGAGGCAGCCAATCAATGATTCTCTCTCATCATTGATAAAGAAAAAAAAAATGACAGCAATGTGGGCAGCTCAGCCTGGAAAGGGACATGTGACCCAATCCTGGCCAATGGGACCTGGGTTGGGGAGAGATGCCTATAGCTGAGCTGCCAGGAGGAGTTTTTCTCTATGATCAAAAGGGAAGCTTTTGGGGGGCTAGGGGAGCTTTGGTGGGGGGGCTTTGAAGACAATTGTCTAGAATGTGATGACTGGAACTATGGCAGCCATCATGAAACCCCAAGAGGATAAGTTGAGAACAACACAGCAAAAAAAGAATCTGTGCCAAGATTCCTAAGCCACTGCCCAACGCTGGAATGCTCTGCCTCCAGGTTGTATTATAGAATATAGTAAATAATAGATGTAAGCCACCTATTACTAAGCAATCTGTAATTATAGCCCCAAACATTCCAACTGATGCACAGGTCAATTAAAAAAAAAATGACTGGACAGAAAACCGAATAAAGGATACAAACAGAAAACTCACATAAGAAGAAATACAGAGAGCCAAAAACCATCTTAAAAGATATTCAACTTCACTAGTAATAAGAGAAACACAAATGAATAAGATTCCTATTGCCCATTAGATTTATAAAATGTGATAATACTGCAGTTGATAAGTATTTAAGGAAATAGGACTTCTCAGTGTTTGGGTAGATTGCAGACTGGTACACTGGTATATAATTTGGTAATGTTTATTAAAATTTTAAATGTGCATACCCTTTAACCCAAAAATTCTAAACAAATACTCACATGATCACAAAGCTATTTACAGAAGGATGTTCAGTACTACACTGTTTGTTAAGCCCAAAAACAAACAAAAAAAATCTAAAATAGTCCAAGGTCCACCAGTAAGGAATTGAGTAAATAAATTATAGTCTGCTTTACTGTGGAATAGCTACCGTCATACAAAATAATGGGGTAAATTTGTGCCTACTGACCTTTGAATCTAAGATATAGAGTTAAGGATAACATGTAAGTTTCAGAACGATATACATTGCCCTAACTGGTTTGGCTCAGTGGATAGAGTGCTGGCCTGTGGACTGAAAGGTCCCAGGTTCAATTCTAGTCAAGGGCACATGCCTGGGTTGCAGACTCAATCCCCAGTGGGGGGCTTGCAGGAGGCAGCCAATCAATGATTCTCATCATGGATGTTTCTATCTCTCCCTCTCCCTTCCTTTCTGAAATCAATAAAAATGTATTTTTAAAAAAGAATATACATTATATTCTCTTTTATTTTTTATGTAAAATACTTTTATGTGCACTGAAATAACTCTAGAACACTCTACAACGAAGAATAACCTCAAGGAGGTTGATATGAGGGCCTTCAATTTTCAGTTTTGTACATTTCTCTGTGTCTAGGAGTATGTGTGTGCACAATTAGAAAAAAGGAATTGCTTTTTAATCTTATCAATCTACAGAAAGAGCTGGTCTTCCCTTAGTATTCACAACTCTCCTCAGAGGACTGTAGCCAACTGTCTTAACTCTTCCCAGATAACATGGAGCCCAAGATGCTGATCTTCTTGGGGACATGTCTCCTGTGTAGAGCTTGAAGGTGAAGTGAGACTGGCCCTGTGGCCATGAAGGGGAGTTCTGAGACACAGCATCCAGGGACAAAGCTAAAGAGATAGCCAAAGAACTCAACCCCAGGGGCCAGGCAGAGAGGCAGACTTCACTGGATAGGAAACTCCAACACCAACTCAAAGCCAGGTGGCACTGAATGGAGGGTGGCTGGTGCCTCTGAAGTGATTCTCTGAACAGCTGAGGCAAAGTGGCTCACAGGGCATCAGCACCGCAGAGGCTAGAAAGGAGGAAGCAATGAAGATAGGGAACCATCCGTGAATAACCCGAGTATAAAGAAGCAATAAAGCACTAGGCTTGTTTCCATTTCCTATTTAAAATTGTTTCAGTTTTTTTTAAAAAAAGAAAGAAACAACCTGTACCTTCTTAAAGCATACAGTTTTTTAGGTGTAACTTAATTTCTTTCCGGTCATAGTCCTGTGAAAATTTGCATACTGCCTTAATGCAAATAATTTTTAAAAAGAGTGCCTCATTAGATTCTGTTGGCTCAAAGGGGTTTTATAGAATCAAGCCCCATCTCTCTTCCTCTGACATCTGATTTTGGTCAATGAGCATCACATGGGAAAGTTGCTGTAAGATGGTACCCCCAAACTCCTGGACATTGAGCAGGGAGAAGTTCCTTCGCCACTGCTATCCTCCGAAAGCTGTTGCTGCTCCGAAGCCTCCGGGGCAGTCAGCCATTTCCCTGGGCAGTCGAGCTGGGTGATTAAGTCCTTTTTAGGCAAGGCATTAGAAGGAGTTGGCTGAGCTGATTGAAAGAAGAAAAAAAAACCTTGGTCAACAGGGCGGAGCCAGCCCTGGGGCAGAAGTATTACTTCAGAGTTGCATTGGCTTCCTGTGGCTGCCAATACAGGCACCATCTGGCTGCCAGCCCACCACCGAGAAGAGGGAACTCCAGGGAGAAGAAAATAGCCACGAGGCCCCAGAGGTGGAAGTGCAGCCTGAGAAACTTCAGCCAGGCTGGGACCCTGCCAGCTGGTCATGCCGCTCTGCAGAGTGCGACTGACAGCGCTGCCATCCCCCCTGCGGTGAGCGCAGTGTGTTCCATAAGCACTTTTCCCATATTATTTCATTCCTACCACTTAGTCCCCATCGTAAGGCTATGGGGCAGGTGTCATTATTTCCTTCATTATCCGATGGGGAAAGTGAAGCTCAGAGAGGTGAAGTCACCTGCCCCAGGACACGCAACCAGGGAACAGAGAAAGGAGCCTCTGCATGGCCAGCTCCAAGGGCCAGGCGGTGACAGCAGCAACTGGAATTCTCAAGTGAAAATCAAGAGGATGCAGGGAAGGTAAGTGCTGCCTCCAGCTGACACTGTGGATTGGAGCAGTCTTGTCTCTTCCCTTGTAAGTAATATTTGGGGTCTTCCTTCCTTGCACACAACCAGGCAAATGACTGCAATTCTAAAAAGAGATAAATATAAAAACAAGAAGTGAAACACTGCAGACACCTGAAACCGGACCATTTCTGCAAGCTCGAGCTAGCGGAGCTGCCGCACAACAGAAATAGTTCTGTCCTGTTTAGATAGGCTTTGTTTTGCTACATGGCTGCATATGCAGTGAAGTGATATGAAGTCCTGAGGGTCCACTCCTTTGATGAGTTAAACACACAAAGGCCTACATTTTGATGTAATCTGATAGCATGTAGTTAAGTCCTAGACAAACTGCGACTGTGAGGAAGTGATAAACTCAACTTCCTGCACAAAGCTGCCTGAGATAACACTTTCCATGGACTGGAAGAAGAAAAAAAAGAGAGAGACATGACTGCTACAGAATTAAAAGGAACTATTCCGTTCTTAATAAATAACCCCTTTTTCATGTGGTCCCAGCAACAGCTAAGCAAATCTGACTGCAGTCAGCAGTCAGCTGGCTGTGTAGTACAGTAATTCTACACAGAACTTAATTCTGATTTTTATTCATGGACAAAATCAGTCACTTGAGATTCACGTGATTTTTCTCTCTTTAGGATATTTTAGCTCAAACTCAAAATCTCAGGTATCTTCTTGGCCAGGAGAACTTCCCTGCAGTTTACCAAGGACTCAGATTGAGAGAACTGAGGTTGCATTAACTAGTTCAATGGTGTTCCCACTGAGTCATTAAAGAGGTCCATTAAGTCTAAATAAACACACTATCAGAATAGTTGCCAATTTACGGAAGGACCAATAGGGATTTCCACAATCAAAACAGGGTCAGAGTGACAATTTCACTAAGTGTTCTCATAAATTGTGTCATAATTAAACAACCAATAAGAGCTGACTGTACTGGGAATTTCCTGTGAATGCATTCATTCATTCACTAATTTAGCACATATGTATTGAGTGCCTACTATGTGCTAGGAAATACAATAGTGAACAAAGAAAAAGAAAGCTCCTACTTTCTCTTTCCAGTCTAATTCAGGAGGGTAAACATTGAAGTAAGCATGTAAATATATGTAAATCACAAATTATATTGGGTGCTGTGAGGAGAAAAGCACAGAGTGGCCTGAATTCAGTTTAGATGGGGTGGTCAGGGAAGACTTCCCTGATGATGTGATATTTAGGCCAGGATCATCCAAGCAGACCAAGAGTGAGGAAAGGGGAGCTCCAGCAGAGAAAACAGCCCAGATCAAGGTCCCAAGTTGGGGAAGAGCTCAGTGCCTTCAAGGAACTAATGCAAGGCCTGTGTGGCCAGAATAAATTAAATCAGAAGAGAGAGGGCCCAGCCAGCATGGCTCAGTGGTTGAGCATCAACCTATGAACCAGGAGGTCATGGTTTGATTCCCTGTCAGGCCATATGCCCAGATAATGGGTTCAATCCCCAGTGTGGGGCGTACAGGAGACAGCCAATCAATGATTCTCTCTCATCATTGTTTCTCTCCCTCTCTGAAATCAATAAAAAATATATTTTTTAAAAGAAGAAGAAGAGGAGGAGGAGGAGGAGGAGGGGGAGGAAGAGGAGGAAGAGAGTGTGATACAAGCCTGGAAAGTACAGAGGAGCCAGATCAGGCGAGGCCTTGAGTTTGGATTTATTCTGAGCACATTGGGGAACATTCCATGAACACTGCTGACCTCTAATAGTGCTCTGCTTCCAGATGGTTTGCTGGTCAAGGATCTCAAAGAGAATGCAGCAGCCCTAACATTCTTTGGGGAAAATTGTGAGATAATATATGCATAACCCATGGACATAGATAATAGTGTGGTGAAGGCCCGGGGTTGGGGAAGGGAGCAGACTAGAAGTCAATGAGGAAAAAAGGGGTATATCTGTATAACTTTCAACAATAAAGATAAAAAAAATTTTAATGTGAGATGAAATTCTTACAAGTGATTTGGAGCATAAGGTAGTATTCCCCTAAGTTCAGTCAGGTCAGCCAAGCCACAAACTGGGATGGGGAAAAAAATCAGGGTGATGAAAAATTAACAAGCAGTTGAATCACATGTCATTTTATTATTTTAATATGATTATAATCACACGGTTCTTACATATAGGTATGGACCGATTCTCTTGTTTTACAAGAGAAGAAAGTAACACCCAGAAATGGACTTTGGCGGTTCCTTGGCCCAGTCACTCAAATGGAAAAATCAATGTCCAGGTGTTCAGAACCTCACCAGCCTGTCACTGAGGATGGGGAAACCTTGGCTTCCAAAGTACAAAACCAGTTTCAAGTTTTCCCTCTTTAAGTCTTATTAGTCTTGGTCTTATTCCACAACCAAGTGGCTTCAAAGAGTTTTAAGGCACAGGTTAATAAAATTGGTTTCCTCCTCTTGTACGAATTTCCAGGTCCTGACCCCTTGTGTCTCTGACAAGCTATTCTGTATAAGCCCCACTGGCTATCTGACCTTCAACTCCAGGGGATTTTGAAGTGCAGAGTATGATTATAAATTTGCTTTTCATCCTGAGGCTCCTGGTAATGGATCCTGACCTCCTTCAAATGAAGCTGGAGAACTTGCTGGTTTGAGGTTGAATTAAGTTATTTAAAGAAAGGTTGGCACCTCCAGAGCCGGCCAGCCAGTGCCTTTGCTATTCGGATGGCTTGGCACTTGGGGTTGATTGCACTCCTGCTATGTGGTAGCCTTCTGACCTGGGTGTGGTTTCATTTGGCTGACCGCAGATAAAATCCTCAGCCTCTCTCACCTCCACGTCTCTTCAGATGATGCCGAAGGCCCTTGCCTTTCCAACATTCTACATGTCCAAGACAAATCAAAAAGAGTATGGAACCTCAGCAGACAATGGCTTTAACGCCTGACTTTCTAGAGTAGGAAGGATGGGAGGAAGGAAAGAAGGCAGGGAAGAAATCATTAGTGAACCAACTAAGGAAGGAAAAGAGGAAAAAAGCTATGCTCTCTGCAGCCTTCAAAGAAATATATTGGGCTTCAGTTGCGAATAACTTATTGCTTATTTAACTATCCAAACACAGCCAGTGGCGTATACCTAGGCATCCTTTGCAGACCTGACTCTAGAGATGGAGAATGGCTTGTGCGTCAGCAACTTCTGTTTAAGAAAACAAATAGAAGCTTCAAGAAAAAAATTGTCAGAGAAGAGTGATGGGTTTTGTGGGGTTTTTTTGTCTTAAATTTGAAATACTTTATATTGCAAGGGTTTTGTGAACTGTTGGCATTTATGAAAAGCACTTAGCCCAGAGCTTAGCACTTGGCAAGTGCTCAGTAAATTGTAATGCTGTTATTCATACTATTGGTCCAGGCATCAGAAAGCCTGAAATCTAGACCTCTGAACAACTATGGTTTAAGCAAGTGTCTCTGCCTCTCTGAGTCTATTTTTTTAATTTGTAAGGGGAATGAATTGGGTGTCATATGGGCTGTTCCAATTAGCATTCTCCAAGTCCGTTTCTAATGTGTTAGTGCCTCCAGGTTTGAGTTGAACACTAATATCATTAGACTGGAAGGAATTTCTCACATCATATTATAAAGCACTTACATAACTTCACAGAACACTTCTCTTTCCTTCCATAATTCGGTAGATTTTGGAGTATTAAAATTAAAGAGAAGTAAATGGGATTAACAATTACCTAAAGGGCCAATTGTGGGGGCAAATTTTGAGCAAATAATTAAAATGTAAATCCTCTTTTGAAATGCCAAGTTAGGGAGTTTGTTCCTAATGCTGCATTGTGATGCGTGGACTGACTGTCAGAGTTTGCCCAAGCTTTGCTGACTCCTGATCCAATCACAGAGTCCACTGAAGGCTCATGATTTCCTAAAACTGGATCTCACACACCCCTGGGAGACTGTCATTTCTCTGAGGGCTTCTCTTCAAGTAGAATTGTTTTTACCTTCCCAAACTGAGTCAACACATCTGTTCTTACCTATCTTAAAAGCTTCATCCACTCAACAATTGTCCAAAAGGAAGAGGGGGGGGAAAGCTATTGTGCGATGAAAAATTTTGGCAAATCTTATGAAAACACATTCTGAAAACATCTCTCATTTCTGAGAAACAAAGTATGAATTGTTTTTTGTCTCATGACTAACAAAATAATTCATTGCTACAATGAGGTATTTTGACCATATCTACATAAAGCAAGTAGAAACAGTCAATTGAAAAAATAAAAATAATTCAATTGGAAAAATAAACTGTGAGTACCTTCTAAGAGGCATTGAACTTGTCCTCCAAAACTAGGCAGGCTGTCAAGTGCAATTTTAAGCTATTGGGGTGTTAGTTGTAGCTTCTACGCACTGGGAAGTTTCTTTACACCTACTAGTCTGTGCTGTTCAATACAGTAGCTATTAACCACATGTGGCAATTGAGCACTTGAAATGTGGCCAGTCAAACTGAGATGTGCTGTGAGTGTAGCATACACACTGGGTTTAGAAGACTTAGAACAAAAAGAGAATGTAAAATGTCTCATTAATAATTTTATAGGAGGAGAACCAAGATGGCGGCATAGGTTAACGCTGGAGTTTGCTGCTTTGAACAACTACTTCAAAAGTGAAACCAAAAAACGGAAGGGACATCACCCAGAACCACGGGAACACTGGCTGAGTGGAAGTCCTACAACTAGGAGGAAAGAGAAACGCACATGGACACTCAGAGGAGGCGCAGTGCTGAAGTCAAATTCTGAGGTGCGGAGTGCGCGGAGCGGGCTGGAGGCGGAGGGCGCGGTTGGCGTTTTCAATCGGGAGGGAGTCGCAGACTCTGAGCTCCAGATCCGGGCGAGTCTTTAGGGACCCAGACTCAAACGGGAGAAGCGGGACTGTCTGGCTTCGGTCAGAGCGAGTGCAGCTTTCTCTCCGAGCTTTGCAGCGGGTGCTGGGACTCAGAGAGGCAGAGCCCCTGGGGACAGGACTGAGAGCCGCCATAACTGCTCTCTCCGGCCCACCCTGTTGATCCTGTGCGACCCGCCCCGCCCAAGCCCTGCACAGAGGCATTTGCCAGATAGCCTCAGGCAAAGGCTAGATTAGCACCTCCCTAGAGGACAGAAGTTCTCTCACTGCTGACACAGCTGACTCTCATAGCCACTTGGCCTGGAGGTCAAACCCTCCCTGGAATTAGCTACAACAATCAAGATTTAACTATAAGACTGCGAACAAAGACCACTAGGGGGTGCACCAAGGAAGCATAACAAAATGCGGAGACAAAGAAACAGGACAAAATTGTCAATGGAAGATATAGAGTTCAGAACCACACTTTTAAGGTCTCTCAAGAACTGTTTAGAAGCTGCCGATAAACTTAATGAGATCTACACGAAAACTAATAAGACCCTCGATCTTATATTGGGGGACCAACTAGAAATTAAGCATACACAGACTGAAATAACGAATATTATACAGACGCCCGACAGCAGACCAGAGGAGCGCAAGAATCAAGTCAATGATTTGAAATGCGAGGAAGCAAAAAACATCCAACTGGAAAAGCAAAATGAAAAAAGAATCCAAAAATGCGAGGATAGTGTAAGGAGCCTCTGGGACAGCTTCAAGCGTACCAACATCAGAATTATAGGGGTGCCAGAAGATGAGAGAGAGCAAGATATTGAAAACCTATTTGAAGAAATAATGACAGAAAACTTCCCCCACCTGGTGAAAGAAATAGACTTACAGGTCCAAGAAGCGCGGAGAACCCCAAACAAAAGGAATCCAAAGAGGACCACACCAAGACACATCATAATTAAAATGCCAAGAGCAAAAGATAAAGAGAGAATCTTAAAAACAGCAAGAGAAAGAAACTCAGTTACCTACAAGGGAATACCCATACGACTGTCAGCTGATTTCTCAACAGAAACTCTGCAGGCCAGAAGGGAGTGGCAAGAAATATTCAAAGTGATGAATACCAAGAACCTACAACCAAGATTACTTTATCCAGCAAAGCTATCATTCAGAATTGAAGGTCAGATAAAGAGCTTCACAGATAAGGAAAAGCTAAAGGAGTTCATCACCACCAAACCAGGATTATATGAAATGCTGAAAGGTATCCTTTAAGAAGAGGAAGAGGAAGAAAAAGGTAAAGATACAAATTATGAACAACAAATATGCATCTATCAACAAGTGAATCTAAGAATCAAGTGAATAAATAATCTGATGAACAGAATGAACTGTTGATTATAATAGAATCAGGGACATAGAAAGGGAATGGACTGACTATTCTTGGGGGGGAAAGGGGTGTGGGAGATGTGGGAAGAGACTGGACAAAAATCGTGCACCTATGGATGAGGACAGTAGGTGGGGAGTGAGGGCGGAGGGTGGGGCGGGAACTGGGAGGAGGGGAGTTATGGGGGGGAAAAAAGAGGAACAAATGTAATAATCTGAACAATAAAGATTTAATTTAAAAAAAATAATTTTATATTGATTATATATTGAAATGATACTATTTCAACTCTATTGGGTTAAAATATATTACTGAATTAAACTTATCTGTTTCTTTTCACTTTTTTTAATGTAGCTGTTAGAAAATCTAAAATTACATATGTATCTTGCATTTATGGTTCACATTATATTGTTTTGGCTTTGACACTTGGCTTCTTGTTTATTCTAGGGCTGAGAATCCACCTAAGAATTCTGTCAGAAACACCTGAATTTTATTTTAAAAAATATCCTGTCTGATCATAGTGTGGTATTATAGTGTGGTATTATAGGTTTGTAACTAGAAATAAACCAAAGGTACATCTGGAATAATGAATATTTATTTAAATGAAAAGATGATCATGTTAAACTCAGTGGGGGGGGCGTAAAAATACATTTAAGATAAAATACAGCAAATTCTTAAAAGTTTTATAATACCCACTGTTGGTGCTGATGAGGGGAAACAGGCATTTTCATATTTGTGGGAATATAGGCTCTTTGGAGGGCAACTCAGCAATAACTATCAACATTTAAAATGTATATACCCTTTGATCTGGGATTTCCATTTCAGGGATTTACCCAACAGTTATACTGGAACAGTTATGCAAAGATGTATCACAAAGATTTTGTGATAGCAAAAGACTGCAAATGATCTAAAGTTTCATAAATAGGGAACTGGCTAAAATATGTGATACATTCATATATTGAAATACTATGCTGCCAAGAAAATGGTGGTGATGGTCTCAATAGCAGCAGCAGTAGAAGTAGCAGCAACAGCAACAATCGTAGTACTAAGAATTATATTAAGAAATTATAAAGGGCCCAGCCGGGTGTAGCTCAGACGTTGAGCGTCGACCCAGGAACCAAGAGGTCGCGGGTTTGATTCCTGATCAGGGCATACGCCCAGGTTGTGGGCCCGATCCCCAGTGGGGGGCATGCGGGAGGCGGCCAATCAATGATTCTCTCTCATCATTGATGTTTCTATCTCTCTTTCCCTCTCCCTTCCTCTCCGACATCAATAAAAATATAGTAAAAAAAAAAAAAAAAAAGTTAAATTTAAAAAGAAATTATAAAGGAAAAAGCACAGTGTAGGAATTATTTATTCAGAATTATCTGAGATTATGTTTTCTGCCATTAAATGAAATGAAAGCTTAAAATAATCATTATGTGAAATTATAAAGGAAAAAATATATTATTCTTGATCATATGAATTTTAGGGATTAAGTACTTATACCTGCTACATTTGTGATTATAAAGGTTGTTCTGGAATCAGGATGGATTAGAGCAATAAGACTAGAAAGGATCTTATAGAAGGGCCTGGCACACAGTAAGCACAATAAATGCTTGTTATTGTCATTATTATTTACTTATTTTGGATTTTTAATGACTGAAACAAACAAAAAAAAAAGATCTAAAAACATAGCTCCTGGAGAAACCATTTGTTCTTGTGGCCTCACATCAGGCCTTACCTTTCAGAACAGGGTCTTTGAAGATGTCTTTGTTGATTATAGTTTTGTCCAAGGAGATATCCACAGAGCACCTTGTGGGCATGAGGTGACTGTAGTTGTAGACTTTCACAAAAGACTTGACCTTTGACCTCTTGGCAATTTTCTTCTTGCCTATGGCGGCTGTCAATTCCAGCCACCTGAGCATAGTTGTAGTGGGGATCTGAGGTGCCATCATCTATGATCTTCATGATGACCATTTTGTGTCTGGAGTAGTGTCCAGCTGGGTCCAGGACCACCTTCCCAGGTTTCATAAACTTGCCCATTTCAACAGCAGAAAGATTATTGTCATTATTAATCATAGTAATTCAAGTTAAAAGAAATGTAAACTAAGCCAAGGAAATGGTAGGGGGAAGGGGGGAGAGAAACAAGGTATGCAATAGCTATGGAAGAAGTAGAATTGACAGGCCTTGGTGACTGAAAGTGGGTAGGAGATGGTAAGCTAGAGAAAGCCTCAGGGTAATTTCCAGGGTGGGTTAGAGGAGCCAGATGGATGACAGAGCCCCTCTCTGAGACAGGAAACTCAGGACAAGGAGTAGCTTTGAGGAAAAGACAAATTTAATTTGAGACACTATAAATTTAACAAGACCTGTGAATCTCCAAATATGTCCACTGGGTAATTGGACCCATCCCTCCAGAATTCAGTGGTAAAGGATTGGCTTAGAGTAGTGATTTTCAACTTTTTTTTATCTCACAGCACATATCAGGGGTCCTCAAACTACGGCCTGCGGGCTACATGCGGCCCGCCGAAAACATTTGTTTTTTTACTTCAAAATAAGATATGTGTGCCGAAACCGGTTTGGCTCAGTGGATAGAGCGTCGGCCTGCGGACTGAAAGGTCCCGGGTTCGATTCCGGTCAAGGGCATGTACCTGGGTTGCAGGCACATCCCCAGTAGGAGATGTGCAGGAGGCAGCTGATCGATGTTTCTCTCTCATCGATGTTTCTAACTCTCTATCTCTCTCCCTTCCTCTCTGTAAAAAATCAATAAAATATATTAAAAAAAAATAAGATATGTGCAGTGTGCATAGGAATTTGTTCATAGTTTTTTTTTAAACTATAGTCCGGCCCTCCAACGGTCTGAGGGACAGTGAACTGGCCCCTTGTTTAAAAAGTTTGAGGACCCCTGGCACATATAAACTAATTACTAAAATTCTGTGACACACCAAAAAATATATATACTATACTTTTTGTTGATCTGACAAAAAAATTGGTATCATTTTGATTCATTCAAACCTTTTGTGAAGTCATTCTTCTCTTCACCTGAAAGTCCATTCCTCCCCTCCTCTACCTCACTTTATTCTAGCTCCCTAACAAAGATGCTCTTGAGTGTTTCTCCATGAAACAGTTTCTGATCCCTTCAACTGGTTAGTATTCCTTTCTCTGAAGGCCTCAATTATGGTACTGGTAGGATACAAATCCTTTTCTATCTATACTATAATTACATGTGTGTGTAGCTCATCACCTCTACCAAGTCATGAGCTTCCTGAGATTGGGAACTAGGTTATTCAACTTTATATCAACTTGGTCCCAATGCCCTTCTCTTTCGCCCCTGTCCTCTCTCCTTATATAATCTCATGAGCTATAACTTCATTCACCATCCCAAGGCTGATGCCCGCAGCCCAGACCTTTCCTTTGAGTGTCAGATCTCTACTCACACTTGCCTATGTGACATGCCATATGGATGTCTCAAGTTTCCTCACACTCAACGTGTTCAGTGGAAACTCACTGTAATGACCCCCACTCAACTTAAGCCATCTCTAAGTTTCCTTTTTTTTTGGTAAATGCTACCATCACAACCCCATCTGACCCCACCTCCACCAACCAGCCATCCAATTCTGTAAGCCATAATCTAGTAGTCCTGCTTGCACTCTCTCACCCATCAACCTCTGTGTCTAATCTATCACCAGGATTTGCTGATTTTACCTTCTAGATCTTATTCAAACTCCACAACTTGCTTCCATCTCCACTGCCCGCCCTCCGAATCCAGACTATTATCATCTCTCACCTTGCACTCTATCTGGTATTCCAACTAGGCTCCCCACATCAACTCAAGCCTCATATCTCCTTTGCAGTCTATGAATCCCTTGCACTCTTAATTATTCTTACCTGGTCTTCTGATTTCCTAGTTCTTAGCTACAGCTGAGTTGACCATATGCATAGTTTACATTTTTAGAACTAGCTAAAGTTTGTGTGTATGTGGAAGAGAGAGTGACATGATACAGCAGTGATTGAAGAAGACTTCTCTGGTTTCCCATTTAGGGTTCACTGGAGAGGACATGCTGGAGGCAAGGAGACCCCAGGATAGAATGGTATTTGGGTTTTTAAACTCCAATATGGCTAGGTCGTTACTTAAGATTTAGGATCTTCAATGACTTTTAGGATGAAGACCCAAACCCTTAATATAAACTGACTACAGTTCTCTACAGCATCTGGCCCATTTATCTCTCCAGCCTAATTTTGTGCTAGTCTTTATTCTCAGTATTTTAGTCACAGGTGACTACTTTCAGTTCCTCAAAAGTGCGTGCTCTCTACAGCTTTCGGGCCTTTACACACGCTGTTTCTTCTTCTCACTCCATCTACCCCCTTTGCCTAATAAATTCCTGTTCATCTTGGTCAGTTCATCAGTGGTAGAGTGTCAATCTATGAATCAGGATGTCATGGTTTGATTCCCGGTCAGGGCACATGCCCGGGTTGCAGGCTCAGTCCCCAGTGTGGAGTGTACAGGAGATCGCCGATCAATGATTCTCTCTCCTCATTGATGTTTCTATCTCTCTCTCCCTCTCCCTTCTTCTCTGAAATCAATAAAAACATATTTTTAAAAAAATTCCTAGTCATCCTTCCAGTCTCAGCTCAGAACTCAGCTCCTCAGACAAACCTCCCCAGACCAGATCTGTTTGTTTGTTTTTTTCATTTTTATGTTCACATTCTTCCCTATATTTCTTTTCACTGTATTTGTATTGTTTTATAATTATATACTTGCATGGTTATTTGAGGGCAGAAATCATGCCTGTTTTGCTCACCATTTTATCTCCAGCACATAGATAGCATAGGAGCTGCTCAACAAAATCTGTTTTACTAGTAAAAGGGAAGGAAGAAGCAAAATAAATAAGGAAAAAGGGAGGAAGGAAGGAAGAGGGGAAGGAAGGAAAAAGAAAGGGAGGGAGAGAGAGAGGGAGGGAGGGAGGGCGGAAAGGAGAGAAAAGAGGAGGGAAAAGATTCAAGCAATCACTGACAAGATATGGATAGACCAAAGTTCAGCAAAATATATTTATGGCCTGGTGCATTTGATTGCCAATTTCTTCAGGATATGTATTTTTTCTTGAAGCCTAATATTTTCAGATTTTTCTTTATTTTACATTTGTATCAGTTACGATTTCACTTGGCTGAAAGTAACTGACCATAGAGCTTCACCAAACCGAGGTGTTTTTTTCTCTCAAGACAGAATTTTGAGGTAGGGCTGAGGCAGCTGTTTAAGGTAGTCAACAAGATCCCAGGCTCCTTCTAACTTCTTTCGCTGCCACACTTCGTGCCTAACTTTCTTCCTCAGAATTGAAAAGGTGGGCTGCCGCCCCTCCAACATGGTATCCATACTCCAGGCAGAGAGAAGGAAAAGAGTAAAAGGCAGAATGCATGTGCCAATTGGACTCATCCCTTTTTTTTTTTATCAAGAAAACAATGGTTTTCCTGGAAGCCCCACACGGGAAACATCTATATCTCTTTGGTCAGATCTGGGTTGTGGCCACTCTCGCTTCCAGGGAAGCTAGAAAGGTGCGTGCTCTTAAATGGGCACACTGCTGCCCTCCACACAACTGGAGCTCTGTTCGTGAGAAATAACAGGAGGCTGGAGGTCAGGAGGCCAACCAGGAGTGTCTGCCACAATACTGTCCAAACAACCAGGTCAACTGGATTCCAGGGTTCTGACTCAATCTCAGAAGCCTGGGTGGAAGTGATCTACTTCAAGTTGGAATTTTGAGCAGACAGATTCAGGCTTTGCTTACACAGGGCTACGTCATGTGGATGAAAAGTGAAAAATTCCATCGAATACATGGTTGTTTTATCTACATAATACTAAATATATCTGCTTGAAACAGATATTGGGAGAATCTTTCCTCCTTGGAATGTTATTCTTATCACTTGTACTTACTTAATTTTAAATATCAACCTCAAAATCTGAGCCTGCAATTAAAGCATGCTGCCATTTGGTGACGCTCTTTCAACCATGTGGCTTTATTCACATTCTCATACACATATTTGTTCAGCTACCAAAGAAGCAAATGAAACTCTCCACACATCCGTTGCATGAAAAATGTAGAATGAGCATGTAGCCAATTCCGCAGAAGCTAAGGACTAGATAATTAGGTGACAATGTAAGGATAATTAAGAATGCAAGGGGTTCACACAGTAATTGATCCCATTCTAGATGCAGTTTAGAATGAGGGAAGCGGAGTGGTTTGTGGGGAGAAGTTTCCTCAACAAGGAAATGACAAGTTTGATAGCTCAGAGGCAAGAGAGATGAAGTATAAAACATAAGTAACAAAACTATAGCAAACGGGACATGCCTACTATGTGGAGGAATCTGTTTTACAATTAGTATAATTGTCTTTAATTAGTTCAGTTCAACAAAAATTTATTGACCATCATCTATGTGCCAGACATGCTGGGAAAGACTGGTAGTCTTCCTTGCCCTGCAAGGGAGGAGAAAAAATATTATTTCTAGAAGGAAGTCTGGAGGGCATATATTCTACTTCCTCGTGTTAGAGATAAGAATATTAAGGTCCAGAAAAATTAAATGACTCCCCATTGCCATCGGTTGGTTAACAGAAAGCCATGGGGAGATCCAGGGCCTTCAGAGTCTTGAATGCGTTGATCACCCAAACAAAATCCTCAAGACCTGGATGGAGCCTATCACCTTGCCATGGCAGTTCTCACTTTCAGAGGGGTGGGCTTTTGTTTATTTTTTTACAACTGACTTCCCATGTGCAAAAACATGCCCTTCAAAAATTATCTCCGATTCTCAAACTTGCCATATTATTTTTCTTCACCATCATCAAGCATGTATCAGCTGAAATGTAGCTGGAAATTTTTCTCCATGAAGCCTGGGGGAACCTATCATTCTGCCACCCCTTTCTCACCTACACCTCTTCCTCTGGCCTCCCCTACCGCTGCACATCAGTACAGCCATGCACACCCACCAGGTTTATCTACACTTGTTAATTAATGGTTTCAAGGTGCTCTGATGTCATATCAGAGGCTATATCTCTCAATTACTTTTGTAAACTCTGGAAAAACAAAGGCAGTACTTCTCAGGAGCTAAAGGTTTGGCATGAGAAGAACCTGGATTACAACTGGAACTCTGCCACTTATTCTGTGGCCTTGGAAAATAATTTAGCATTATTGAACCTCGGGCTCTTTGTGTATGTAATGAACAAACGATACCTGCTTTATAAGGGTGATGCAAGGATTTAATGAGGTAATGCACAAAGCACTGAATGGTGTAAAGTTACACGTTGGTATAAAATCAGGGATCAGTACCTGTTTATTTTCACTTTTGTATTTGTTCCCATTCTTCCTTCTCTCCAAGAATGCCCAATCTGTGGCACTGGCCAGACCTGCATTCACTTTCTAGTTCTACCGCTGACCAACTATGCCTCCTCGAGCAATTCGCATTATCTTGCTGAGCATCCTGGAGCGAAGCCTGGACTGTGGGCCACACCCAGTATCTATTGAGTGAGTAAATACAGTTTCCTTATTAATAACACCAGGATAATAAATCCCACCGCACCTGAATGTTACAGGAGTTAAATGAAATCATGTAAGCAAGGTACCTGCTAGGTTTCCATTCTTTGGCTTAACTGATGAACTGGTTATCTTGGAAGGGGATGGATTTTTTGGATGTTAGACCAAGAATCTTTAATTCACGTGATATACTTACCTGTATACCTTTATTTCCCTCAAGAGCTCTTGGGAGAGGGGGCAGTGAGGATGCATAACACCCTCTTCTCCATCTCAGTTCTAGATCAACTGAGAAAGAAGACCAATAATCAAATAGGGGGCCAAAGTATCCCCTTTATGAAGCTGATTTGGAGATTGTGGCTTAGATGGAGCAAGGAGTCTCCATACCAAACCCCATATACAGGCAGACTTATATACTCTGGATCACTGGACCACCAAAGGCCTGCCCACCCCCACCCACATGGCAGCTCTACCCCTGGAAGAACAGATTAAAAATGTGCCATCTCTGTAGGCACTTTCCATCCTAAGGAGGGAATGAGAGAAAGAAGAAAGGCCATGCAGCTTCCTTTTCTCTTCCACTCAGGTAATTTATTCAATCTTCCTAGAAGAGGAGTGAAGGTGGGACAGAAGCCAAGAGCGTTCTGATGGGAAACCTATTATCCTTTATAATAAAAGGTATAATAAAACCCTAATATGCAAATCAACCAAACAGCTGAATGACCGGTTGCTATGACACGCACTGACCACCAGGGGGCAGACGCTCAATGCAGGAGTTGCACTCAGCCAGAAGCTGGGCTCACAGATAGCGAGAGCAGCGGCAGTGGCAGGAGCCTCTCCCACCTCTGCTGCAGTGCTAACCCCACAGGCAGACATCCCCCCGAGGGGTCTTGGACTGTGAGAGGGCACAGGCTGGGCTGAGGGACACCCCCTCCCCCTCAGTGCACAAATGTCATGCACCAGGCCTCTAGTCTATACTAATAAAAGCATAATATGCTAATTAGACCAGACGTTCTTCCAGGCAACCTTCCAGGCGGAGCTGGGGCTACAAGGGAAGCGTAGGTCCAGGGTGCCAGGGGGAAGCCAGTGCCAGCAGCTGGGGGAAGGAAGGCCTACTCTTGCACAAATTTCATCCATTGGGCCTCTAGTTAGAAATAAAAAGTAAGCAAGAAGCATTCTAAACTGCCTAACAAACTCTGTACACAAAATGGATTGCATAAGCATTCTTAATTTCCCCACAAGAATTTAGAGGACACATCAAACAGTGGTTAAGAGTCCAGGCTCTGCAACTTTCTGGCTCTGTAACCTTGAGCAAGTTATTTATCCTTCCTGGGTCTCCTTCTTGTCATCTGTAAAATGTGGTAATGATAGTACCTCCCTCACAGGATGATTGTGAGGATTAAATGAAAGAAGATCCAAAAAGTGCCTAAGACAGTCAAGGGTAAAGGCAAGACAAATATGAGTTATTATTACTGGTGATTTTGTCTTTAAAAAAATATGGATCCTGAGATTCAAAGGTGAAATATAATACCATCCTGACCAAGAATTCCAAACCAACTATCTTACTTGAATCCAACGCAAAAAATAATAAAAATCAACTCCTGATCATACTTGTGATCTTAGGACCAAGAAAACCATCTCTCACTACACCATCTCTTGCTCCATCTTCCTACAGAATTACATTCTTCATCCTGTTAAACTGAAGTATCTTTGATCCCCCTTAAATTCCATTACATACAATTTTCTTGTCTTAGTCCTCTCTTATGAACAGCTATGTGTCAAACACAAAAATTCTTATGAGCTTTTGTATATTTTTTTAATAATTCTTTATTGTTGAAAGTATAACATATGTCAGCTATTGTATATTCTTATATCAGCTGTTCAGCTGAGCAATGAGGTTGGCAGAGATAAAAGACCGTGGTTGGTTTGGGGCTTGTGACAGAAGTGTGAATTGCAGTTATACTAAGAAGGAATGGTCAGTTGGCCACCCTACCCAAGAAGGATTAATGATTGTCGGTTATACTTGAAGGCAACCGGTATTAACAAAGGGAAACCTGAGAACTTTTAATCTCCTCCAAGTTTGGAAGTTTTGTTTTGTTTTGTTTTGTTTTGAGACTAGAAGTATTTTATGGAAGTCTGCAATGTGTGCAATGGATGCCCACGTCAGGATAGAGACCTCAAAACTGAAGAGACTTCTCCTCCCAAAACATAAGATAGTGGTTATATGTGTAGGTTCTAGAAACAAATAGAGCAGGGTTCAAGCCCCACTTTTACCACTTCTTTGTTATATAATCTTGGGTAAGTCAAATAAATGTCACTGTCCCTACGTCAAAATCTGATATAATAACACCTATTTTATAGGACTATGAAGAGAATTAAATAAAACAACATGGGAGAAATTCTCAATACAATGTCCTGCACACAGGTGTGCTCACTAAATTAAATTTATTAATACTATTATACAAGATAAACTCAGACAAGGGGGTATTATCCAAAATAGATATAGAACCCATACAACTCAATAACAAAACAATAGCAACCTCATTAAAATATAAGCAAACGAACTAAATAGATATTTTTCCCCAAAAAATCCAAATGGCCAACAAGTACATAAAAAAAAAAAAAAAGCTCAACCTCACTAATCATTAGGGAAATGCAAATTAAAACCACAATGAGATAGCACCTCACACCTGTTAGAATGGTTATAATCAAGAAGACGAGAGATAAGTGTTGACGTGGATGTGGAGTAAAGAGAAGTTTTGTGCACTGTTCCTGGGAATGTAAATTGGTTGGGCCACTATGGAAAGCCGTACGGAGGCTCCTCAAAAACTTAAAAGAACCATCATGGGATCGGGCAATTCCACATCCAGGTATGTATCCAAAGGAAATGAAAACAGGATATGCAAGAGATATATGCACTCCCATGCTTACTGCAGCATTACCCATGACAGCCAAAATATGGAAACAATTTAAGTGTCCATCAGAGATGAAGGTGTTCCAAGTGGAAAAATCCTGGGTTTATTCATAGAGGGCTATGTGGTTGTTATTATTTTCTTCATCATTGTGATGAAATATCAACTTAACGCTAGAAATTAAGTCTAAGAAATGAACCACTCAGAAGTATCAGCAATTCTTCCTGTTATTTCCAGGTACAGGCTGGCAGGCAGTTTCTTAATGCATACTCTGAAGCTTGTGCTTTTAGCCCCATGCACTTTTCCTGTGTTGAACCAGTACTTGCGTTCTTACTGCCATCAAAACCTTAGGGGCTTTGGGTGATGATGATGTGCTAATGTAGGTTCATCAGCTGTAATGAATGTACCACTCTCCTGGGATGTTGATAATGGGGAGGTCATGGGTGTGTGTGGGGGGGGGGGGGGGAGTAGGTATATGGAAAATCTCTGTACCGTCTATTCAGTTTTGCTGTGAACCTAAAATTGCTTTAAAAAATTATCTATTATCCTGGCTGGGTAGCTCAGTTGATTAGAGTGTCGTCCCAATATGCCAAGGCTGTGGGTTCAATCCCCATCAGGGCTCATACAACAAACAGCCAACGAATGCATAAATAAGTGGGACAACAAATCAATGTCCCTCCCTCCGTCCCTCCCTCTCTCCCTCACCGCCCCCCTCCCTTCCTCTCTCTTTCTAAAAATCAATAAATAAATTGTTTCTTAAAATAATAATGTCTAGCCCTAGCTGGTGTGAGTCAGTGGTTAGATCATTGGCCCTGGCACCAAAGCATTGCATGTTCAATTCCCAGTCAAGGCCACATACCTAGGTTGCAAGTTTGCTCCCTGCTCCAGTTGGGATGAGTGTGGGAGGCAACCAGTCGATGTGTCTCTCTCACATAGATGTTTCTCTCTTGCTCGCTCCCCCTCACTCCCTCTCTTCCACTCTCTCTGAAAAGCAATGGAGAAAATATCCTCTAGTGAGGATTAACAAAAAAATAATAATAATAATTTTTAATAATAATAACTATTAAAAACACATCCTCAAAGGAAAAAAATATCTAGATCACACATCATGAGCACACCCATGGATGTGTGCACGGGTGCATACACACACAACCTTGCGTTATGTAGCAGCAATAGAGCAGAATCTCAGATCTCAGCCCAAATCAAAGCCCCCCAGTGACTGCTGGACTTCATCTGCCCCTGCCTTCCAGGGGTACAGCCTCCTGAAGGCCCAGCAGGGTGGTTTCCAGAGAGAACGCAGGGGTTTGAGAGACTTGTAAGGCAGTGGCTCTTGGAGCACCGGGCAGGAGAGAGTGCCAGGGGAGCCTGTGCAGGCGCACACAGGTGACTCGCTCCTGAAGGGCTCTCTAGGGGTGCAGGGGTTTTGAGGAATCTCAAGAAGCCTTGGTCCAGGCTGGGGAGGGCGAGTACAGCAAAGTGGAGGCGATGCCTCTGGTCAGTAGAGAAGTGGGGGCCTCACCGATGCCCCATCTTTAGGAAGTGACACCCTGCTCCCTGAAGTGTATGAGGCTTCTTACAGCAGTCAGATGCAGCTGACAAAAGGGGGTGATTTTGTTAATGTTGCCTTCACTAGGGCCTCTTCTCCCCCTTCCCCTGCTCCCCACTCCCCTCCCCCCCCCCCGCCCCCAATCATTTGATTACAATTCACTTGAAGACTTTCTTTTTGCCTCTCAAGAGTACGGTTCATAACACGTAAACAGTGGATTTTGTTATGTGATAGGATTGTCAGTTATATTTTTATTCTTTCTTGTTTCTAAATTTTCTGCAGTAAACATGTTTACTTTTATGGTATAGAAGGGCATAGGGAAATGTTTTTCAATGTTTGCATACAATTTTGCCACCAAGAGCCTGGAAACTACAACTATCTCTTTGTGCTTTTGTATCAGAAATACAAAATGAGCAGAAGTACTGGTAGGGTGTATTTTTTTAGGGATAGATGTTGCCCAGGCTTTGGCCCTCTGTTCATACTTTTCCCCCCTCCCACATTCTTCAAAGGTCTAAGTTTCAATTTATTTCTCGATTCTCCGCCCTATGATCACTGCCCCCACCCTGTTCCCCCAACACCTGCTAGCTGGGGCACCCTCTTGAACCATATTCTTCACTTCAGCTGCCTTTATAAATTAACTTTCTAAACTGGGAAAGCAATACTCCACACCGCTAAGCAGAGGCAGTTTCACTAAGACAGATGGAAACAAAGAAATGGGACCACATTCACTTGAAGATTTGCATAGGCCCAGACACGGAACGCTGGGGCCTCTAGAATTCAGCCCTCTTGTTCTCGAAGCTCCTGAAAAGCCGCCCCTCGGCCTGGTCCCCACTCAGTGACCTCCACCCTTCAGGACCGCAGCTGTTTAAATAGGGGCTGAGTGCCAGCCCAGAGTCATGCCGCCTGCGTTCAAATCCACATGCTGCCACTTCAGCTCTGGGGATTGAAAACAAAGCACTTCACCAAATCTCTATTTCCTCATCCGTGAAATGGGCATAACACCTGAATTAAATCAGACACTGTGTGTGGCACCTAGTCAGCGTTGCATAGATGTGAGCTATTTTTAATTTCAGTAATTCTGCCACTTCTTCCTGCTGTCTCTCCCCCCAGTAAAATGCTGTCACTGGATGCCTATTTTGAATGAAAGAATCTTCATTTTATCTCTGGATAATTTGAGGGATTTTTGTATGGGCTGCCTCTGAAGGGTCACAAACCTAAGGGAGAAAGAATGCACTGCTTATATAAACAAACAAATAAATAAGTATTTCCCTGGTTAATTAGCCTGCTGCTATTGAATATCAGCTTAGAACAGGGTTCTGTGTATGGAGGAGAAGGAGGAAGAGGAAGAAGCGAAGGAGGAGCAGAAGGAGGAGACACACAGACTGCAGGTCTCAGTGTAGAGAGACCAGATGAAGACCAGTCCCGGAGAGAAGAGCGCCCTGGAAGAATTAAATGCTTAGATTTGTCTTCAATAATATGATGGAATGGGATTAGCAGAGAGTCATAATAGGTTATTTGAGATTTTAGAACTTTACTTCTAGAAGAATGGTCTCAACTGAAGACCTTTTTGGTTGCCACAAAAGGATGGGGGCGGGGGGTGCGGACTATTAGCATCTACTGGGTAGAAGCTGAGCATCTGACTATGCACAGGACAGTTTCCCACAACAAAGAATTGCCCAACTCAAATGCCAATAGTGGCTGGATTAAGAACCCTGTTCTGAATTTTCACATTTTGAGAGAAATGCATACTTGTCTCCCTTTGCCTGTAAGAGATGAGTGTCCACTGAAGTTATTAATAGTGTTTTCAAATACTTTTAATCCTGACAATAAGACAATGTTTTCAGATACAGCTAATAACAGCATCTTCCTTTTCGTTCACGTTTCTGGGGATCATCCTCGCTTACCTTATGCCCTCACCCGAAAAACACTCTCTTCGTTTCAAGCAAGGAACCAAAACGCAGGGAAGCAGTAGCCACATGCGTTAATGATTATGTGCTCTCACAATAAAGTTCCAGGCCCAGTAGCCTTCTCATCAATGCCTCTTTAGATAAGTCAGGACACTTCACCAGAATGGGCTGCTGTCCAAGCAGGTTCAATTAAAAGAGCTGGTAGTGCCCTACAAAAAACTTATCAACATGATTAATCAGAAGGAGTTTCACTGGCTGTTTGTTCATGCATTTCGCCAATCAAACAACTGAGGAATGTGACTGCTGGCTATTGACCTTGCAACCCAACACCACCATGCTGTGTTAAATTGATAAATTAGTGGAAAAGAATGTTTACCGCCCTTTACTGTATGACTCTGCCTGGCTTCCTTTTAGACGAGGATGAGCCTAGCTTCAAGAATCTAGTGTGGAAGGCAAAGAAAGACTCACACAGACTCTGAACTCACCATGAATGCATTGCCTACTGCTCAGGATGACAGGGCCACTCCAAAGCCCCTTGAGGGCTAAAGGCCATATCCCTTCTTAGAAGCTGCCCCTCTATTCGTATCCTCTATTGGGGAAAAACAAAGGTCTCCCCAGGAAGCTATGAGCCTCTCAGGTGGGAACACTAGGTCGTGCCCTCCAATCACACTCCTTTTCCGAGCTACTTGACTTTGGGGGCTAATTCAGGTCTGAGATGTACCATGCAAACACAAATGGCATTCCAGACAGTCAACCATCACTGACCAAGAATTTAAGTGAACCAATCGCTTGTTGGCATTTGTAAGAGCCAGTAAATGCATGTCACAAGGGTTAAGGGGGTGGCTTAAGAGCTGAGTGTTTGAGAGTAGGTGGCACTGGGATCAGACTTCATGTCTTAATGGCTAACATTATTGCTACGGCTTCTATAGCCATTGTTATAGCCATTGTGCAAGGCACATTCTCTTCATTGGATCATTGAATCCTTGCAACAGTCTGTGAGATCAGTGTGATTGCACTTCCTCCATTCCCAGATGAGGAAATGGAGGCTACCAGAGTCTACCCTGTCGGCCTTCCTTGGAATTATTTGGAGGTAGGGGTTAGGAAAACTACTCCCTGGGCAAAATTTACCTCTGTGCAGACTTGAAGAAGTGGAGGGTGAGGCAAGATACAAAGGCCTTGGGAGAGATAAGACACTCAAAGCTAACAAGGGAGGGGGTGGCTTGGGCGTCAGAGTTAAGGCCAGGATAGAATCAGGTAATCTGATGAGAAGACCATCTGCAAGCGTCCAGAGCTCCCAAGTGTGGGACGTATCTACCTGTGGTATAAAGGATTGCTGTAGGCATTCACAAGTGTTCGCTGAAAGAACAGGTTATTAGCTTTTCAGTTCAAGATTGGTCATTAAAATTTAAATCCGGGGGGGAGGGGATCTGAATTTGGTGCTAATGTGCTTTAAAATTGCCACTTCCTTTTTTTAAACATAGAGAAACAAGTTTTAGACTGAGATTCTTACTAGGGAATTCAGCTAGAATTTAGAAACATCGTTTCATTTTCCATTGTATTTATTTTTATAGTTGTTTTCCATTTACAGCAAGTAATACTAGTTTCCCACTTATGATCATAATTTCAAGTTCCCTTTAACGATGATTTTTATCTTGTGAGTTGATAGAAAGAAAACTGGTTAAATGATAGAAAAATCTCTCTCAATAAACTATTTTGTTTTCAGAAAGGCATCTCATCTTTCTTTTTTTTTCATCCAACTGACTGACAGGCAACACACACACACACACACACACACACACACACACAGAGATGCCTGAAGTGAGCAGTTGTTTTGGCATCATTCCGAGCTGCTCTGTGCAGGACAGAATATCATGACAAGGAGCCAGGACTGACCTTCTCCCTGCAACGAGGGAGCAGCCCTGTCCCCGGGGCAGTCTCAGGGGCAGTGTGCCACCTTCATCCTCCAGGAAAATGTCCACACCAGCCTCTCCCCTCATGGGCCTGAGCCTGACACGCATGCCTTTTGGTTTATGAGCAGAAGCAGGAATTGAAATTAAGCCACCATCAGCGGTTCACACCTCAGCTCCAACCAGGCTCACGGTGAGATCGGCAACCCTGGAGAAGGCAGCCCCTGAAGAGCGGACGTGGATGGCTGAAGAACTTGGCAGAGTCAGGGGGATCGCAAAGGCAAGAGGGGTTGCAGTCCCCCAGCGGGAAGGCTACTAAAGGCTATTTTGCCTGCTTCCCCATTCTGATCGGGGTCATGCCAGCTGGGATTAGCATGAACCGATCAGCTGGCACCAGCTTGTTGTTGCTGTTAAAGATTTCAAAAGTACAGGAAATTGAAGAAATATTCCAACAGCCATTTATGTATTCATCTCCCAGACTGAATAAATATTAACATTTTTTAGCCGAATTCCGTGAGCTGTCTTTGTAAAATGTGTTGGAAGTGTGATTCCTCAGGGGCCTCAGGGAAAATTATCCAGTGAACCGAGTTTCGATGATGTCATCGAGGGCAACCCCTCTCTACAAATGGGGGAGGAAAGAAGGCCAGGAGTGGTCAAGTGACTTACCCACAGCCTGGCACACGCAGAGCCACCCTAGACTCATGTCTCCTGACGGCCTCTCCGTGGCCCTTCCATTCCACCAGCGGCCCACAGGTCTCTAGCTGCTGCCTGAACCTCCTTCTGCCTTTTTAGAATTCCCAGGCCCAACCCAAAATCTAGCTCTTCTTTCTCTTTTTAAAAATTTCTTTTTCTAAGACAGAATAAGGTCTACTGGCCTCCTCTGAGAAAGACTCTGTGGGATAGGGCTAGTCCCTGACACCCTTGTCAGGGAGCCTTCACGCCTCTTTACAAGTCTTAACAGTGACCATAATGACAATGACATTCGTTAAATGCTCACTCTGTGCCCAGACCCTGCCAAGTGCTCTGCGGGCATTGTCTATTTAACCTTCACATGAGTGCTCCAAGGTCCCGCCATCAGTCCCATTTTAGGGATAAGGTAACTGAGGCTTTGAGATGTTCAGACTCACCCATGGGCACAGCTAGAAAAAGCTGGGACACCACCTATTTCGACCTCCAGTGGGACGTGGGTGAACCTGATGTGCGTTGCCAATTCATCTCCTCTAATCTCTTCTAGTTCCCATGACCTAAACCAATGGGATTCCCAAACCCTGCTGTGCACAGGAACCCCCTGGGGAGCGCATTAAAAACAAGATGCTCATGCCCGGCCAGTGTGGCTCAATGGTTGAGCATCGACCTATGAACCAGGAGGTCATGACTCGATTCCCCGTCGGGGCACATGCCCAGGTTGCGGACTTGATCCCCATTGGGGGCATGCAGGAGGCAGGAGGCAGCCGATCAGTGGTTCTCTCTCATCATTGATGTTTCTATCTCTCCCTCTCCCTTCCTCTCTGAAATCAATAAAATATATTTAAAAACAAAAAACAACATGCTCAGGCCCACTGTTCACCTACTGAATCGGAGTGTTCTAGTCGGTAGCCCACAAACCTGTCTTAAAATAAGCTCTCCGAGTGCTCCTGCGTACAATGAGCTTGGGAACCTCTGGTGAAGGCTGTTGACTTTTCTGGCTGGCTGGAGCCAAAGAGTCTAGGCTGCAAGACCTCCTGCCCTTCTCTTCCCTTCGCAGTGGACTGTTATGTAGGGCCCTGAGAGCAAGGGTGCTGTGTCGGGGCAAGGATCCTGTCAGGTGCCTGGTGGCTTAACAAAGATCAGTCATCTGGGTCCTTTTGCCACTTGTCTGCTGCAGAGGGAGAGTTGTTACTTGCAAGCTGAGCCAGGAGGCCAGGAAAGGGGGGGGAAGGCATCCTCATCTTCAGTTGCCCTGCCCTCTCCTTTCTCAGGAGTAACTCAGGAGAAACCCCTGCAGGCAGCTGGTCCCCTGCAGGGAGAGAGACGGCCCTTCCCTGTGTGTCCATTAACTCTCCTAGTCAGTTGGAATCCTGCAGAGTCTGGGGTCAGGAAGTTCCCAACAGCTTGGTCAATAAATTGACTTCACAGCATCCCAGGGAAGGCAGAGCCACAGAAGATTGGCCAGCCTGATCGCTGGATGGGTAGGAAACTGAGACTCAGAGAAGGAAACAGAGGAGGGGTATTCATATTTTGACCCATCCTATATAATAATCCTATATAATGAAAGGCTAATAGTATGCACATTGACCAAATGGTGGAATGGCCAGTTGCTATGATGTACACTGACCACCAGGAGGCAGATGCTCAATACAGGAACTTCCCCCTGGTGGTCAGTGAACTCCCACAGGGAGAGCACCGCTCAGCCAGAAGCCGGGCTCACAGCTGGCAAGTGTAGCAGCGGTGGCAGGAGCCTCTCCCACCTCCACAGCAGCACTAAGCACCCCTCCCCTCAGGGGATGTCCACCTGCTGGCTTAGGCCCATGTTGGCAGGTGGACATCCCCCAAGGTGTCCCGGATTGTGAGAGGGCACAGGCCTGGTTGAAGGACCCCCCCCCCCCCGCCACACACACACACACACACACACACACACACACACACTGCACAAATTTGTGCACTGGGCCTCTAGTAGTTATATATGAGAAGACTTAAGCTCAAAGAGATGTTGAGAGGCTAATTGTGAGTCAAATAGTGCTGAACATGCCCTGGCCAGTATGGCTCAGTTGGTTGGGCATTGTCCTGTGCACCAAAAGATTGCAAGTTCAATTCCTAGTCAGAACACATGCCCCAGGTGCTGGCTCCATCCCCGGTAGGGGACATGCAGGAGGCAGCTAATCGATGTTTCTCTCTCCCTCTCCCTTCCTCTCTCTCTCACTAAAAGTCATTTAAAAAAAATAGTGTTGAACAGGTAAGTAGATTAGTTAGTTCTCCAGAACAAGGGCCCCCTGGGCTTACCAAATTAGCTCTCTGTACTCTGTGAACATCTCTCTCTATGTCTGTCCCTGGTACATATTGATTAAGTAAGTTTGGAAAATATGACACGTGTGTCAGTGAGTACACAATTATTTGGAAATCTATTCTTAGAAAGCATTACACATATTGCCTGCACTGTTTCCTTACATAAATCTTGTGCCCACATCCAGGACTGGAATTGAAGAGAACACTGTGTGTCCAAGCACATGATAAACCCAGGCCTTGTCAAAATCTGAGCCCTCTTACTCATTGTCTTCCATAATCTTATCTAATTGGTTATCATTAAGTGGTTCTTCAGCTTTGTCAGTTCAGCCATTACTCAATCCCATACCCCTTTCTTTTATTTATTTATTTACTTTTTTGTTAATCCTCACTCCAGGATATTTTTCCCATTCATTTTAGAGAGAATGCAAGGGAGGAAGGGAGGGAGGGAGGGAGGAAGAGAGGGAGGGAGGGAGGGAGGGAGGGAGGGAGGGAGGGAGGGAGGGAGGGAAACATTGATGTGAGAGACCATTGATTGGTCGCCTCCTGCACACGCCCTCAACCAAGGCTGGGGATCAAACACACAACCAGGTATATGCCCTTGACCAGGAATCAAACCTGCGACCCTTCGGTGAGCGGGCCAACATTCTAACCACTTAGCAACACCAGGCAGAGCAATACCCCTTTTTTTAGATTTTAAAATTGTAGAAAAATCAAGTGCTACACAGTTTCTTGTTGAAGCCAAAAAAAACCTCCAGTTTTCAGGAAAATAATAGTCAATGTTCACTGAGCATTTTTTGTATGTATAGGCACTATTCCAAGCACTATACATACCTTATCTTATTGAACTTTTTGCAACACCCTTTTGAGGTAGGTACTATTATCATCCCCACTTCACACAGTAAGGAATCTGAATCTCAGAGAAGCTTGCCCAAGGTCATGCAGCTGGGATTCAAATCCAGGGAGACTTACTGCAGGACCTGCCCCTCCACCCTAGTGTTCCTCATAATTCTAGAAATAGGATTTGAGATACTGAGACCCATCTATTTTATAAAGACATCAACAAATATTTTTGTGCCTTTGACAGGGAAGGTCCTACAGTGTTTACAAAAGTGATTTAAGAAATAGCCCTTCCTCTCACAGGGAGTCAGACAGGTATTTAATTATTATAATAAAAAGCAGAATGTCCTAAGGGCTACATTGGAGGCACAGATAAAGTGTGATAACAACCCATAAGGATAGTCAACAAGCAGGCAACCAGCAATGACTTCCTGGAGGAGGTGGCAGATGTAATCTCCTTGAATGACAAATCCTGCGGTCCTGGTAGAGATGGGGGGTGTACTTCCTAGCAGGCAGGCAGTGAGTGTGGTATAATGAGTGGGCTCCCCTGCAGGTACCATCACTTGCTAGCTGTGCAGCTTTATCTGTGAGCTCTGGTTTCCTCATCTGATCAAGTGGAGGTCGTTACATGGACTTCTCGGGGCTGTGTTTGTTGTTGTATGAATGATGCATGTGAAAATCTAGAACAAGTCACAGGAGGGGTCACTGATGTTCTGTTCCCTGTTGGGTTCACTGAGTCACTTCAGAACCCATTGTGCTGGGACCACTGTCCAGCAAAGCCCAGTCTGTGCTGACAGGAGTGGCTCTGAGAAAACGCTCTTGTCCAGGCTGGACTTGAGTCAAATGTTCAAAAACAGGCCACTTCAACTCACAACAGAGTTTGTAAAGGAAATGAGCAGTGAGGCCTAACTTCAGCGGTGTGGCTAGGAGCTACTGCAATAGAACAAATGGATTGTTTATCAGCTTTCTATCTGTCCCTAACAAAACCATGTGAAATGAGGCATTAAACTCCCGGTTTTTTAAAAAGATGACAAACACTGGCTAATTTACTGGAGTAGAACATATTGAGCCAAATGTTTAGTTTTGCATTAAATCTATATCTGGCATTTTCATTAACAGGGGCCAAATGTAGACTTCATTGATGCTTCAGTGCCCATTTCAGATTAATGCTTACCATTTAAAACTGTGCATGAAATTGCAAATGTATCAGCAAACACATAAGAAGGGCCAGATTAAGTGCTATGTGCTTATTCATAGCCAGCCATCTCCGAGGCTGCCAGTGTGTTATTGCGGGGTTATTTGCCCACACTTGCCGAGGCTGTGAATAGCTAATATCCCTAATTGCTTAGTCAAATACCTTTTTAGACTGAGAGAAAGAGAAGATATGGAAGAAATAGGGGAATCATATAATTTTGTGCACTGAACAATTAAATCATGACACTTCTTGATTCATATTTCTAGGGTAATTAAGCTAGTATCTTTCTGGAGAATAAAGCTTTTAACTTCCTTCATCGTCATTTGTGGCCACAGGGTAGCTGAAGTAGATAAGGAATAAAATGGATTAAATGCCTTAGAGTAAAAATAAGCATTTTTCACAAACAGAATCTAATTTGTGCCACCACCAAAACTAACAAGATGAAAATTTTCCTCGGTATGAGATGAGAACTTTTATTTATTTTTATCATCTTAAATCTTGACTCAGATCTGTGGTGATCCAAATGGCTGGGGAGAAACACTGTAATATACTAATAAGATACAGCAGGTCCTCAAATAACATCATTTCGTTCAACATCATTTCATTATAAAAATAATGAGAAAAAAATCAATTCCTGACAGGAGCCACGGTCTGTGTGGTGTGTACACGTTCTTCCCACATCCGCGTGGATTTTCTCTGGGGTCTCCAGTTTCCTCCCACATCCCAAAGACGTGCAGGTGAGGTGAACTGGTGTGTCCACATTGTCCCAATCTGAGTGAGGGTGGGTGTTGGTGTGCATGCGTCCCGAGTCCTGTCCAGGGTTGGTTCCCACCTTGCACCCTGAGCTGCTGGGACAGGCTCTGTCACTGTGACCCTGAACTGGAACAAGGGGGTTGGAAAATAATGATGACTTGCTCTTATTCATCTTTCTTAAATGTCTGTATAGCTCACATTTACTTCAATGTTTAATATTAGAAGTGTTTGGGTCTCTTTTTTTTTATAACAGAGGTTCTTTTTTAAAATATATTTTTGTTAATTTTAGAGAGGAAGGGAAGGGAGAAAGAGAAAGAAACCTCAATGATGAGAATCATTATCAGCTGCCTCCTGCACACCCCCTACTGAGGATTGAGCCTGCAACCCAGACATGTGCCCTGATCGAGAATCGAACTGTGACCTCCTGATTCATAGGTTGACCCTCAATCACTGAGCCACACCAACCGGGCTGTTTGGGTCTTTTTTTAGAAGTTTAGTGAAGTTTTTTGTGACCAGAAATATGCCATTAGAAATAACTCTTGTTTATATGCATTAGCCAATGGCCGTGGTCGGCAAATCGCGGCTTGCGAGCCACATGCGGCTCTTTGGCCCCTTGAGTGTGGCTCTTCCACAAAATACCACGTGCGGGCACGCACATACAGTGCAATTGAAACTTCGTGGCCCATGCGCAGAAGTCGGTATTTTGTGGAAGAGCCGGTATTTTCTGGAAGAGCCAAACTCAAGGGGCCAAAGAGCCACATGTGCCTTGTGAGCCGTGGAAGTCGAGTTTCCAAGAAGCACTCAACAATGTTAAGTGAGGACTTAGTGTACTCCACTGCTGAGAGTAATAGAAAGCAAATGCTATATAAGTGAAAAGTGATGCCATTCAGAACTAGGACACAGTCTAGCGTAATTTTTATGGAAGTAGATTTTAGAGTCAGACCCTTAGGCCCTAATTCTAGCTTTGGTCCTTGCCAGCAATTACCCACTGGCAGATCCACCTGAATATCAACTGGAAAATAGTTCTTCAAAGGGAGAGAGGTGGTGTTCCAAGAGAAGAAACAAAAGGGATACAAGGAATTATCTAGTCCATTTCAAAGAATGACAATGTGGAGGGCAGGGACCAAGGGCCCCTCTCAATCCACAGTACAGGGCCCAGAAGTTAAAGAATTAAAACTTGAGGCTGACAATTCATTTCAAACTAGGATGAGAGCCCACAAAATAGGTTCACATCCAGCACTATTACACAACTAGAGGCCTAGTGCACGAAATTCATGCACTGGGTTGGGGGGGGGGGGCATGTCCCTCAGCCTGGCCTGCACCTTCTAGCAGTCTGGGAGCCCTCGGTGGGGATGTCCAACTGCCACGGAGGCAGGAGAGGCTCACACCACCTGCTGCACTTGCCAGCCTTGAGTCTGGCACAGGGCTTCTGGCTGAGTGGCGCTCCCCCTGTGGGAGTGCACTGACCACCGGGGGGCAGCTCCTGTGTTGAGCATCTGCCCCTTGGTGGTCAATGCACAACATAGCAACTGGTCATTCTGCCATTTGGTCAATTTGCATATTAGCCTTTTCTTATATAGGATAGTAGCTCCATATCCAGGGTGTGCCCCAAGCACAGCAGGAATGGTGCCCACCAGCCATCTGAGCAAGCTGTATAAACACAGTGCCAGGAAGAGATTTAGGATTGGTTTTAGAGAGTGAGGTGGGGTGTGTCAGAGAAGAGAACCAGTGGAATGATCTATAAACTGCCAGACATTTTATTTTAACTTTGTGTTTCATTCACTCAGGTATCCTCTGTGAAGTCATAGCCTGCAAGATTAGACGCTAACTACTGACTGAGGCCATCACTGAGTGCCTCAGTACCACCCAGCACCCCTACCCGATCATCAGGATGGTTTTTGATTCCAGAAAGATCCTCCGGATTCTGGCACTGTCTTGAGGGATCTCTGATTTCTGTTTTGATTCCAGGTGCCCAGAGAATAAAGCATCAATATTTAGGCCTATATTTTCCAAGATGTGTGCACAGAATAGCAATTCTCAGAGAAATAATGGTGTTACCCAAGCAAAGGGTTTTATGATCCAAAAAAAATTTAAATGTAAGGATATTTTAAACAAAGTTAAAGTTATGTCTTTA
The DNA here is from genome assembly GCF_963259705.1 of Myotis daubentonii. Taxonomy (NCBI): domain Eukaryota; kingdom Metazoa; phylum Chordata; class Mammalia; order Chiroptera; family Vespertilionidae; genus Myotis; species Myotis daubentonii. The sequence goes on along the minus strand of NC_081852.1, from coordinate 40,163,134 downwards.
TTTTGCAGGACTACTCAGAACCTTGAAGATGTTGAAATGCAATGTACATATCCAAAAGACAATAAGATATGCTAAATTTCCCAAGCTTATTTGACCCCAGAATCTTTTTTTCCCCATATCCTACACTCTGTGAAGCTGGTATTCTTCTAACAATTACTTTGCAAACTATTTTTCTAAGCTTGGAACTGGAAAGTTCTACTTCTACCTGAGATGTAGAAGGTCTCAAGGGAATGTTGCTTACACACTAACAAGAAAACTATAATCTACAAAATTATTATTTTTTGAGCCCATCAGAGAACTGAGCAGCAAAGCTACCAAGGGAACTAAATTGCAAAGAATGGCAAGCCCTTCTGAAAAGGCAAGATACAGCAGCTACTTCTCTTGTGGCAAAGAATGAGAAGAACAGCTAATCACCACAAAAGTGGGTAAGAAGAAAAATTCCTAAAGGATGAGTGTGAGCTAGCGTGACGGTTTAGAATCCCTACCTGCTTATCATCTCTTTCTCTTGGCCTCCATTTGGTGACATGAGAAAGATTGGAAGGAGGACAGTAGACCTGAGAGATCCTTCTCTTGGTGGTATAGTCCTGCAGCACCTGCCAAGGCCTAAGGATGGAACAGGAGTACCCATTCATAGGCCAGCCCTGCATGAGGACAAGATAGTGGTTGTCTGCCCCTGGGGGAGGGGCAAGGGACACATTTGTGCCCAGGATTCATCTCTAATACAAAACAGAGGCCTACTAGCCCTAGCCGATTTTGCTCAGTGGTTAGAGCATTAGCCCGGACTGAAGGGTTACAGGTTTGATTCCAGCCAAGGGCATGTACCTCGGTTGCTGGATCAATCCCCTGCCTAGTCAGGGTGCGTGTGGGAGGCAACCAATTGATGCATCTCTCTCATATCGATGTGTCTTTTCTCTGTCTCTCCTTCTCCCTTCCACTCTCTCTAAAAAAATCAATGGAAAAAATATCCTTGGGTGAGGATTAACAACAACAACAACAAAAAGAGGCCTACTGATGCTGGGTGAGGGACAGAAAACACTGTTGGGCCCAAGATCTCCCACCAGTTTCTTAGGGATAAAAAGCAGGAGGGTGGCAGAGGTTATCGGTCAATGGGGAAAGGGCGGAAATGCTGAAAAATCACCACCCCCATGAATTTTCCCATGTCAATAACAGAGTCAGTTAAGGGCAGACTGGCTGGTTGGCAGACTGGGGAGAAATAACAGGATACCATAATGGTTATAAGGGTGAGCAATGAAGTCAGACAGACCTGGCTTGGGATCCAGGATCTATCATCTAATAGCTATGTGACCATGGGCATGTTATCCAAAGTAACTGAGCTTTAGTTTCCCTATGTAAAATAAGGGTGAGAGTAATAGTATCTTCCCCAGAGAATTGTTGGGAAAATTGGATTCCTGTACAACACTTGGCACAGTGCCTGGCACATGGAAAACAATAAAGAGTAGCTTTGATTGCAGCAGTTGTTGGAAAATGATACAGAGCAGTGGAGTATTAATCTGCTGGGATTGGCATAACAATACGATAGACTGGGTGGCTTTAACAACAGAAATGTATTTTGTCACAGTTCTGGAGGCTAGAACTCTGAGATCCTGGTTCTAGCACAGTCAGGTCCTGGTGACAGCTCTCTTCCTGGTTTTCAGATTGCCACCTTCTCTTTTTTTTTTTTAATATATATTTTATTGATTTTTTACAGAGAGAAAGGGAGAGGGATAGAGAGTTAGAAACATCGATGAGAGAGAAACATCGATCAGCTGCCTCCTGCACACCCCCTACTGGGGATGTACCCACAACCAAGGTACATGCCCTTGACCGGACTCGAACCTGGGACCCTTGAGTCCACAACCAATGCTCTATCCATTGAGCCAAACCGGTTAGGGCGCCACCTTCTCTTATACTGTAGGTGGGAATGCCACTTGGTACAGCCAGTGCGGTGGATTGAGAAGTGTCCTCCCAAAATGCATATCACTCTGAACCTCAGAATGTGACCTGATTTGGAACTAATGTTTTTGCAGATCTAATTAATTCGATGAGGTCATAACTGATTAGGGTGGGTCCTAAATCCAATGACTAGTCTCGTTAAAAGAAGAAGAGAGAACACAGAGAAACACATGAGAGAAGACGACCACCGAAGATTGAGACAGGGATTGAAGTGTTGCAGCTGCAAGCCAACGGTGCCAAGGACTCCCGGGAGCCATCGAAGCTAGGAAGAGGCCAAGAAGGACTCCCCCCGGAGCCTTCAGGGGGAGCATGGGCCCTGCCAGCGCCTTGATTTCAGACTTCGAGCCTCCAGAACTTTGAGAGACCAGACTTCTGTTGCTTTAAGCCATCAAGTTTGTGGTAGTTGGTTACACCGTTCTAAGAAACTGAAAAATAGTTGGCAGTTTCTCATTAAGTTACGCCTGCATTTACCATGTAACTCAGGAATCCCATTCCTAGACAGCTACCCAAGAGAAATGAAAACGTACACGCACACAAAACCTTTAGATGAACCGCTTACAGCAGCTTGAGATGTAATCCCCAAAAACTGGAAACAATTCAAGTGTGTTTCAAGTGGTGAAGGGATAAACAAACTGTGGCACATTTATACTATGGCGTATGACTCAACAATAGAAGGAACTAACAATTACTAAATGTAAGAACATGGACGAGTCACAAATGCATTCTGCTAAGTGAAAAAAGCCTCACTTAAAAGGCTGTGTACTACATGATTCTATTCATGTGACATGCTAGTAAAGGCGATACTATAGGGACAGAGAACAAGTTAGTGGCTGCCAGGGGTTGGGGTACGGAAAGGGGTTGACTACTCGTACAAAGGGACAGCAGGAAGAGGAGGGAATTTTGGAGGTGATGGAATTGTTCTCCATCCTGAGTGTGGTAGTGGTTACAGAACTCTATGCATGAGTTCCTTTTACTGACTGTAAATTATAAATAGCTAGGTAGATGATAGATTGATAGAAACTACATCAAAGACATAGAAACAGCTTGCCAATATAATATGTATTGTGTGTTTGCTTTCAATATCATGCACACTTATGATAGCAAAACCTTCATTTGTATATGTGCACTGCTACACTGAAGAAGGTTAAGAACTCTTTCTACAACGATTTAGTTCAAAACACATTATTGAGCATCAGTCATACTCAAGTCATTTCCTGGCCAGCAAAGGAGACTGACAGGAGATTACAGTCTTAGCAATGTAGAGGGCTTCAACAGGAACCACTTTTGAGCTGTTGTGATAATAAATCAGATTTGTGTGATTTTCTCAAAATAGAAAATAACCTCAAGACATCTATCTGAAAAAATAAGATCACAAAAAGAGGAAGGCAGAGGAGGATGCAAAACTGTCTGAGCAGTCACTAACCATAGAAAAATTAAATACTAAATGTGAAAGGAAAGAATGGGTTTCAGTATATCTATTATGAGGTCAACCTGATCATGGGTTACCAATTAAGAAATGTTCACTAGTACAAACAGATTTCTAACCTTTTACCTAAAGAAAGCAATGCTAGTAAGCTCCAGTGGTCTCTAATCTTTGACAGTGGCAGTAATTATAATTCTTAAGAAAGTAGTTTCATTTGTAATACCTTAAATAATAATAATAATAAAAAAAGTAGTTTCAAGAGTTAGATAACCTTAGTTTTAATCTCAGATATACTACCAGATTTGTAGCCTTAGCCAAATCATCTAACCTGTAAAATATGGATATTAATATCTATAGTACAGAGTTGCCACATGAATTATATGACACTAGAGGCCCAATGCATGAAATTCGTGCAAGAGTAGTCCTTCCTTCCTCCAGCTGCTGGCACCAGCTTCCCTCTGGCACCCAGGACCTGGGCTTCCCTCGCAGCCCCGGCTTCATCCAGAAGGTCTTCCAGAAGGACATCCAGTCTTATTAGCATATTACGCTTTTATTATTATAGATAACTAGAGGCCTGTTGCACGAAAAGATTTGTGCAATAGGCCTTCCCTTCCCCTGGCTGCCGGCACCGGTTTTCCTTCGCTCCGGACAGAGCTACCTTCAAGCCTTCGCTGCCCCAGCCAGAACCGCCTTCAGCCTTTGCTTCGCCGCTTCATGCCTACATATGCAAATTAACCGCCATCTTTGTTGGTGGTTAATTTGCATATCTTGCTGATTAGCCAATGGGGCGGCATAATGAAGGTACGGTCAATTACCATGTTTGTCTATTATTAAATAGGATGTGTGCTAAGGTTTATAGTAGTACCTGGAATGTAATAAACCCTCAACCCGACCAATCTTGAAAAAAGAAGGAAAAATTTGGAAGACTCACATATCTGAATTTCAAAACTGACTACAAAGCTACAGTAACCAAAACACTGTGGTACTAGCATAAAGACAGACATATAGACCAATGGGAGAGAATTGAGAGTCCAGAACCCTATAGGCATTTGATCTTTCACAGGGGTACAAGACTATTCAGGGGGGAAAGAAAAATGTCTTCAACAAGTACTGTAGAGAAAACTGGATATCTGTCTACAAAAAGGTGGAAACAACCCAATATTTATCACCTGCCAGGTGGATACACAAATTGTATATACATACAAAGGAATACTGTTCAGCTCCAAAAAAGGAATGATGTATTGATACATGCTACAACATGGATAAACCTCAAAAACATTATGCTAATGTTTTAGAAGCTGGACCAAAAAAAAGACCATATATTGTATTATTCCATTTATGTCAAATATCCAGACTAGGTAAACCCAGAGAGACAGAAAGCAGATTGGTGAATGCCAGAAGCTGGAAGGAAGAGAAAGGATGGGGAATGCCTGCTTAATAAGTACAGGATTCTATTTTGGAGTGGGGGAATGTTTTGGAACAGAATAAAGGCAGCGGTTGCACAACATTGTGAATGGACTCAATGCCACTGAATTGTTCACTTTAAAATGATTAACTTTATGTTATGTGGATTTCACCTCAATAAATTAAAATTTCATTAATAACTATGAATTAGCCCCAGCCGGTTTGGCTCAGTAGATAGAGCATCAGCCTGCGGACTGAGGGGTCCCGGGTTCTATTCTGGCCAAGGGCACATGCCCAGGTTGTAGGCTCGATCCCGAGTGGGGGGCATACAGGAGGCAACTGATCAATGATTCTCTCTCATTGTTGATGTTTCTATCTCTCTCTCCCTCTCCCTTCCTCTCTAAAATCAATAAAGAAATATATATCCTATCTAATAAAAGAGAAAAATGGTAATTGGCGTACGACGATACCCTTTTCATTGGCTAATCAGGGCTATATGCAAATTAACTGCCAACTATGATTGGCAGTTAATTTGCATATGTAGGCACAATGCAGGGAGGCGAAAGGGAAAGCAGGAAGGCGCCCCCTGCCACTGACAGTGATCAGAAACCCAGAGGGGAGCTAAGAGCTGGGGGGCAGGGCAAAGGCGGCCCTGGGGCCGCCTTTGCCCTGCCCCCCAGCCATGATCGGAGAATCAGGTGCCTTTGCCGCCCTGGCCAGTGATAGCAGGAAGTAGGGGTGGAGCCAGCGATGGGAGCTGGGCACAGTCGAAGCTGGCAGTCCCGGGAGCTAGGGGTCCCTTGCCTGGGCCTAAAGCGGAGCCCACGATCGCGGGGCCGCTGCAGCTGCGGATCCCCGCTGCCCAGGCCGGACGCCTAGGCCAGAGGCCTCAGGCCTGGTCAAGGGGCCGATCCGGTGATTGGTGATCGGAGGGTGATGAGGGTCAACTCTTCTGGCCGAGGCATCAGGCCTGGGCGGGGGGCGGAGCCGGGGATTGGGGGGATATGATGGTCCCCTTGCCCAGGCCTGAAGCCTGGGTCAGAGGCGTCAGGCTTGGGCGGGGGGTGGAGCAAGCGATCAGAGGGAGATGGGGGTCCCCTGCCCAGGCATGATTCCTGGGCCAGAGGCCTCAGGCCTGGGCGGGGGCCAGAGCCAGTGATCAGGGGGAGATGGGGGTCCCCTGTCCAAGCCTGACACCTCTGGCGGAGGCATCAGGCCTGGGCAAGGGGCCGATCCTGCGATTGGAGGGTGATGGGGGTCAACGCCTGAGGGCTCCCAGTATGTGAGAGGGGGCAGGCTGGGCTGAGAGACACTCCCTCACACACACCCAGTGCACGAATTTCGTGCACCAGGCCCCTAGTTTTTAAATAATTATTAATTATATCTAGAAAATATTTAACTTTACTGAGAACATTAGTAAAGACTTGAAAAGATAAAAAAAAATATGTAAGCCTCCAGTAAGTGTTTGCTGTTTTTTGAATCTAAGGTTTTGGCTAGTACAGCCCTGAAATAGTATAATTTTAAATATGAATGGACTGGAGGGCAGGGCACCTGCTCCTTAAACAGTGAGACATATGATGCTTCCTGAATTCTGCGCTTCTTAAGTTCAATGTTATAATATACTTTTTAAATTTATTAGGATGACATAGGTTAATAAAATAATATAAGCTTCATGTGTACAATTCTAGAATACATCACCTGTATATTGTATTGTGTGTTTACTATCCAAAATCAAGATTTTTCCCGTCACCATTTATCCCACTTTAAAATAAAATAAAAAAAACTCATAGACACAGACAACAGTATGGTGATTAAGTTCAGTGTTTTATATGTTCTGACAGTCCTTTCATCTATGGTGCAAAAGTAATGAACAAGCAGACTCGGACATGGTAGAATCTGATGCTAGCTGTTGCCTGTTCAAAAGCTAGGCCACACCTTGGAAGAAGGAGAAAGTTGATTACATGTAAAGGTTGAGCAGTAGCTCTCATCCTTCTGCTGCAGAAAGCAACTTCTAGTCCTTAAACTCAGCCACAGATATATGAAATACAGACTCCAAATTATAAAAACATTGTAATTAGCCCACACGCCCACATTTTAGACATTTAATATAGAAAAAGAGCCAAAAAGGAAGAAGTTGAATGAATGGGACACTTGGCTAGATATTTGAGGGAAATTTTTTCTTTTGTTCCTCACCTCTCATTACGGGGCAAAATAAATTCCAGGTACATTAAGAGTTAAATGTAGAGATAAAGGGCATTAGATAAAAGCAGGGAAGGGAGAAGGGAGAGTCTTAGGGAGAGTTTTTATATATATATATATTTTATTGATTTTTTACAGAGAGGAAGGGAGAGAGATAGAGCGTTAGAAACATCGATGAGAGAGAAACATCGATCAGCTGCCTCCTGCACATCTCCTACTGGGGATGTGCCCGCAACCCAGGTACATGCCCTTGACCGGAATCGAACCTGGGACCTTTCAGTCCGCAGGCCGACGCTCTATCCACTGAGCCAAACCGGTTTTGGCGAGTTTTTTTGTTTGTTTTTTTGTTTGTTTTAATGCATGTGGATGCCCATTTGCTCTCTGAATGAGGAAAGACTTTTTAAGCTTAAAAGAAATAAATCATCAAGAAGATATTGTTTCACTTGACTACACAAAATTTTTCTCGTCAAAACTATAAGCACATTTTTTAAAAAACTGAAATATGGCCTGGCTGGATGAATGTCAACCTATGAACCAGGAGGTAACAGTTTGGTCTCAGCATATGTGGGCTTGATCCCCAGTGTGGGGCATGCAGGACATAGCCGATCAATGATTCTCTCTCATCATTGCTGTTTCTATCTCTCTCCTCTCCCTACCTCTCTGAAATCGATAAAAATATTTTTTAAATGTACAACACATCAGATAGGATTCGGGCATAATATAAAACACAACCCAGCCTGTCCTCCTACCCCCACCCCGAAAGAAAAGAAAAGCTCTATTTATACTGAGATGGGACAGTCTTCAAGATCTATTGCCAAGTGAGAAAAACAGGTTATAGAGAAGAATGTACAGCACATTATGATTTGTATTGGGGCAAAGGAGGAGGAGATACTTAGAAATGTGCTTGAATGGGTATAGATTACCGCTGGAAGAACACCGAGGAAATTACTAAGAGATTGCCTCTGATAGTAAAATAGATGGCCAGGGGCAGGGAAAGATGAATGGGAGGGACACTTACTTATTATTATATTACTTTTGTACTATTTACATTTTTAACCATTTTTAACTATTCAAAAGTAAATTTTAAGATTTAAAGAAATGTCAAAATTTAAAATTATTATTCATATGGAGAAGGGCAAAAGTAAGTTTACAGTTGTGAGTACACAAAATATAAAGTTTATTCTTGTGTTATTATTTATTAATTATTGTATTATTTTCCATACAAACAACTGTAAATCTATTTTTGCCCCACCCTGTATAAACATGTGCCAAAAAACAGCTAAAGGAGATGTCCTAAAGTTTCCATAGACTTTAATCCCTGAATGGTGAGATTATGAGTGATGGTTGTTTTCTTCTACACACTTTCTTTTTTTCTTTTTTTTAATATATTTTATTGATTTTTTACAGAGAGGAAGGGAGAGAGATAGAGAGTTAGAAACATCGATGAGAGAGAAACATCGATCAGCTGCCTCCTGCACATCTCCCACTGGGGATGTGCCCGCAACCCAGGTACATGCCCTTGACCGGAATCAAACCTGGGACCCTTCAGTCCGTAGGCCGATGCTCTATCCACTGAGCCAAACCGGTTTCAGCTACACACTTTCTTTAGTTTGCAAATATTTCACACTGAAAATGTGTGACTTTTATAACAAAACCAAATTAACATGATTTCAGATAGATAGATAGCCTAGATAGATATGAGAGAGAGAGAGAGAGAGAGAGAGAGAGAGAGAGAAGCAGTTCTGTTAGCCAATCGATATTTTTCTCTCTCTCTTCCTTCTTCTCTCTCTAAAAATCAATGGAGGCATAGCCGCAGGTGAGGATTAAAGGAAAGGAAAGAGAGAAAGGAAAAAAAGCAGAGACAAAAGAGGGCATACTGTATGATTCTATTTCTATAAAGTTCAAAAATAGCAAATGAATCTGCACTATTTGGAGTCAGGATAGTGGTTTCCCTTGGGAGGCAATGTGACAGTGACCCAGAGTGGGAATAAGGGGGCTACTAAGGGTCTGGTAATTCTATGTCATCATACGGATTCCAGTTACATGGTATAGTCATTTTGTTAGTCACACACCTATAATTTGTGAACTCTTTTGAATGCAAGTTATACTTTAATAAGAAATTTCCTTAAAAATTAAATTGGCATTTAAAAAAACAATTCCACTTGTTAAAAAATACATATTTTGTAACCACAATACTTTGAAAATATTGAAAAGTAAAACACTATACGAATGTAAATATGTTGTAGTGTCCCATTTTCAAACAAGATGAATACTGAATAATGGCTAAGATTCAGAACAATATATTCCAGAAATTTCAGGCTTAAATTCCCTAGTTACCATCAGCATTGTGCTTTTCTTAATGCCTGAAATACCATCTAAACAAGGAGTATCTGCTTCAGGCAGAAGGGTATTTGGGGGATTTTAAAAACCTTAATAAGATCATGCAATTGCTTGGTGAAGCTAAAAATATTCCCTTCAATTAACTACTCAACAGCTCCATACATCATCATGGCCATCTCACTCCCATCCACCTACATACCATCAAGTCAATATACAGGAGGCGGGTGTCTAAGAAACCACTTCCTCTGGACGCTGAACCTGCACTCGGGAGCCATTTTTTAAACGTTCATCGAATTAGTCTGGTCTAACTTAACAATTAATGGAAAGTCTGCCGTAATGCAGATTCCACGAGACACTAAGGAAAGCTAAAATTTTGAACCAGGGTGTGAAGCAAACACACTTCATGCGCCATCCACATTTGCTTCTTTGCAATTCGTGAAATGCTTCCAGAAATCATTTAAAAATAATTGGGTTTCCTGCTTCTGTTTGCTAGATGGATGCTGCTGATAAAAATAGTAGTAATAACAGGCTACCCTAAACGGTGTCGTTTCTCAGTCAACTAGGTGTATTTTAAATAAAGCTCTTGACTGAAATTGAGAAGTGTGAATTGGAAATGGAATGAAATTGCCAAATCTGAAGGGAAAGACGGCCAATATAAAGCCACAGAAGCACTTCCTCTTAAAATTCATGTCGGTACAAAGAGGGGGAGGGATATCTTTTAGGGTGTGTAGGCTTAAGTCGACCTCCCCGCACCTATGCCCAAGCCCAGCAAAGACTCCCTGTCCTGCACTTGCAGCCCCTACTGTACTTTCTGCTGTGCTTCCTAGAGCCATCCAGGGAAGCTCTGTTTCTGGTGGCCACAAACTAGGAGATGGGGTGACAGTGCAAGGCTCGGGGAGAGAGGGAAATGTCTGTCCTCTCTCTTGGGGAGGGCACATGGTTTTCACTTTCATTCTGTAGTACAGTATTTATTAAAGGTTTACTGCGCGCCAAACACAGTGCTCGATGCCAGGAACACCAGAGTAAGCCGTTGCACTGCGGTGTGTTCATAGGCCCCGTGGAACACGCATCAGAGGGTCAGTCGGAGAAGAAATATACTAAACAGGTTGTATAATAGAAACACCAAATAACGTGGACCAGAGGCAGACTTTTTTTTTTAACACTGAAAGATATAAAGCATATTTTATAATGCTCATTTCCCCCAGAAAACTGGAAATGGTACCCCAGTCACTTTATTAGTTTCCTAGGGTAGGAGAATAATGTGCTACATACACAGAAATTGCATATCCCCGATACTGTACTGTAATCCCTTCCAGGTTTAATGCTAGACTTGAATTTAGGCCAAAAAAAAAAAAAAAAAAGGACCAAAAAAATGAACAAAAGCCCTCAACTGTCTTCTTATAGCTAGAATTAGACCTGGCTTGCTACCTTCTCAAGGGTACAACAGAATAAATCAGGAAGTTTACTTTACAACATTGGCTGGTATAGTCATTGAGGTTTTGGGCTTAACTTTTCGGTGACAGGTTCCTTATCTGGGAAACAGGGCCAATGACAGTATCTACCTCATAGGGTTTTCATGAGAATTAAATGATTTAATGTATGTGAGGGATTTATATAACATTTAATACATAGTCAGTGCTTGATATATGTTCATTCACTTATTTAACACATACTTATGGGAGTACCTATTATGTGTCAGGCTGGGGATATATAGTAGTAGACCAAACAGACAAAAATCGCTACCCTTATGGCATTACCATTTCAATGAGGAGAGATAAATAAGTAAAAATATTTTATCCAATTATAATAAGGGGAATAGAGAAAAGTACGTTGTGGAAGGGGAACAGGGAAGAGAGAGGGCTGTGATTTTAAATAGGATGGCTAGGGAAGGCCACGCCTGGGAAAGTGAGGGAGCCAGCCAGGAGGCCAGTTGGGGAAATAAAATTTCAGATAGAAAAAACTGTAATCCCACAAGTAAAGTGATTTGTGTGAATAACGGGGGAGACTAGCAGGCCATAATCCTTTCTCCAAATTCTGGGCCACAAAACCTCTGAAGATTCCAGTTATATTTATTCCCCGCCCTCTCTGCCGAGCAGGCCATTCCCTGGAACAGATTCCACTTCCTTTCCCTTCATAAAGAGCCTCTGAAAGTCTCTGCCATGTCATTCTGCACCCCAACCTTACTGCAGCCTGCCTCCATCAGCTCCATATACTCCAGTGCTACTAGGGGCTTGACCCCTAGGCAGACAAATATTATTACTCTTCTATTGTGATTGTCACTATTATTGCTTATCCTGGTCCAAAAATGGGGGTGGGAGAGGAGAGATGATGCTAAACAAAAGACCTGCCCTTGGAGGGCTGGGGGCAGTGTATCAGAACTCCAACAACATCTCCCTCAAACTGAGAGTTTCCACCTGAAAGCTAAAAATTTCTATGTACTTGAAGAAAATCATAGCCTTAATTGTGCTGTCTGAAAAGTTAAACTAGTCATTTTCTATTCTTTTCTTTTTTTAATTTTTATTGATTTTTAGAGAGATAGGAAAGGAGAGGGGGAGAGAGAGAGAGTGAAACATCGACTGGCTGCCTCCTGCATGCTCCCTTCTGGGGATCGAACCCACAACCTGGGTATGTGCCCTGACCAGGAATCAAACTGGTGACCTTTCGGTGCACAGTATGACGCCCAAACAACTGAGCAACACCAGCCAAGGCCATTTTCTATTCTTAATGGGGAAATAAACTGAATGAGGAAGAGGAATCCTGAGATGGGGAGAGGGGAGGAGAAGGGGAATGAATAAAAGGAAGTGGTGAAGTGAGGAAGGATGAAGGACATAATTCAACTATAAAATAAAAATATAAACAAGAATCATGGAGACTAACTGGATTGGCATTTCTCCTCCAGCAAGTATCTACGAATGGGGGGATGGGGTTATCTTGCAGTAGTCTTTAGAAAGTGATGAGATTTTTTTAATACTTAAGATTTTGAATGCTACCAAACTTCTCTTCCAAATTAGAAAAGACTCTAAGGGTTAGAAAACAGGCTTTAAAAAAATGTTTTTAAGTGAGAAGTTGTCTTATTGGCGTTCATCTGGAAAATCGCTTGAAATTGGCAGTTGACTTTTTTTTTTTTTTTTTTTTTTTTAAGTAGCTACACAGGATAGGGTTCACTTCGTGGTGACCGCAGGATGCTCCAAAGTCAAGATCCTCTGCAGACAGGAAATGCCTTTGCCAGCTCCAAGGTCTCCTCCCCAAGCCCTCTCTATTGTCTGCAAAGATTTGTGTACATCTGACTGAGGAGGTTTCCCGCCTGCAACTGGGAATCAAAGACTGCCTCAAAAGAAGGGAATCCGTGGGGGCTTTCTAGCTTTTCTGGCTACCACTTGGAACCTACTGTGTGTCAGACATTAATACCTCCTCTCAGTTGAGCCACCCAACTCTCTAAGGAATTGAAGAACTGAGAATGAGAATTATGTTTCCCAAAGCCCCCAACCAGCAAGGGGGTTACAGGGACTGGTTTGCCTTACTTCCAGCCCTGCTCTTATCCACAAAGGTGCAATTCCTGAGAGAGGGTTCCCACAGCCCCATCTGCAGGGATAGCTGCTGTTCCATAGACCTTGGATCTAGATATTTCGGTGGATGGGAGGGATTTCCAAAGTGCTTCTCATCTGAATTCAACAGCAATACCCCCCCCCCCAAAAAAAAAGTATCAACGGACAAAATTGGATTAGAAAAGTACAGAGTCCAGCTGGAAAAGCATGAAACTCAAAGGGATGAAAAGTGAATGTTAACATTATTTTTACTACAAGATACCGCACTCCTAGCCATTTAGAAGCATCCTGGGTGATTGCTTGGTTTTTACACTCTGTCCCATGTTGTCAGTAGTCACATATATGTCACCTCCGACCACAGATTTCAAGGATCATTAGGTTTTAAAGTAAAATAAAAAGGTGAGCTTTTGAGTTTGTGTCATCTTCCACAAGGCAGTAAAACTGGAATGGGAATTTTGGAAAGTGTGGTCTGTCCCCAACAAAATGCATTCCCCCCCCCCCCCCAGTCCAAATATACATTTTCTTGAATCCCTGCCCTGCCCCCATTAATTGAAATGAATATTCACAGCAATGAAACCACACACACACACACACACACACACACACACACACACACAGAGGGTGGTCAGAAATGTCGAAAGAGAATAGGTACTTTCACTATCAGGGATGGTTTCCTCTTTTCCCACAAGATGTCTTATCAGCTTTCACCCTGAGAAAACCATAAAAACTAAGAAAAAAGAAACCTTATGCAATAGTTCTCTAAATAAAATACTACACAACGGGCTAGTCATCCCTCAAAATGATGTTGTTTAAAGAGTCAAAGTACATCATCCAACAAAATCAATATCCTATTAAGTTAGAAAGGGTTCTGAATATCAAAGACCAACGAACTGAATAACTTAAAATATAAGTACATGACCCAGGGGATTAATCACACACTGTCATGGTGAAATTAGGGCAATTCTTCCAATCATTAACGTTTTGCTTACAAAAATGTGCTTTTCTGTTTGTCTTTCTGCTAAATGATAACCGTTTTCGAGTTGAATCTCCTGATAAAAAGAGTTGAAAACAAGACAGGAGTTGTGCTGTAAAGGTCGCTTCAACATGAAATAGCCAAAAGACAAACAAATGAAAAATGCCTGGACTGTAGGACGAATTTGTAAATATTCATTGGCAATCTGTAACGGGGCACTTTAGAGAACAGGTAATGCCAACCTGCGTCCTAAGAACACTGTACTTCTTCTTAACACGCTCTTGATTCTTAAGGACATGTTTAGATTCAGAATACGAGCAACTTGAAGAGAGCTGGGAATAGCTTTAAACTGGAAAACTGCCTGGTTTCAGGAATGGTCTACTTTAAAACAAGATTTCACCCCTCAAGTTTCCTGGTGTCCATCAATACATAAGCCTGTATTTCTCAGCTTGGTAGTCATGATACAGTTATTCTCAAGAATAAACATTAACCAGAGGTTATCTCCAGGAGCGAAACACACACACTGATTTCAGGATTGCTTTAATTCAATATTAGGCCCACAAGCCTCCCATTCTCTCAGACTCTGATACAGACAGTCCTCGTTTTCAAAGGAGATTGATCACAACCTTTGAAACCCTGATGTAACCTGTCAGGCAGGGTCAGGGAGTGTGGAGCCTGCAGCTGATGGGAAAGGAGACCTGCCCACTGGATGTCCCTTTGGGCTCCAACACTGAGGAGACACCGAGAACAGGAGAAACTAAAGATAAAGACCTTGAACTGAGTTGGGAATTTGGGGGCTGGAAGGGGATGTGTAGATCAACCAACCAGGCCATGTTCATCCTACAGATAGAGGATGAGGCCAAGAACTAAAACTTCAACTCAAATCTATAAGCTTCCAGGCCTCTGTCCACCTCCCTGCCTAAGGTGGCAATACTAACCTAAATTCACAGGCAATTCCAGGCCATTGCAAGGAGAAAGGATGCAACAACCCCCTAAGAGCAGTGGCTTTTTCCCACTCTGTCTTCACCTGAGGGCCCACATGTGGGGAGCCACAGCCCTGGTCAGCCACCTTCACAGAACCTCTGCCAGGAGGCACCCTGCTGCACATCTGGAGGCCTCCATGGAGGCAGAGGTTAGAAGGGATTTCTGGGCTTCTCCTCTTACAGGTCTCTCTCCTCATTTTCCATGCACGCAGCTAGATGCAGAATAGCAATACCTAGGGTAGGCCAATCAGAAACCCCCTCCCCCCCCCCTTTTCCCTCACCTCACACCCACTCTCAGCACTTTCATTCTCCCTCTCACAGTACCCCTTCCTTGACCCTGCTCCCTCCCCTCAACCGGCAAATTCGGGCTCCCACGACCTTGGATAGGCCCTGCTTCCCTCTTCCCCTCTCTAAGCAGGTGAAGGAGGGGTTAAGGATGGGGAGTGAGGGGGGAATTCCGGTTCTCAAAGCTTGGTCCCCGACGGCAACTTTGACCTCACCTGAGCACTTGTTAGACATGCAACTTCCCCGTCACTCCAACAAATCAGAAAGGCCGGGGCCCGGGCCCGGGGCTGGGGCCCGGCATGGCGTTCCAGCAAGCTCCGCAGACGGTTCTGAAGTTCCCAGAAGCATGAGAACTGCTGTCCTAGCGGAACCACCTCCCGCTCCTCCCGGTCTGGGTCCCCATTCCCTAAGCGGACCCCCCAGCCCCGCTGGGCAACCAGGGGATGACGCAGTGTTGACTCACGTCGGTCAAGGACAGCGGCCGGGCCAGGCGGCGGGCCGAGGCGAATCGATGGGACTCGAGCGGCCCTGCGCTTCTGCGGAGCCGCCGCCGCCTGGGCGCCCCGGGCTCTGACCTGCGGGAGCCTCCCCGCAGCCCCAGACGCGCGCGCGAACCTATCAATTGCCAACACCTGGGAAAAGGCCCAAACCCACCTTCCAGGTGCCCACGAGCCCGCCAAGGCCCGGCACCGCGCTCTGGGTGCTCCGGCTGCTGGAGCCCCGGAGCGATCACCACCTGAGGCTCCAGCGCTCGCGGGTGGGGTCGGCGCCCCCAGGTGTAAGAAGTGCGGATTTGTTCTGATCAGAGAATGAGAGGGCAGACGAAGACGGTCGTCTCTCCGACAGATTTATTTTATAGGCAGGTTACTCATTAAAAAACACACACACACAAATATTTTGGCCATGTTTTTTACAGTGAACAATTATATATATACATATACACATTATAAACACTGGTTGATGTAAAACACAATTATCTACAATCTACTTACATTTAATTAACCTGCTATTGCTAGTTCCTGTGCTTAATTTCAGTCACCAATGAGTCAGTTTTTCTGCCTGAATTGGACAGTACTATCCTTAACACCTTAGTCAAACAGGTACTAAGTGGATAGTGCAAAACAAGCATTTAAGATTATCAACTATCTCTCTAACAAAAGGCACACACATCCCGGAGATGAGCTCTGAGCTGCTTCCGGATTTAAGCAGCAGTGTAAGAATGTAATATAAAAGTAAAGAATGGTTCCTTTTAAAATATTCCAAGGCTGCCTGAAATATGGGCCCCCTTTCCAAGGCATACCTCTGAATCTGGGGTACCCTTTGGTTTTCCATTAAGTGGGATGAAGATACAGATTATAGAAAAGTTATTCAAGAAGATCCCATTAAAATCTTTAAAGTTATAACTTAAAAATTCAACCAAAATGTTCAAAATTGCTTTTTATAAATAGGGGAAAAAATTACTTTTTTAAAAGGGGGTAAATTTAACCAGTGAAAAGTCCCCTTATCGTACAACCTAAAATCAATATATAAACTGTTTCTTAAGTCAAAATTAAAGTTTCAATGTGAGTTTGTTATTTAGCCAGTGCACCAAATATTTTCGGTTTCCAGAATACCAGCAAACTGACTTCCTTTCCCATATAGTTTTCCAGTTGTCTATAGAGAGTTCCTGTTGCAAATATTATTCCCAAGTCCAGTTTTCTGAATGTGCTGATGTCAGTGATCATCATCCAGCATTGAAATAGCCTTTATCGCCCTCAATGTCCACTTCCTGATCAGAATCCTCTGAAATCTCTGACTCAAGGTCTTCCTGGGAGGCAGGGGAAGGCGAACATTGAGAGCTATCCAAAGCACCTTTATTCTGTTCACTGGGCAAGTCTTGCCTCTGATTGCAGGGATCGTCCAAACTTTCCAGTTCCTCTTTTTTATTGCTTTGAGGGTTCTCCTGAATGAAGAGGATGAAAATGGAGATTGGTAGATCATGAAATATGGAAGAGGTGAGAAATAAATCAAAATGCTTTTCACCTTCTACCATCTTTTTAATTTTTAGTTTATCAACTGCTCTTAGCTATAGTCTCTACATATATAATGCATACTCTTTTTCTCACTTTGGAAAAAGTTCTTTTCATATCAGAGAAAGAATATGCTCTTGCCAAATTAGAACAACCAATCACAAAAATAACTGTAAAGGTATTATGACAAATGAACACTAATTCCTGCCCAAACCCATGATCTGAAGATTCTTAAAAGTTTAGGGGGGTGGGAGGGAGAAATCAGAGCACTGCAGATACACAGTATTATCATCCTTCAAATAGATAAACTTTGCCAATAACAGAGCCTTCCAGACATTTTTTAAATCCTCACCTGAGGATATTTTTTCCATTGATCTTTGGAGAAGAAAGTGGAAGGGAGGAGGGGGAGAGAGGGAAGGGGAGAGAGAGAGAGATCGATGTGAGAGATAAACATCAACTGGTTGCCTCCGGTACAGTACACGCCCCAACTAGGGTGGGGATCGAACCTGCAACTGAGGTAGGTATGGGGTACGTGCCCTTGACCAGGAATCAAACCTGAGACCCGTCAGTCAGCGGACCAATGCTCTAAACACTGAGGCAAAACTGGCTAGGGCTAGACATTTTTTTTTTTTAATGAACACTAAATAGTGATTAAGGAAAAAGTTTCAAATTATTAGATGCAAATAAATAAATGTAGAACTGCAAGCATGTTGCCAACTGAAAAGAGAAACAACTATAACTTAAAATCTGAGAGAAATTTCTTGAAAATATTCCCATATTACATAGGTATCTTTAGTTTAAGAGTCCCTAGTAAACTGCAGTCACACTTTTAATCAAGAACTAAATGAGCTAGTAAATTTAATCCTGTGTTTGTCTAAAATGGACAGAAACACTATATAGAAATATTATAAAGTGTGTGTTTTTTTTAAGCAAGTCTATAGAATAACAGATTCACCAGGCTTGCATCTATGTAACAAATATACGCACAAGGTCAGAAATTGAGAGAAAACCTGAAAATTTTAAAATCACATTAGAATAATGAAATAAATTTTATTTCCTGATTCAAAATGTTCTTTGTAACACTATCTTGTTTTTAATGAAAAAGCTTTATGATTACTTTATTTAAAAATGCACACTGCTTTCGATTTCCCAACTTGTACCATTGTTTCAAAAATATTTTATTTACTATAGACTACACATACATTGGCAAATGAACAATTCATCAATTGCAGATTATTTTGGGGAAGTCATCCTGATTAGGACTTCATAAACAACTCTTTAGCCTTAAGTTAATAGCCTTTAAAAACTGAATTAGCCTTTACTTTTTTATCACATATTGCATAACAAGGTCATAGGAAGAAAGACTGTTAGAAAATTTAAGCTACTTTCCAAACAGGCGTGGATATTCTCTTACATGTTTTTATATTCATTTTAAGAGCTGGCATTAGAAGGGAAATGATTTTTAAACTCTTTGATATTTAATTCTTCTTTAAAAACCGTGTAAACAAGACTTAAAGGTGTTTATTTCCTTATATTTACCCATGAGCTCTGACTGGTTTTATTATGGCTGTGTAAATAAAAGAAACAATTTTCTCCCAAAGATAACTGCTTAAGTCATTTACTGTCAATTACTTTATCTTTCCTGCGTTAATTAGATAAACAACATATGGGGTTTATAAAACAATTAGCCAGGAGTTTTACTAGCCAGTGTGTGAAAACCCAAGCATAATTGACATAGGAACTGCATTAGGTGCTTTTAGCATTACTGCCACCTGAGCAACTCATCCTGAATTTCAGCAAGACTATTTGCCTTTTTAATCAAGGTGAAGAGGTTAAATAGTCTCTCAAATGACTTTTGCATACAACCCTATAACAGGCCTCGCATTGAGATAACCTGATAAAAATATTTATTTCCATAGAAACAGAACCATGTCCATACCTGCTTTAGTCTTCGCCATTTAGCGCGTCGATTCTGAAACCAGGTTTTGACCTACAGGAAAAAGAGAAAGAAAACTTGCCACCAGCCCAGAATCCCGAGGGACGTGGTGGGGAGGAGGCAGATTCCGGGCTCCACAGCAGACCACAACGCCAGAAACTGGAGAGCAAGTCTCCAGGAGCAGGAGCGCACAGGAGCTCCACGTCTCTCTTACGCCCCGCGACGCCGCCCCAGGAGAGCTCCCCAGGAGAGCTGCCCCCGGGCAGCCGGCGCGCTCACCTGTCTCTCGCTAAGCTGCAACATCTTGGCCAGACGCTTCCTCTCAGGCGGGGAGAGGTATTTCTGGGTCTCAAACTTCTTCTCCAGCTCGATAGTCTGGTCGTTGGAGAACCTCACCTGGCCGCCTTTCCTTTTATGCAGAGGCCTCTGCAAGAAAGGGCTCCAGAGCAGAGGTTTGCCTGTGGGCAGAAAGAGCGCTGATGAGTGATGGCCCTGGGGGTGACCAAGGGGGTAAGGAGACTCAGGAGGACACCCGACCAGACACGTCCATATACATTCACCGGCACATGGACCCAATACAGGGCCACCAATACACATGCATACCCAGAGACACAGAAACAGCCAGTCACACACCTCCACTGCAGTACGCAGAGACCACCCTGAACAATCACAGACACATACACACAACCTTCACACCCACAGCTAGATACCAACAGCCAAATCTTTTGATCACCGAAAGAACAGCCATTATAGGTTGAGCTTAAAATACCAAGACCCTCTTTAACCAATTTATCTACAACTTTTTGCACCTCTAGGTCCTCTCCCTTGGTGAACCGCACTTTCCAAATACTCTGTCTGTTGGGGAGGAGCGGGGCCGTTACATTCACAGAGGAGTTACAGCCAGAGACCGACGGCGGGAGTCTAACCAGGGGACCCCGCGCTAGGCTGCGTGGGAAGCCCTTGAGCGCGGCGCCGGTCTTCAACCACGCGTGGGGCTTCCAACCCTGGATCCAGGGCGCCGCGGCCTCCTTTGATTTCACACCCGGCCCGCGGGGGCGGCCAGTTAAAGCCACCCCGTGGGCTATGGCAACATTTCCGTCAATGTGTTTCCTGTTGGTCTAACTCGAAAACCCTTTGCTTCCTCCTGCGCAGTCCCAGCAGTAACCCAAGGAAACCCAGGGCGCGCTCGGTGAAACGTTCGCCCCCATCCCCGGCCCGGCTGAGAGCCCCCCTCCCGCCAAAGCAAGTTAACAGAGTCACGCAGGGGCCCCGCAGCACCAAACCCTCGAGGCTGGAATAAAAAAATACTACATAATGACTTTTTTAAAAAGAGAACTAAAATATAATCCTCCACCCCCATCTCTCTAACAATGAGAAGATGGAGAACTGAACTAGAGGCCGTACCATCCTACTGTGATTAAAATGTTAATGGATTAAAGTGTTAGTTGTCTCCAGGGTCTCTTCAGAAGCTGCCAATAACAAAGGGATTTAAAACCCTGGTGGCCCCGGCAAGAAGCCTCGGGCCCCTTACTCCACGCCGGGGCTTCGGACGCCAGAGGTGCCAAGGGGCACCCGGAGCGCGGAGCAAGGGTGCCTTCTAAGCCTTAGGCCGCGCACCGAGGGGACGAGCCCCGCACCTTCTATAAGCCCAACGTGTCCGCACTGCCCTTCGAACTCCAAAGAGGTGCCCGACAGTCCGTCCGTCCTGCGTCCGTAGGCCTTCGCCTAAACGCTTTGAAAGCTGGCATTGTTTTGTGTGTGTGTATGTCTTGTGTGTTTTTCGAGATTTTGCTTACGTCAGGCTTCAGACTGGTGCAAAACAGCCTCAAAAAAAAAAGGAAGCAACTGGTTATTTTAGCTGCCATAAAGTCACATCCCACACAGAGGAAATGAACAATATCAGAAAAACGGATCCCGGCTATCAGAAGTCGAGTGTTTCCTGAATTTGTCTGTATTGAGGATGTCGATAAAATAATCAGCAGCGTGCACGACTCCGGGGGAAGGGTCTGCTTCACGCAGCCAGGAAAACACTTAACAGCTTCTGAAACCAGATTTACTCCTATCGAGAACTCAAGATTTCCTGTATGAACGGAAAGGGTCAGGCTCTTTCACTGCACAAGCTTGTTGAACCGGGTCCAGCCCCGTAACCACCCGGGCCCGGCAACTCTCCCGGCCCCGCGGGGGCCGGCCGGGGCGCCTTGGCACTCCCTTCCCCGTCCCTCCAGCTCCCGGGACCCCTCCCAAGGCGACGCGCGCGCCCCACAACTGCCTGGGCCGCCAGCCCCGGCGGCAGCGCCCGAGGTCTCACCCCGGCCGGCGCGCCCCGACGCCGGCAAGGTTCAGGAAAACCAATCTGAGTCATGGTGCGGTCACTCCCGCCGCGCGCCGCCGGTGCCCGCGTCTCCTGGCCCCGCGCGCGCCCGAGGGCCGCTTTTCAGTCGCTTTGGCCACAACTTTCTATTGCCTCCCCTCCGCCCCCGCCGCCTCCTGGGCGCTGCCACCTGCCGGGTGGCGCCTTCCTCGCCGCCGCCTCGGCTCGGCCCCGCCATGACCCCGGCCGCCTTACCCAGGGGGTCGTGGCGGAGCAGGGCGTGTGTGTAGTCGTTCACCGTCCGCGGAAAGGGGTACAGAGGGCCCCCGAAACCGCCGGGTCCGTAGGCGGCGGCCAGCGCGGCCGCGGAGTGGTGCGAGAAGGCGGGGTGGATCGGCGTGGGCTCGTACACCGGGGTCCGGTAGGAGGACACGAGGCTGGTGAAGGAGGAGTTGGGGGACGGCAGCGTGGGGGTGGGGGTGGGCGCGGCAGGCCCGCGGCCCAGGATGTCCTCGATGTAGAAAGGCGTGGGGTGCGCGGGCTGCAGCAGCGGCGTGGGCGCGTACAGCGGCACCCCCACGGCGCCCGCGGCGGCCGGCCCGGGGTGCGGGTACTGCATGGCTCCGCTGCGCTCCGGCCCCTCGGAGAGCTGCCGGCCCGCGCCGCGGCGCTACATTTATCCGCGCTCCGCGCTCCCGGCGATAGGCTCCGCTGGCCGCGGGGTGGGGCCGCGCTCTCTGGCCCCTTCCTGCCGCCGGGCCCTGCGGCCAATGGCACGGAGCCCCGGGAGCCGCCTCCCGCCCCCACCCTTGGCCCGCCCCCGCCGGCCGAGCTCCCCGCCCCCGGGACGCGCTAGCTCCCCGGCTCCCGGGACCCTGTGCCCCTGCGCCCAGCCGCCGCCGTCGCTCTGTGCTCCCGGCACCCTGGCCCCGACGCCCTCGAAGGAAGACTGGGGCCGCGTTCGTCGGGGGAGACAGGAAGGAACAGCTGCAGGGAAGGCGGACTCAGGCAGTCCTAGCGCAGCCGGGAGGCATCTCTGCTGAAACTCAGGGGCACCGATCCAGGCCGGAGTCCAGGGGGGCGGCGCCCGGCCCCAGGCGAGGGGTAACTGGACTCGATCCTGGCGAGCGTCGAGGCCACTGCCAGGGCCGCGCCTTCCCAGGCCCTAGAGAACCCTCCCTGGTCGGCGCCCTCCTTGGAGTAACGGTGGCACAGGCTGTTGCCCGGGGCGTCTCTGGCTCTTGGGAGAGAGTGCCCTGGGTTCTGGGGCAGCTCCAAGGACAGGGATCCACGGCCCTTAGCTGCGTCCCAGTGGAGTAAGGACGACTAGACTTCAGGTGCTCCGGACTCTTGGCCGCCCCAGCCCGTTTCATTTTGGGGGTTCCCGCCCGGACTCAGCCTCTTCCGGCAGGAATCAGGGAGAGCCTGGGTGACAGGGCTCCAGGCAAAAACTGTGCCGTCTTCTCCGACCCATGTCCCCTCTCCCTGGGTCCTAGGGGATCGCAGCTGCGCGCAGCCCCACTTTTCCGTTTTGCACGTGTTTTCCATTGAAGCTGTGCCGCTACCCGGTGTGGCCTCGGCTCTGTGCAGCTCCACTCGCCTGCGGGGCAAGGGGGCATTTCTTGATTGACGCCCTCCTGCGGTCGTCACACCTCGCGGTGAGCAGTTTCAGCTAAGGTCCTCCATTAATCGTAGAAATGAAAAGGCTTCCCAGCTTTTTCTATTGAGATTTTATTTATTTATTTATTTACGTCTTGGAATTATTTCTCCAACCGCGGCGGGACTGCAGCAGGAAGAAGCGTGGACTGGAAGCCAGACGCACCGAGTTCGAGTTTCACTCCGCACATTTTTGTCGGAGTAACTACTGTGTGCCAGCAGTGAGCAAGAAAGATGTGGTTCTTGTCCTCACCGAGGCAGGAAACAAGTTTTCATACAGTGACTTATGAGGTGCCATGAAGTAGAAGTGCCTCGTGATCCGAAACCTTGTGATCAGGGACATCAGCTAGTTGGAGAAGGAGGCATGGAAGTGATGTTTGAAGAATGAGTAGTTATCCAAGAGCCTATGGAGCAGTGGTTCTCAACCTTCCTAATGCCGCGACCCTTTAACACAGTTCCTCATGTTGTGGTGACCCCCAACCATAAAATTATTTTCGTTGCTACTTCATAACTGTAATGTTGCTACTGTTATGAATCGTAATGTAAATATGTGATATGTAGGATGTATTTTCACTGTTACAAATTGAACATAATTAAAGCATAGTGATTAATCACAAAAGCAATATGTAATTATATATGTGTTTTCCGATGGTCTTAGGCAACCCCTATGAAAGGGTCGTTCGACCCCCAAAGGGGTCGCGACCCACAGGTTGAGAACCACTGCTATAGACGGACGAATAGTTGCCAATACACCTAGTCAAGTCACCCTCCCCCAGCTTTTCTCATCTGAAAATTTAAGACATGGCCTAGCCCTGCCAGTGTGGCTCAGTAATTGAGTGCCGCCGACCTGTGAACCAGGATGCCAGCTAACCATTCCCAGAGTTGCTGGCTCCATCCCCAGTGGGGGGCATTCGGAAGGCAGCCAATCGATGATTCTCTCTCATCATTGATAATTCTATCTCTCTCCCCCTCTCTCTTTCTCTCTGAAAGCAATAAAAATATATATATTTTTAAAAGACTTAGCCTAAAGGTTCTGAATCTTTTTGGGTTGGGATCGTAGACATCTTTCAGAATCTGAGGACAAACAAGAGCTACAAGTATAGACAAATGCAGCGAGTGTAGTATGCTATCATTGGAGTTAAAACATTGGGAGAGGGTATGAATATTTATCTGTGCCTTTGCTTTATTATATAAACTCTCTGGGAGGATATACAAAAAACTAATATTATTGTCGATGAGGAGAGAGATGGAGTTGGAGGGAGTCTGTACTGTATACTTCATGAATATTTGGGGAATTGGAGGATGTGGATGTGTGATCTCTTCATAGCAAAGTAGGTCCCGGAAGAAGTGGCTGATTCTAAGTCTGGGTCAGGAGAAGTATGAGGTGCACTGGAGCATCTCCTGCCAGAAACTGCAGAGAGAAACCAGGAACTGCCTTGAAGGGTCTTCATTGGCCAAATTTGGGGTGATTGAAGCATCAAAAACACATTCTGGATTATAACACATTGACTATAACAGTTCATGGTATCTGAGCATCTGTAGTGATACGCAGAGAAAGAGATGGTGGATGGTGACGTTGAAAGAATGCCAGCTAACAAATACAGGAAGATTGAAAAAAAAATCAGAAAAGGTAATAATTCATTCAAGAAAGATGCTGGGGTCCAGCCCCAGTGGGTCCAGGGGTCCCCAAAGGTGTGGACGGAGTCGACGAAGAGGGAATGACACGGAGATAGCGTTCAGTTGATCAGCAGCCTAGCCAGGATCTCTAGCCAGGATCTCCAGCCAAGTTCTGGTCTGGATCTCCAGCCAAGTTCTGGTCTGGATCTCCAGCAAAGTTCTGGTCTGGATCTCCAGCAAAGTTCTGGTTAGGATCTCCAGCCAGGTTCTGTCCAGGTTCTCCAGCCAGGTTAAGTCACCAGGTTCTAGTCAGGTTCTCTTGCCATGTTCTATAGTCAGGTTCAGTCCAGGATCTTTTGCCATGTTCTCTCCAGCGAAGTTCTTCTGTCTCTAGAGAACGTTCTGTGTAGGTTCTGTGCCTAGGTTCTGTCTCTCTTGGTTCTGTCTTCTAAGTTCTGTCTCCTGTTGTCTTGTTACATCTGTATTTATACCAGTTGATTCAATCCTATCAATCTCTATTCCAAAGGTTAGGGCATTTCTTATCTCCATTCCAGGAAGTAAAGATTATGTAGCTTAAGCATGATTGTTCGTAGTTAAAGTGATTAATTACCCGCCTGGCACTTAGTTGAGGGGTTTTATTCCCTCCCTAACTTCAGGGGAAAATCCCTACCTAGGGAAACAACCTTTCTCAGAGAGGAGACCTTGGTTAAAACACATAGTGCCAAGAAGGTGAGCAAACATTTTAAGAACAGTATGCCATATATGCCAGGTCCTTTGAAACAGCAAGGATGGACCGGCTCCCGGCAGAAAGAGTCATCATTAATCCCAAAACCATTGAATGAAACATTGTTGAGAATGAGGATTTTCACAAGGTTTCATAGTATCACCCCAATTGATTGGCTTCTGGATTAAAAAGGAAAACCTCTACAAAAGGCATTTGGGGAGAAAATAGGCAAAAACTGAATATGAATTGTATGTTAGGTGACATTATTAATGTTCACACCCTAGCTGGTATGCTCAGTGGTTAGGGCGTCAGCCCTTGTACTGAAGGGTTGGGGGTTCAATTCAGGTCAAGGGCATGTACCATCATTGCAGGCTCAATCCTTCGCCCCCTGGTCATGCTCAGGAGGCAACCAGTCGATGTGTCTCTCTCACATCGATATTTCTCTGTCTCTCCCCCTCCCTCCACTCTCTCTAAAAAATATATATTAATGGAAAAAATATCCTTGGGTGAGGATTAACAACAACAAAAATTAATATTCACTGTGTTAGTAGTGATATTAGTATTGTGGGTAAATGTTTTTATTCTTGGGAGGTGCAAGCATACTATTTAGAGGTGAAGTGTTATAATATCTGCAACTTCCTTTCAAATAATTCAATACACACACATATATATGCCCTCAGATATGTGTATATAAAGAGGGAAATAATGTTAAAAAATGAAAACTTTCACCTTCTTAAGGTAAAAATTATTTGAATTATTTATTGAGTCTGCATACAAGTTCGGGTGGTGTATTGTCCCTGGGAACCATTTGTGGAAGGCTGTTTGTGGATCACTGGTACCTCTGGGGTCTGGTCTGATATTGTGCCCTCTCCACCAGTCATAACTCTCATCACATGGCCTGATAGAGAATTCAGGCAGGTGCTGGGAGATTAAAGAAGTAACATGTGCACTCCTGTGCACCAAGTACAGACACAGAATTGGGGGACAAAGAAAAGACAGTTATTATCTGAAGCTCAAAGGTGCCTTCAAAAGTTATGTTTAGGCCTGGCAGGTGTGCCTCAGTGGTTGAGCTTGGACCTATGAACTGGGAGCTCTCTGCTCAATTCCAGGTCAGGGCAAATGCCTGGGTTGTGGGCTTCCCCCAAAGGAGGCAGTTGATCAATGATTCTTTCTCATAATTGAAGTTTCTTTTTCTTCTTCTTTTTTTTTAACTGTTGAAAGTATTACAGATGTCTTGTTTGTTTGTTTGTTTGTTTGTTTGTTTGTTTGTTTGTTTGTTTTTCCCATTGACCCCCCTCCACTCCACACCCACCCCTCCCAGGCCTTCACCACTCTATTGTCTGTGCCCATGGGCTATGCCTATCCTATATCATAAAAGGCTAATATGTATAGGCTATTACATTGTCCCCTCGACCAGGAGTTCAACCAGGAGTTTGACCAGGGTTTGGGGCCGGCTGGCCAACTGCCTGTGGCCCCAGCCAGCCTGATCAGCCCCAATCGGGGCGGGCCAGCCAGACTCCACCAGTGCACGAATTTGTGCACTGGGCCTCTTGTATGCATATAAGTTCCCTGGTTAATCACTCCCCACTCACCCCCCAATCCCTGCCTTCCCTCTGAAATCCATCAGTCTGTTCCATGCTTCTATGTCTCTGGATCTACTTTGTTCATCAGTTTATTTTGCTCATTAGATTCCACATATGAGTGAAATCATGTGATATTTATCTTTCTCTGACTGGTTTATTCCGCTTAGCATAGTGCTCTCCAGGTCCATCCATGCTGTTGCAAATGGTAAGAGTTCTTTCTTTTTTACAGCTGCATAGTATTTGATTGGATAGATGTACCACATATTTTTTATCCACTCATCTACTGGTGGACACTTGGACTGTTTCCAAATCTTAGCCATTGTAAATTGCAATGCTATGAACATAGGGGTGCATATATTCTTTCTGATTGGTGTTTCTGGTTATTTAGGATATATTTCCAGAAGGGGGGGGGTCATTGGGTCAAATGGGAGTTCCATTTTTAGTTTTTTGAGGAAACTCCATACTGTTCTCCACAGTGGCTGCACCAGTCTGCATTCCCACCAGCAATGTACTAGGATTCCTTTTCTCAACATCCTTGCTCATCACTGATGTTTCTATCTCTTTTTTCCTCTCCCTTCCTCTCTGAGATCAGTTAAAAAGTATTTTTTTAATTATGTTTGGGTTTTCAATGATTTGAACTCAGATAACTGTGATTATTATTCTCTCACAAAATGTTTCTCCCTTGTCTTTGTTTTTCTGCCCCTTCCATCTATCAAGTAATTGCGATTATCACAATTCATTTAATGCCTGTACTAGTCAGCCTTCATTCTCCATCTTCAAAAATAGTATGGATTGGCCTAGCCGGTTTGGCTCAGTGGATAGAGTGTCAGCTTTTGAACTGAAAGGTCCCAGGTTCGATTCCGGTCAAGGGCACATGTCCGGGTTGTGGGCTCGATCCCCACTGGGGGACTTGCAAGAGGCAGCCGATCCATGATTCTCTTTCATCATGGATGTTTCTATCTCTCTCTCCCTCTCCCTTCCTCTCTGAAATCAATAGAAATATATTTTAAAATAGTATGGATTTATAATTTGTTCTGTGTATGACTCAGCCACCAAAAAGATATAACTCTACAAAGCTTAAAAAATAAATAGGAAATGTCAGGGAAATTATCAGTAATTAGGAAAAGGAAGTATCATCCCTTTCTTTTATTTAGCCACAGATTCTGTGATGTGAATGGAGATCTTAAAAGGCATTGGTATAACATTCCATCTCAGCTACATAATCCTCACTAGCAAATTGAAGCACTTAATTCTCTTAAGCTATATAACACTACCTCTTCTAAATCCAATCGTCAGATCCATGTTCATTTTGCTATAGTTAAAAAAAAAATTACAACCACATTTGTGAATGTCACATTTATTGAACTACATAATTTTTAATATCACTTGTGTAGGTTTTATAGTTTGTTTTATTGTTTTAAAAGTCATTTGGGGCTCTAAAAGAACAAGATTTTTCCAAAGTTGTCCTTATAATTTTTTTCACACAGTCAGAACCAATAAAACAAAACTGTTGTAGCTATTTAATTCAAAATCTCTTGGAGTTTCAATATTTTTTCTCTGCTGGATACTAAAACCAATAAAGCTACATGAGATTTTAATTATATTCTGAATTAAACAAGACTCACTCCAAAAATTTGGCACCATTTATTTTAGCCACTGCTATTCTGCAAGAGACCAAACTTTGTAAGAAGAGAAGGTGGTTCTCACCTCTAATTTATCTGCTAGGAACTTAGGTAAATTTTTTGCAACTTATTTTCTTTTTTTTTTTTTTTAATATATTTTATTGATTTTTTACAGAGAGAAAGGGAGAGGGATAGAGAGTTAGAAACATCGATGAGAGAGAAACATCGACCAGCCGCCTCCTGCACACCTCCTACTGGGGATGTGCCCGCAACCAAGGTATGTGCCCTTGACCGGAATCGAACCTGGGACCTTTCAGTCCGCAGGCAGACGCTCTATCCACTGAGCCAAACCGGTTTGGCTGCAACTTATTTTCAACAATTAAATATACACGGAGGAAAAAGCATCAATGATTGAACTATAACAATTGATTCTATTTTTACTGACACTAAAATTTTTATTATCTTCAGTTTTTGAAATGACTAAATCATTTATTTAATCACATATCAAACTATTGTATTACATTTTATTTAAAATTTGACAAAATGTAACTTATTCGTGGAGGGTTTAGGGTTCTACTAACTTAACAAAATGCTAATATGACCAAAGAAAATGTCTCATTCATGTCATGAATGAAATCAGAGCTCTGAACAATAGTCACCATGATGTCACTTCAGTGATGGCCACATCTTACATACTGCAGTGTATCTTGCATCGTATCATAGTGCGAGTGAATTTCACTGACCATGGAGCTTTAGGTGGGGCTTATGATAGTTATTTGCTCAACTTAAAAAGTGTGGAAGTCAGTAATAAAAAGACAGAGAGCCCTGACCAGTTTGGCTCAGTGGATAGAGCGTCAGCCTGCGGACTCAAGGGCCCCAGGTTCGATTCCGGTCAAGGGCATGTACCTTGGTTGCGGGCACATCCCCAGTGGGGAGTGTGCAGGAGGCAGCTGATCGATGTTTCTCTCTCATCGATGTTTCTAACTCTCTATCCCTCTCTCCTTCCTCTCTGTAAAAAATCAATAAAATATATTTAAAAAATAAATAAATAAATAAAAAGACAGAGAACCTAACTTTTTTAACTAGCAAAAGATCTGAATAGATGTTTCCCCAAAGAAGACACACAGGGGACTAATAAGCACGTGAAAAAGATATTCAACATCATTAGTCATCAGAGAAATGCAAATCAAAACCGCAACAAGGTACCACTTCATACCCAGTAAGATAGCTATAATCATTTTTTTAAAAAACAACAGAAACTGACAAATTTTGGTAAGGATATGGAAATTTAGAACCCTCATACATTGCGATGGCAATGTAAAATGAAGGAGCTACTTTGGAAAACAATCTGGCAGTTCCTGAAGAGGTTAAACATCAAATTACCACATGACCCAGTAATTCCTCTCCTGGGTGTATACCCAGGAAATGAAAATATATGTCTACACAAAAACTTGCGCACAGATGTTCATAGCAGAATTATTCATAAAAACCAAAAAGTAGAAGCAACCCAAATGTCCATCAACTGATGAATGTATAGGTAAAATGTGGTATATGCAAGCAATGGAATATTATTTGATAACTAGTGACCTGGTGCACGGATTCATGCACATTGAAAGAAAATTAATTAGAAGAAATATCACTATTCGCCCTTTCTCTATAATAGAAGTGTCAACCAAATTCACGATTGACAATGACAGATTGAAACACACACATGCAATTGGCACCAGAGAGAGCTTTGTAGAGCTTTGTAGGTATCGTGCAAGCACGAGTCAACTTAGCCTTTTATAGGTATAGACTAAACTTGCTTAATTAGACCTGCTTTCTGATTTAGCTAAACTTTTTCCAACCCAGTGAAACACACCAACTTCTCTTTCAGGTAATTGTCAGCAACACAGCAGTAAATATCAACACAAAGCAGATTATTATTATAGATCACACAGGAAGAACAAAGGGTAAAATATTTCACTGCAGCAGTGTTTGACTATATTGTACACAGTGAGAAAACCTGAAGTCATTTTCAAGGTCCACCATTTCTTCTTTTCAGTCGGGTCAAGTTTCTAAACTTTCTAAATCTCTGTTTTCCGGCTAATGAAGAGAAAATAAGATTCCACTGAATCTCCTATCTACCTACTCCAGGACTTCTGTGAGGATCAAATGAGATGAGGCACGGGAAAACACTTCACAGACATTTGGTTACAGTGTGAAATGTTTCCACCTGGCTATAAAGCAAGTCATGCTCCTGGGCTGAAGAAACTGCAAGGAGGCTAGTCGCTAGGGAGAGGAAGCCGGGTGTTACTACGTGATGTCATTACCTGGATGGACACTTAGCATATTAGCCTTATATATATATAGATAGATAAGAAAGAACACACCCTGGCCGGTGTGACTCAGTTGGTTGGATGTTGTCCCATGCACAGTAAGGTTGCTGGTTTGATTCCCAATCAGGGCACATGCCCAGGTAGGGGGCGTGCAGGAGGCAGCCAAATCATTATTTCGTTCTCACATCGTTGTTCCTCTCTCTCTCCCTCCCCCTCTCTCTAAAAATCAATTTTTAAGAAGTTTTTTTTAAAAGAAAACAAGGAATAAAGTACTAAGACATGCGACAGTATGGATGAACTTTGAAAATACTATGCTGAGTGAAAGAAGATAGACACAATAGACCATATATATTTGTTGACTGTATTGATATGAAATGTCCAGAATAGGCAATCTATGAGAGACAGAAAGTAGATTAGTGACTGCCTAGAGCTAAGGAAGTTGGGACTAAATGGAGGCATATACCACTGTAAATTTCCTTTTAAGTACTGTTTATCGGCATCCCATATGTTTTGGTATGTTGTGTATTTGTTTTCATTCACCTCAAAGTATTTTCTAACTTCTCTTGTGACTTCTTTGATCATAGGTTATTTAGTAGTGTGTTGTCTAATTTGCTCATATTTGTAAATTTCTCAAATGTCCTTCTGTTACTGATTTCTAATTTCATTCCATTGTAGCTGGGAAACAAACTTCGTATAACTTCAGTCCTTTTCAATTGATTGAGACTTGTTTTATGGTCTAACACAGCGATTTTCAGCCAGTGTGCCACTGCGCACTGGTGTGCCACCAGAATTTTTAAAACATGCAATGCCTGACCTCTTTGCCCTAAGATTGTCAAAAACAATGGCAACAGCCAATACAACAATAGCCGTCTGGTGTGAATGAATAAACTTATACCTATTTTTTTTTTCTTTTGTGCCTATTTTTTTTCTTACCAGATCAGCTTCAATTTGTTGTTTCACTTAAATATGCATTCATTGGTTGTTTCTTGTATGTGCCCTGGTACCCTGACCAGGGAGCAAATCGGCAAACTTGGTGCAACAGGACAATGCTCCAACCAACTGAGCTACCCTGTCAGGGTCCTCTCTTTTTACAGTTATTAACATTTATTTTATGCTGAATTCACTCCTGGGCCATAAGGTTTTGTTTCTTCAGTTTCTTCTGGGATATCTTTTTCTTCCACATAGCCTCCTCGTCTTGGTTTAGGAACAATCTCCTCCTTCCAGTGGGAATCATCTCAGTGTGGCAGGGAGAGCTCATGTATGGGTTAATCGTTAACTTCGGTGCCACATCTTGGGAGCTTTCATTTAACATCTGCTTACCTGGATGTGCTCAATGACCAGAGAATCCACAACTAAACCCCCAAAGTTCAGCATCACTCTCTGCATTTTTAAGCAAGTGCAGCAAAAATTCAGCACTCTTTTTGGGCCACCAACCTTGAGTTCAGCCCCACTGTTTGGCCTGAGCATACCTACCAACTCCACTATTGTGACAACAGGATGGCACACAATGCTTCTGTAAAGTCACATCTTTCAGATACTTGGTGGCTTTTTTGGATATGCTTACCATTGATGGCTTGTGCAGTTTCACAAGTGTCCTTAAAGCAAACACAAAGATTTGAACCTCTTGATTTGCATGATTTTGTGGGGTTTTCTGGATCAAGTGAATAGCAAGCCATTTTCAGAGATCACCTCAGGCTGCTGATGAGAAGAGCTACTAGGTTATTTTTTAAAGGAGTGTAAACAGCTGTGTTTTATGGGCACATGATGTATACATTTTTATTTTTTCCTCTTTTTGATATTTTTATTTTGTTTTATTTTTAGGGTATTTTTAAATTGTAGCATTTTAGAACTATTTTCTCTTTATTAATTAATTCTAATATTGATGCCTCTGTGATTCAATTACTTCTCCAATAGATGATAGGAATCCCTTTTTATTGTGAATACCTTTTATTTTTAGGTCAAATCACATAATAGAAAAATGAATAATTTTAAGACTATTTTGGTGGTCATTGTGCCATGTATACAAATATTGAATCACATGTTGTACACTTGAAACTTACATGGTATATGTCCATTATACCTCAATTAAAATTTTTTAATGAATCCATTTAAAGTACACAATTCAGTGGCATTTCGTGTATTCACAATGTTGTACAACCACCCCATCTATCTAGTGCCAACAAATTTCCAACATCCCCAAAGAAAACACCATACTCATTAAGCAGTCGGCCCCTTTCCCCGCTTCAACCAGCTTTGGCAAATACCAACCTGTTTCTATGAATTTGCCTATTCTGGATATTCCATTTAAATGGAAGCATACAATATATAAACTTTTGCCTCGCACTTCTTTAATCTTAGCATTTTATTTTCAAGGTTCATCCTCATAGTTAGTAGCATGTATCCATACTTCATTTTTATGGCTGAGTAATAATCCCTTGTATTTACCACCTTTTGTTTACCCATTCATACATTGATGAGCACTAAGGCTGTTAATACCATTTGACTATTGTGATAATGCTGCTATGAACATTTATGTACAAATATTTGTGTGGAGGAATTTTTTCCTTTCTCTTGGGTAGACACATAGGAGTGGAATTGTTGGGTCATATGGTGATTGTTTCACTTTTTTAGGAACCACCAACCTTTTCCACAGTGGCTGATCCATTTTACATTCCCAACATTGTCCAAGGGTTCCTGTTGTAAACTTCAACACTTTATTTTTTCACTATAGCTATCCTTGTGGATTAATATGGTATCTCATTGTGGTTTTGATTGGCGTTATCCTGATTACTCCATTGCTGTTTACAAGATTCTGTCTTCAGCTTCTGACAGTCTGATTATAATGTCTTGTTGTGGGTCTCTGAGTTTATTCGATTCAGTTTGGTTTGTTGAGCTGCTGGGATGTGCAGATTCAAGTGGTTTAAGAAATTTGAGAAGTTTGCAGCCATTATTTCTTCAAGTATTCTTTTTGCCCCTTTCTCTCCTCTCCTTTGATACTCCCCTTTTTGCAAATGTCGGTATGCTTCATTGTGCTCCATAGATCTCCTGGGCTCTGCTTGGTTTTCCTTCATACTTTTCTCTTTCTGCCACTCCAACTGGACATTTTCAATTGACCTAGCTTCAAGTTTATTGGCTCACATCTATTGGAAACCTCTAGTGACTTCTTTCTTTTCAGTTAGACCTTGCAGCTCCAAATTAATTTGCATGGTGTTTTTTAAAAGATTTTTTTTTTTATTTTCTAGAGAGAAGGAAGAGGGAGAGAAATGTTGTTGCGAGATCATCAATTGGCTGCCTCCCGCATGCGCCCTACCGGGGGATCAGGCCTTCAACCTGGGTATGTATCCAGACCGGAAACTGAACCAGCAAACTTTCTGTGCACATAGGATGCCTGACCAACTGAGCCACACTGGCCAAAGCTTGTATGGTTTTTAAAATTTTATTTATTGATGTCCTCTATATGGTCTCCTGGATTCCCTTTAACTCTATGAACATATTTGAGTCAGTTGACTTAAAGTCCAATGTTTGTGTTTCCATAGGGATGGTTTATGTAATTTCTTCTTTGAATGGGCCATACTTTGTTTCTTTGCATGCTTCTTAGTTTTTGGTTAAAAATAAAACATTTTGAATATTATGTGGTAACTCTGGAAATCGGTTTTTTCATGCCTAGGGTTTTTGTTGCTTATTGTGAGCTGTAGCAATTTGTTTAGTGACTTTTGCAAACTTTTTTTGTGTGTGTGTAAAGCCTCAATTCTTTGACTTATGTAGTCTCTCAAGTCTCTTCCTTTTGCTTGTGTTCAGCTAGTGTGTTGACAGAGATTTTCTTAAATGCCAGTAGCCTAAAAAATTACTAAAACAAGCCCTGGTTTGGCTCACTGGATAGAGCATCAGCCTGTGGACTGAAGGGTCCTGGGTTCTATTCCGGTCAAGGGCACTTGCCTGGGTTGCGGGCTCGATCCCCAGTAGGGGGCGTGCAGGAGGCAGCCGATCAATTATTCTCATGATGGATGTTTCTCTCTTCCTCTCCCTTCCTCTGAAATCAATAAAAAAGTGTTTTTTTTTTAATTACTAAAACAAGAATCTTTTAAAAAGAAAATGATCCTCCCAGTCTTTGTCTATTAGCTGTGTTGGAGCACACCTTCAAACGCCTACGCAGGCCATTTTAATCTGCCTTAGTTATCACTTACTGCTTGTACTGATCCTAAGTATCAGGCAGCAGTAAAAGCTTAGGGTCTTTCTCATGCATGCAACTTGGCCCGAACGTAAAGGGCTTTCCCACTCCCCAGCATACTGGTACAAGGGTTTTTGACTGGCCTCCTTTCCTTTAATAAATTCCCCCTATTTTTCCCTCAAGATGTTGGCACTTTCTTTACTTCAGCTGTAAGCCTTTGCTCCAGGAGGCAGCAGGTTGTTCATTTGCCTTACAATATTTTAAAGAAATGCCTGCCACTTCTCCCCCCACCCCCCCACCCCCAAGTTCTGAGTTGGATGAAACAAAGGAAAGTGCCTTGCTTCCCTCCTACAGGAGGCGCCAGATAGGTTAGAACAATTTTTTTAGATTATCCTATCTGCTTCCTTGGGACCAGGAACCAAGGTGTCACTCCGAAAACACGGGCTGCTGTCTTATCTTCAAGACCACCCAGAGCTGGGTAAGGGATGGAACAAGGGCATGTAAAACACTAAAAAGCTTGCCTAGTTTTTAGCTTGCCTTTTTCTTGACTCCGCATTTTTTGGTTGCTGTAAATGTTCCCAGAATTCTGACAAAGTTGTTTCTGAATGTTTGGGGTTTTTTTTTTTTTTTTTACCTCTAAGGTGGAAAGGGTCCTTAAAGCTATCTATTTTTGCCAATGGTTATTTTTTGACATGGCACATGTAACTTTGTAGAGCTAATTTAAGGCTCTGAATGTTTAAATCCTCCAGATACTTATTTTTGCTTCTGTCGGGTAATTAAACTAGTTGCATCAGCATTCCTAGATAACTTTAACAGAGTCAGGGAGTGAGAACTTAGCTCGACGGCAGGCCCTGTGAGAACCAACCTATTTCTCGTTATTCCTGCACCACGGTGTAGCCCTGTGGAGTGGAACTAGGGCCTGGGGTTTTACCACGGCCCTTCTTCCTTGGTAGTTTCTGTACAGAAGTTTATGTTAGAAATTTTAATACAATTTGCTTAACTCTGAAAATATACCCAATGCCAAATAAGAAATAATGGGGCAAGCAAGTTAATGCAGAAACCAAATTTCTTAATCATGGGTTTACTGAGAGCAATTTATTTTATTAGATATTATCCATAGCTTGTGTTGACATCTGATTTTGTAGAGAAATATCATTTTCATCAAGATAGCACCTCTGAAAGATAAATTTATTCCTCAAAATAGCCCGTTTTCTAATTCTCCAATAGGATTTGGTTTTATTTAGTATCAAAGTCAAACCTCTCTAACTTTATACTTAACCTGGGCACAAAATTCACTGTGCATCAAGCAGCTCCCCCTTACCTGCAGGGTAACATTCCACCCCCCACAGTGGATGCCCTGAAACGGAATCTAATCAGCTTCAACTCTGGCAGAAATGCGGTAGCAGCTCCATCAGCAGACACGGCCTCTCGATAATTTTTCATTTTTCAGTCCAAAACCTATTCCTGAATGTGTAACCATCCCTGGTTTGCAGTAAATAGCTTGGTGTTATTCATTCAGAAGATTCCTTAGAGTTCGTATAGGCTCAATGTTTTCTGAAACGTTTGCTATTCATGTCTTCCACCCACACATTTAATGCCTTTTCCATCTTAACTAAGCACTTATCAAACACTGTCTGTGGCCATAACTTTTGCAGTTTTTGAGGTAAAGCAAAACTAGCACAAATTTCTTTCCTTCTTTACAATTTCACAGATAGAAAATTTGTAACCATAGATCTTAGCAACCTCAGAATATTTTTTTTCTTATTATGTTGAGAACTTCCAACTTTTCACTTAAAGGATGCACTTTACAGCTTCTCTTTAGCACATGCAAATTGCCAGCATCAGTACTCTTACATCCTGAGGACATTAAATAAGGGTTACTCGAAAACAAGCACTGCTACGTTGCAGCAATCTGATTGCGGACACCACTACTGGATATGCTGGGCAAAGACCATTCACACTCCAAGTGGGATGGAAAAGGGCGGCGCAAGATTTCCCCATGCTACTCAGAAAGGCGCACAATTTAAAAATTTATGAATTGTTTATTTCTTAAATTTTCCATTTAATATTTTCAGACCGTGGGTAACTGTGAATGAAACCACAGAAGCAAAACCGTGGATAAGGAGGGACTAATTAATTTCTTCTAAGTGTTCTGGTTCTTCATGTTGAAATATCTCAACTTCCAGAAATTTGGTTGCCAGATCAAAATTATCAAAGCTCTTCTAAAGATTAAGATTTCAATAGAAAAAAATACACATATGCACATTTTATTATATACAAAGAACAAGTTTTATCAGGTAAACAAAAGAATACAAATTATAGTCATAATTAATAGCTTCAAAAAGCCCTTAAACTACTGTGACTTTCTGTGTAAGACACAGGCATTAAAATGGGGTCACACAGCCATTAATCAGAGATTTAGGTAGTTCTCCCATAACAGCAATCTATATTCTAAAGAAGCTGGATTTTTATGAACTCAGTGGAGGCTCATGTGTTAGGCCTCATAAAGGAATTAAATGCTTGCATGTCTAGGGGGTAAAGAAGTAAACAACTGAAAGGACCTCCTTGGGTGATGTTTATTGTTGACAGTGATTTCAGAGATAACCATAAAAAAGTATTAAAGATAGCAAGGTAAAATTCTGGCTATCTCATAATAAATGAATACCAATCTGGAGCTCTACAAATGGTTTATTGACAAATAAAATGGGAGAAAGTGAACTTAAGAAGGCAGAATTGCAAAGTCTAAGGAAGGAGGCAAGCAAATATAGACATAATTCAATCATAGTAAAAAAATAAAAAATAAAAGAAAGGAGATGGTCCTTCCCAAGACCAAGCATTGGTGATAATTACTGTTCAAGCCTAGAAGAATAGTGCAGCTCCTATATATTTGCTATTTAGTAATAGACAAAAATATTTTTCATTTGTTATAAAAGGACAATTTTATATCCAAAGCTAGAAATACATGTTTACTCAATGCAAATCCCAAATGAAACCCACTTAATACACAGTGAACTACAGAATAACAGAAAAAATGGGAACACATTAAATTCAACTTAATTTACAATATTGCCTTGATATTTTCTATTTGTTTTTAATCTATACACAAGGCTCAAGGTTCTGGAGTTATGGGTTTTATTTTTCATTTTAATTAAAAATAAAATTTAAAACCCTCGAGTTAACTAAAGATTTATCTGGGCTCGTAGAGGTAATCTGCTCTTTGTAACCGATTGTTCAGTAGTTTCTTCTACTTTAGACCTCTCCACTGGATTAATGCCTCTGTTTTCTTTGTCTTTTCCATATGATTTTTTATGCTGTAGATGTAAGGGGATAAATTAAGTCAATATAAAGTTAACATTTGATACATATTAGCTATACTCTTATTTTCAAAATTCTATGGATTATAGCCAAGAAATTAAGTGTGGAGAACTTCCAAAAAGACTCAGCACAAATTTGAACTAATAATCTGTCTGGCAAGTAGAAATGAATGCCTGCTTCATTTTACCACCAATGGAAGGAGTGGAGAGAAATATTAATTTTCTATATGATACTCCAAAGCCTAGTCACAGATTTTACTGTAGAATAGTGATTCTCAACAGGGAGCAATGCTGCCCCTCCTCCCCCACCCTAGGGGACAGTTCATAATGCCTGAAGGCATTTTTGGTTGTTAAACTAGGGGGTGCTATTGGCTCCTAATGGGTAGAAGCCAGAAATACTGCTAAACATAAAATACACAGCACAGAGGACCAGCCACCACAACAAAGGACTATCCAGCTCAAAATATCAATAGTGCTGCTGTGAAGAAATCCTGGGAAAACAAAGATGTGCTATCATGAAAAAAAGGGCAATACTATTTTAAGCAGAGGTATATGGGCTACCTTAACACATTTTTTAAAAAACTTTATCTTTTATTTAAACTTATTTCATTTGGAGATGTATATTTCATTGAAATCCTCATACTTGCTTTAAGAGATGGCTGATAATCATTGTAGTTCCAGTTATCAATGCTGAGACAAATCATAAACTATTTTACAGTTTCAAT
This sequence comes from Myotis daubentonii, assembly GCF_963259705.1. Taxonomy (NCBI): domain Eukaryota; kingdom Metazoa; phylum Chordata; class Mammalia; order Chiroptera; family Vespertilionidae; genus Myotis; species Myotis daubentonii. The sequence goes on along the minus strand of NC_081852.1, from coordinate 40,124,046 downwards.
CCCAGAAAACTAACCTCCACCCCAAAAGAATACTATCAGGGGGGAAAATAATTTCCGGGCTTTAGCTAAAGGTCTAAAATCCAATTCCAAATCTTTCCCAGTACTGTAGGGACTTCCTTGCCATAGCTGAACCACTAAGCCTAGTTAAACAGTAATAATGAACAGATTTCCAAACAGTAATTAACTTGTTTTAACTCTCCCCCTTTTCTTAACTTTGTAAGATATAAGAGAGGGTTGAAAAATGGAAAGAAATATAGAGTTTTCTACTAGTAAAGAATAAAACAAAAGTAAGAATTTGGGGATGAAACTGCCTTAGGCAGACAGAGAGGAATTTAATAGAATCTGAGCAAGAAGTTTTATCATCTTAAATTAGGGATGGAGCCCGGCTGGCATGGCTGAGTGGTTGAGCGTCGACCCATGAACCAGGAGGTCAGGATTCAATTCCCAGTCAGGACACATGCCAGGTTGTGGGCTCAATCCCCTGTGGGGGGCATGCAGAAGGCAGCCAATCAATGATTCTCTCTTATCATTTATATTTCTACTAGTGGCCTGGTGCACGAATTCATGCACAGGTGGGGTCCCTCGGCTTAGCGGGTGATCGGGGCCAATCAGGACCATCTCGTCCATTCCTAATTGGTGCCAGCCGGCCGGGGGGAGGGACCATGGGAAGTTGGCCGACTGCGGAAGGTTGACTGTGGGAGCACACTGACCACCAGGGGGCAGCTCTTGCATTGAGCGTCTGCCACCTGGTGGTCAGTACATGTCACAGCTACTGGCTGTTCATCCAGTCATAATGGTCACTTAGGCTTTTATATATATAGATATCTCTTTTCCTCTCCTTTCCTCTCTGAAGTCAATTAAAAAGTATATTTTTTTTTAAATTAGGGGTGGAATCTTCAGACCTTGGTGAAAAGACCTGCATGTCTATCAGAAACAGGTATAAGTATATACATGTCAGAAGCAGCCCTTCAACTGTAAAACGGAGACATCCATGTCCTATGTAAGGGAGTCCTTATTTCACAGGCTGTCTAGGCTCATGTCTTCAAAATAGGTGAAAGGTGCTAGGCAGTTTATAGTGCCATATTCCCAAAAGGGTTTAGAAAGGGGTAAAAGACCTAGCCGGTTTGGCTCAGTGGATAGAGCGTCGGCCTGCAGACTGAAGGGTTTGATTCCGGTCAAAGGCACATACCTTGGTTAGGTTACAGGTACTTCCCCAGCCCAGCCCTGGTCAGGGCATGTGCAGGAGGCAACCAACCGATGTGTTTCTCTCACATTAATATTTCTCTTTGTCTTTCCCTCACTCTTCCACTTTCTCTAAAAATCAATGAAAAAATATCCTCGGGTGAGAATTAAAAGAAATAATAAAAGCGGGTAAGAGACGTTACAGGATTTAACTGCACAAGATCAAGGCCCACAAGGAGCTCAGGAAACATGGGGGAATTGTTAACATGGCCAAAGCCTCGGCAGAAGAAATCACTAATATAACTCGAGAGGCCTTTGGTCTCTCAGTCTTATAATCCTCATAGCTCTCAAAATCTGATTATGGGCAGAGAAAGGCTCCAGGACTTCTAGGTCAAAGGTGGAGGGGAGAGAAACAACCACTCTCAGTATCCATTCTGAGTATGTAAGAGGCAGAAAGGGACAGCTGAAGATTACCAACTGAAGATGGAGACTAAGTCAATTTTAGCCTTTATTTATCCTACAGAAAACCCCTGGTACAATGATCTAATTTGTGTAAATAATTTAAATCAGAGAAATTAACAAGCCATTCCAAAGGAATGGCTAAAAATATTTTGCTTTTCAACCTACTAAAAGTAATGCCTTTATGTTGAATAGCAAATGACTGACTTATACCAGATGTGGAAGAGTTCTCTGATAGGATATAATTAGGTACCTGGAAAAACGGAACCCCACTACTTGAGGAACAATCCACACTAGCATTTACAGATGGCTCTTGATTTAAAGGTTCTTCAATAGTGTGTTCCAGAACTGCCTTTTCTTCATTCAAGTCCTAAAATAAGAAGCTGGGTAGGTGATTAAGTCCAAGGGCTTAAAAATCTTCCCAAAAGTAAAGGCAGTTTTCTTCTTTGAAAATAACACAATAGCTCTGGCTTGCTCAGTGGTTAGAGCGTCAGCCCATCGACCAAAGCGTCACAGGTTCAATTCCCTGTCAAGGGCATGTACCTTGGTTGCAAATTCAATCCCCGGTCCCAGTTGAGGCTCTAGCACAGTGGTTCTCAACCTTCCTAATGCCGCAACCCTTTAATACAGTTCCTCATGTTGTGGTGACCCCCAACCATAAAATTATTTTCGTTGCTACTTCATAACTGTCATTTTGCTACTGTTATGAATCATAATGCAGGATGTATTTTCATTGTTACAAATGGAACATAATTAAAGCATAGTGATTAATCCCAAAAACAATATGTAATTATATGTGTTTTCCGATAGTCTTAGGCGATCCCTGTGAAAGGGTCGTTCAACCCCCAAAGGGGTCGCCACCCATAGGTTGAGAACCGCTGATCTAGCAGGAGGCAACAAATCAATGTTTCTCTGGCCCCCGCGCCCCTTCCCCTCTACTCTCTCTTAAAAAAGAAAAAAATCAATGGAAAAAATAACTCCTTGGGTAAAGATTAAAAAACAAAAGACAAAACAACACAATATCCACTGTATAAGTTAAACCTCAATAAAATTAGTAGAAAGATCACAAAATAATGAAAATAACCCCTAATGCTTTCATATAGAGAAGCACCTAAAATAAAATGTTAAAAGTGGTATTCTCAGAATACTGGGATTATAGTTTCTTTTTATTTTCTTCTTTGTCCCTTTTTGATTTCCCAACTATTCTATAATTAGTATATTTCAGAGACAGATTGTGGAGCTTGTCTAGATTCTAATTGCAACTCCATCCTTGTGACTTGGGACTATATAATTCTTAGTTTCCTCGCCTACAAAATGAGGACAGTACTAGCACCCACCTCACAGGGTTATTGAGAGAATTATTAACTCAGTAAATATATATGTATAGTGCTTAGAACCATATCTGGCACATAAGCACAACATAAAAAGTAGTTATTATTATATTATCCATTAGTCTAATTATTTTAAAATGTCCAGATTAAAAGAAACATGTTTAATGGTCAGACAACTATTATGAATGAGAGATAGGGTAGAACTGAAAGGAAAAGAATAAAACTCTTCATGTGAAATCAATGACATCAAGAGTTTATGAGTTCTAAAATTAGGATTCTTTAAATTTTACCTGACTGGTGTCTTCTGGATTGTTTTCTGAACAGCTTAGCATCATTAACAGCTCAGGTTGTTTCCTTTCCAACTGATCAAGGAGCAGTTCACGTGGTTCAGTTCTCACCAGTGTTGATGGGTATAAATAATTTTTCCTCTGCGGTGTTGTTCCTTTAGTAGACAACATTTAAGTGGGAAAAAATTAAAGTGTGGGATGTAAATAAGATTTTTTTATTAGAAATTATACTAGTCTTGTCACCTGTTAGGCATATATTACTTACAACTAATATTTCCTAACTTGACAACTGATCTTAAATAGACACAATTTGTTTTCAAGATTCAACCTACCCCAAAACATAAAGTTTTTACATCTCTGAGGCTGTTCAAAAGACGTGTTACAGGCTTTGAAAGGAGTCAGAATGTTCTGAGAAATGGCATCATTTTTGGAATAAGAGTAGTTTTCCTAACATGACCACTTTGATAGGGATACTCATTTCACTGTAAATTTGGTGGGAGCTAAATATTAACCAGTTAAATTTCTTTATAATGAACTCATACTCTCATAATTTACATGAGTATTTACCTTTTGGCTTAACATTTATATTCCTAATTTTATTGAAAAAAATACTTAGTATCAAATACTTGCTTTTTTAAAAAAGGTTTTTAAGTATTGATTTAACATAAAATTTACTGAATTTTTAGTAAATTTCCAGGGTAGGCAACCATTACCACAATCCAATGAATAACTCAATTACTCATCCTGTGCTAAATAGCTTGTTAAACTTTCTTCCATACTGGCTTCCCTGAATCAGTATAGCCTACACTGACATTTGCAACCTCTGACCTCCCAAAATGGTGATTCATAAATGCCAATCTAATAGTCCATGACAAAATGAGAGGTACACATAAGAAAATGTAGCCCTGGCCCAATAGCTCAGGTGGTTAGAGCATCATCTCGATATGCCATGGTTGCAGGTTCAATCCTTGGTCTGGGCACATATAAAATTTAACCAATGAACGCATAAATAAGTGGAACAACAAATAAATGTTTCTCTCTCTCTCTCTCTCTCTCTCATTCTCCAAAATAAATTTTAAAAAATAATGAAATATAAAGAGAAAAGAAGAAAGAAATGTACAATGTGGTAAGCTTTGCATTAAAATAGACTTATTTAATTACATTCCTCTGTTGTTGCTTTTAAAAAAGCTTTTATTGACTTTAGAGAGAGAGGAAGGAAGGAGAGAGACAGAAACATCAATGAGAAAAATCAACATTGATTAGCTGCCTTCTGCATGCCTCTCATTGGGGACCCAGCCAGCAACCCAGGCATGCGCCCTGACTGGGAAGTGAATTGGTGCCCTCTTGGTGCATGGGTCAACACTTAACCACTGAGCAACACCAGCCAGGCTCTTATTTTTATATGAACAAAAAAATAAAGGAATATAATTCAATAAACTACAGTTCTAGATAGATGGTTCATTTTGTTTATTTTTAAAATGTCCTCTCTTAAGACAAAGCCAGTTCCCCAAATATTGGTAAAACTTTGCTGAATTATGATGCCCAAATTTTTAGGAGTATATGTCACCTGTATCATTATCTCTAACTAGAGGCCTGGTGCATGACATTTGTACACTTGGGGCAGGCGGCGGGGGGGGGGGGGGGGGGGGAGGGGGAGGGGGTCCGTCAGCCCAGCCTGCGCCCTTTAGCAGTCCGGGAGCCCTCAGGGATGTCCAACTGAAAGCTTTGTCAGCTTTCAGTCGGACATCCTTAGCGCTGCTGGGGAGGCGGGAGAGGCTTCCGCCACTGCCGCTATGCTCACTAGCCATCAGCCCAGCTTCTAGCTGAGTGGCACTTCCCCTGTGGGAGTGCACTGGCCTCCAGGGGGCAGCTCCTGCATTGAGCGTCTACCCCCTGGTGGTCAGTGCATGTCATAGCGACCAGTCCTTCTGCTGTTTGGTCAATTTGCATATTATCTTTTATTATATAGGATGCTTAGTTAAAGCTATTTTAGGGTTCTAATATTTCCATATTTGAGTTGATTACATGTGATGGTAAATTCCTATCAGGTTGTGGCAGGATCTAGTTTTCCTGAACGTGTGGCACTGTATAAGGTTGAATCAACTTCAAAAATTTTACCAATTCAATTCCCCTTTTAAAGTACCTGTTGGGATATCCAGTTTCAGATCCTGTTGCAGAAAGCAATTAAGCTTAGTCAAACCAATTTTTATGGTTTCATTAAGTTCTAGATTTTGTGCCATTAATTTTTCTTCGTCAATATTTATCTGACCAAGAAAACTATTACGGTGGTTCTCATTAACTTCTTTATGTCCACTTAATTTTTCAGTAATCTCTGAACTTGAAGCCTCACAACTTTGGTTTACAACCTGTAAATAATGCAAATAAGCTTTTATTATTAAAATCAAAGTTGTCAGTGTTTTATTCAATACATCTTTTCCCCTTACCTTGAAATTTTCTATAAAAAGTTTTAAAAACACATGCAAAAATAGAGAATTAACACCTCTGTATTCACTACCCAGCCTCAACATTTATCAACAAATGGGGTTTTAATCAAACCAGATTGGCCATTTACTCCTTTTCCCCTCAGGATTATTTTTGAAGCAGATCCTGTATCATTTCATCCATTTACTTCAGCCTATATCTGTAAGAGTGAAGAGCTTTTCAAGAACATTCTCACATCAAAAAATTTAACACTGATTTCTTTACATAAAATGTCTAATCACTGTTCAAATTCACCAGTTGTCTCAAGTGTTTTTCACAACTTGTTTGTTTGAATCAGAATTTATCATATTTGGTTGATAGGTCTTAAGTAGGTCCTATATAATTTGTCATTCCAACTGAAATATTTTGCAGAGTGAAAGGGCCATTTGTAATAATTTCCATAGTACAAAAGATATATAAAAGAGGACCAACCCAGACAAACTAGGACTTAAGCCCTCTAGTCTTCATAATCTTTTGATACAGGTTTCTCCTTCCTCATACTTTTCTCCTTGTAAAATAATTTTTGTTGTTGAAGAAACCAGGTCTTTGCTCTATTGAATACCTCAAATTCTGGATTTGGTCAATTGCATCTCTATGCAATATTTTCATGTTTGTCCTCTGTATTTTCTACAAACTAGTTAGACTCAAAGGCTTTATCTAAATTAGGTTTAATTTTTTGGCAAGAATATTTCATAGGTAGTACTGAAAGCACATAATACCTGGTTGTATTTTTTACGTTATGATTAATCAATGGGTTTGGGTGTAGTCACCAAAACATTTTTCTTCATCCATTACCCTGCTAATCCAAGACAGAATTCTTTCGAGGGAGACAGATGGATGCTCAATTGTTTCTCTTTATAACCAGTTTTCAGATTAATGCATTGCTTCCCTAGCATGCTCCAAAGAAGACCTATGAATTCATGAGTTTTAATGTATTTGATGTATTTTAATCGATTGTAGAAAACTTTTTATGCTCAAATTACACCATCTTTAAACAGAGGAGTTTCATCAGGTTAGCTCCTAAGTCTTTTTGACATAACCCCACTAATCTTTAATAGCTTCCTTATTATTTGGTATGACAAGATCTCTAGGCTCATTTGGTTCATTTCCTGCTTCAAACCTAAAAACAGCTATTTCTTCATTAGACCTGGTTCCTTTTAGTGAAAATAACTTATGTAGCTGAAAATACTTAAATTCTTTTACCTAATTCCTAAGATTATTAGTGAAATCCTGTTATTGCACAGAACGAAAAACCAAGCCAACAAAGGGCTCAGGCAAGAGTTAAGTTCAAACAAACCTACAAACCTGTCAAGTATCCTCTGAGCAACCAGAACAACATCCTAAATACTTAAAGCTGTAACAGATTTGAATGTACTGAAGAGAAATAAAAGGCATATAGAATGGAAGGTATTATACATCAAAAGACAGTGTGCCCTTACCTGAAGGAACTAACAAGTCAAAAAACAAGAATAGATACAGAGCAGACAAACATTAAATAATTTTGAGACCTAGGAGACACATACATGAAACAAGACCATGTATAAGTTATATCAACTATAATATACTTTAAAATGTTGTCATTCATTATATTTTTAATGTCTTTTGTTTTTAAACCAATCCTTAGCCAAGAATATTTAATTTATCACTCTTTTCCCCAAAGTAGGTTCCAGTTACAAAGTTATTACCTCCAATAAGTTCTGAATTTCCTCTTCCCTTTTATTTAAGCCAGATAGCCACTGTTCAGAAAAACAAAGTGCGCTTGTGTTCAGAGCCTCACATCTCTGTTTAATGTCTTGAGATGTTATTTCAAGGTTGCTATTGAGTTTATCACAGTGTTTTGCACACTCTTCAACCAACTGTGTACCTTCTTGGTTAAAATGTCTGAGTTCCTGTGATAAGCCATCAAAATCAGCACAAAACTTTGTACTGTGAGAAGTTGTTTTGCTGATTATATCCTTAGATTTCCTATAGGAAAAGAGACCAACATTGTTAACATGGAAAACTTAGACTCAAAGGATACACAATTTGCCCACGATCACACAGCTCACAAATGGCATATTTAAACCCGGCAGTCTGGCTCCAGAGCCCTTGTTCCTACTAGTCTTCCACGCGGGAGAAGGAATGCTTTGGCCAGCGTCTTTTCACCGCAGACTGGCATCACATCAGCCGTTAGATGACCTTTGAAAATATCTTTTCTCATAAGGCCTTTCTCGGCTCTCCTCCAGATATGATGCTTTACTTGTACCTTTTAGAGTACTAACTATACAATTATCAAAATGAAATCTGTCCACATGTTTTCTTTCTCCTACTAGATTATGTTATTGAAGGGCATTTATAGCCTCTAGTCTAGTCCCTAAATGGTCCACAGTCATTGTGTTCATTTGCAGTTTTGCCTTGTTTATGACATAAATCATAAAAATTATAAACTTTATAAAAGTTAACTATAAAGCTTTCTAATAATTAAAAAACGATAGAAAGGGGGCGCTAATATAAGGTGACAAGAAAAGATTTGATTTGGGGTGGTGGGCACGCAGTACAATACAGGTCTTAGAAACCCACACCTAAAACCTCTATGTCCATGTTGACCAATGTCAATTTAATTAATAAATATTAAAAAGTAAAGAATAAAAAAAATTTAAGCCCATCCAGTGTGGCTAAGTGGTTGAGCGTCGACCTACGTACCAGGAGGTCATGGTTCGATTCCCAGTCAGGGCACATGCCTGCGTTTCTGGCTCAATCCCCAATAGGGGGTGTGCAGGAGGCAGCTGGTCAATGATTCTCTCTCATCATTGACGTTTCTGCCTCTCTCTCCCTCTCCCTTCCTCTCTGAAATCAATAACAAAATATATTTTCAAAAATTAAAAAAATAATATTGGTGTGTGACAAACTATACACATAGCACAAATGTAACCCTGACATAAACCTAATGTCAGTTAAAATATAAATTTAAAATTCATGTGGCTTCCTCTTCTCAGTCAGGTTCTCTTTAATAGTCTTCAAAATCACCATATATCACAAGGGTGGGGAACCTTCTTTCTGCCAAGGGCTACTTGGATATTTATAACATCATTCGAAAGCCATACAAAATTATCGACTTAAAAATTAGCCTGTTATATTTGGTCAAACGTTTTATTAACTCATCCCTAATGCCTTGGAAGGGCCACACCAAATGATTTTGAGGGCCTTATATGGCCCACGGGTTAGATGTTCCCCACCCCTGGCTATAGCACCACAGGATGAAACTGAGGAATGAAAGTTACCGTCTATTACCACTAGATGGTACACCATGTGAGTAAACCAAGTGAGTAAGCAAGTGTGTTAAAAACCAAAGTTCAACCACAGGTTAAGTGGAAATGATTGGAAAAAAATGTTTAAGTGGTAAACTTGGAGACTGTCAACACAAATCTATCCCAAGGAATCACAACCTAGTAGGAAGATGAAACTTATTCAGAAGTGACTGCATACTATGACAGTAAATGCCGAAAGCAGGTCTCAAACTTCAGTATCTCACCTAGATTCCTGGGCTCTACGCCTGATTAATTCTTTTACATGCACACAATGCCAGAAAGATAGGAAAAATGACTTGCCTAGGTCTTAAAGAAAGTATACCGTAGTTCCCTTCCCTTTCTATTTCAATCCTACTCCTAGTATTTCTTTCCAAGCTATGGAATAAGCCAGGAATCCTAAGTCTAGACACTAGGAAAACAAAGTTGGGAAACACTTTCTAGATTCAGATTCAAGAAAGAAGAGTTCAGAATGGAACATGTACCAACAACAGGACTGAAAAACAGATGATGGGAGTTAGGTAGTAAGTCAGGTGCTAGCCAGAATTCTACAGCAGCTCTGTTCAATAGAAATATAATGTTGATTCACATATGCCATTAACAAACTTGTAGAAAGCAACAAATGAACAAATAAAAACAAACAAACAACCTCAAAGACACAGATAACAGTATGGTGGTTAACAGAGAGGAAGAGGGATAGGGAGGGAGAGGTTAAAGAGAGTAAAAGGGTCCCCCAACTGAGGGACATAAATATTCTAGTCCTGAAAAAAGGAAGGTCATGAAAGACAAAAACTAAACAACTCCAGATTAAAGGACACTCGAGACATGACAAATGCAATGCATGATCCTGGATTAAATCCTGGACCAAGAGGAAAATTTTTTCCTTTTCCTATAAAGAACACCAGTGAGACAATTGACAAAATTTGAATTAGGTGTGCATATTAGGTAATGGCAGTTATCAATATTAATTTTCTGATTTAAAATAATTACACTATGGTTATATAACAGAGTATCCTTGCTTTTAGGAAATACACATTGAAGTATTTATTGGAAAGTGTGCAATTACATCTATAATACATTCTCAGCTAGTTCAGAAAAGATACATATATACATATATTTTAGAGGGGAGAAATGAGAGGAATAAGAATGATAAAGCAAGCATAATAAAATGTTAAATGAGCCCTAACCGGTTTGGCTCAGTGGATAGGGCGTCAGCCTGCGGACTGAGAGGTCCCAGGTTCGATTCTGGCCAAGGGCATGTACCTTGGTTGCGGGCACATCCCCAGTAGGAGGTGTGCAGGAAGCAGCTGATCTATGTTTCTCTCTCATCAATGTTTCTAACTCTCTATCCCTCTCTCTTCCTCTCTATAAAAAAATCAATAAAATATATATTTTTTAAAATGTTAAATGAGAAACTGGGTTGATTGTTTTTGTACTATTTGAAGCTTTTTATTCTGAAAATAATTTCAGGCAGAGAAAAGTTAAATAGAATTTTAAAACAACTTACTGCTCTGTATTTTTTTGGATATTATGAAGTGGTTTCTGAATGTTTTCACACTTTTCCTCCAAAGCACAGAATCTCTCTCCCCAAAGATTGATTAACTGGCAAAGTTCCTGTAAGAAAGGTGTGGGGAAGGGAAAAGATTGAAATTACGACACTTGAACTTTTTTTCTACCCTGACATGAAGTATTTTTCCATAGGTGAGATTTACATAAATTCCTTACAAGAGATCTTTATCTCTTTCCCATAGAGGGAAGCAGTGGAAGTTGATATTAAAAAGATTTTATAGGATTTTTTAAAAATTAGCAACTATATAGCTCTTAACTAACCAAATACATTATGTTTGAGAACCACTTTGACAGATACATACAGTTGTTTCTTAATTGATAACAATACTGGAAGGAAAAAGTAATGCTGATAATCTCATCAGTCAAGCAGTCCAAAATTATTAGATTTTGTTATCAATTACTAGAGCTGAAACATTTTACAGAATCTAGTTGGATGACATTAATAAAATGTCAATATAGAGTATGACCTTTGCTCATACTTGGCATCTTTAAAAACAAGCTCTTATAGGCTCACAATATGCTAAGGACTTGTAGTAAAAACCAAGGAAGAGTTGAAAAGGCACCCAGCCTTATTCACTGTTCAGTCCATCTTTGAATAAGACATCAGCTGATAAAAACTTATCTAACATTTTGATTATGAATAAAGTCTGCCAGTATTTTTACTAGTCTCAGAGTAGAGGGAAATGCAGATATTATCAGATTTACTTATATGTAAATAGGTGTTCAGAGTTTTACATAATTGTTTTGTTAGTGCTCACTTAGTAAACTTGCTTCCTTAAATAGGGAAATCAAACCATCCATGTTAAAATACTTTTCAGATCATAGGTATTTTGTTTGTTTTTAAACATTTGATTACTAATTTTAAACATTTCAAAACAGTTAATTTATAAAGAGTTGATGTACCTTAGAATATATGCATAAAAATTCTAGGCAGCTGTAAGGTAAATTCCCTATGCTGAGGGTATAAGAAATTGCTGCAATTTCAAATTGCCGGAATATATTCAAGAAATATATAGAAGATACCCTCAAAAATAAATGCCTTTCAGGCAATATAATCACCACCAGCACCACTGTAGGATGATCTATTTTAAATACTGATTCATGCCGGCCTAGCCAGTTTGACTCAGTGGATAGAGCATTGGCCTGTGAACTGAAAGGTCCCAGATTCGATTCTGATCAAGGGCACAGGCCAGGGTTGTGGGCTCAATCCCCAGTGGGGGCCTTGCAGGATACAGCCGATCCATGATTCTCTCTCATCAGGGAAGTTTCTATCTCTCTCTCCCATTTCCTTTTTCTCTGAAATAATAAAAATATATTTTAAAAAATACTGCTTCATGCTTGTGAGGGCTCTTTGTTTCCTCATTAGAAAACTGGGCTAGTAATAAAGCCTGTATTTATACTGAAGGGAGAGATTAAACACGTAAGTTGCTCAATAAATGTGAACTATGATTTTTACTAATTTCTGATAGTAATCATGTCTCTGATAAATTTCATTAGTATTAATTAAGAAACTGAATAATGTTATTTTAAAGTTGCTTTATTTCTTAGCTAAAAATCTTGGATATATTATTCTTCTCATTTTTGGTGATATGGATATGAATTCCCCCTCCCTCACTTTCCCCTCTAAAAGGAATCCTTCACTACCCACTACATTATGTCAACTCTTGGATATATTATTCTTCTCATTTTTGGTGATATGGATATGAATTCCCCCTCCCTCACTTTCCCCTCTAAAAGGAATCCTTCACTACCCACTACATTATGTCAACAGTTTTACTGACCAAAGAATTCTGCGATGTAGTAATAACTTTACTTAATAAAAGTTTAGACATTCTTTACACTAAGGAATAGTTTACATGGAGGACTATAAATTATGAATTACATTTATAATCAATTAATAAAAATTAAGAACTGTATTAATTTATTACAATTTAAATGTCTGACACCGAGGGGACAGAAATTGTAAGAGGAGAACAGGGCATAGTTTATGAAAGTAACTATACATGTTACCACACAAAAAAATAATTTATCAAGTTATAATGTAGACATGCAGGCTCATTCAAAATGCTTCATGTAGCAAATCCTCAAATATTAACTGATCAATAAAAGAATTCTCAATTCTTTTATATTAATTACTGTTATAAGCAATAGTGGCTTTGGTATTTTCAGGTTTCTAAAATAGTTATAAAGCATTCATATTGCGTAACAGGGATTATCAAGTTAAAGATCATAAAATTTTCTTTTTTATACTCCCCACATCACCTAAATAAAATACCTGTGAATGGGTTTTCTTTATTGTCTTTAGTTCTTCTGTTAAATTTTCACATAGCTTCTGGGATTCAGCCAAGGAAGAAATTGTATTTTCTTGTAGTTCATGTAAATGGTCACACAGTGTACTGAGAAAGCCATCCATTTCCTTTTTCTGATCTTCTATCTTTGAAGAAAGATAATTAATTACTTTCTTAAATTAAAAAAAAATAAGTTTTTTAATACATACAAAATAGAAAAGGTAGAAAACAGTGTGCAAAGTCCCTTTTTCTCTCCAGCTTCTAGAACCCCAGTCCCATTCCCACCTGAGATGATTACTACCATTTATAAATACTTCCAGACATTTTATGTATAACTAGGCATATATGCATACATGTATAGGTGCATTATCTTCCTCACCCACCATATGATAGCATGCTATATGTTACTTTGCCAACTTAAACATTTATCTTTATCATTCCCTCTAATTTTTCTTAGCCATCATTCTGCTGACTACATCAATAGCAGAGAGTGTCTTATCTCCTCCCTCCTCTAGATTCCTTCTCAGAACGCATGGATTTTACATGTAACTCTCCAGGTGTGGTTTCAGATAGTTATTTTCTTAAACAACAATTTGATTTGGAGATAATAACATTTATTACCTTATTAGCCACTGTCAGTGAAGTCTTGAAAATATGCTTTAGTTGACTATTGATTTTCAGTATAGCCAACACAGTGGGGGATAAAATTGTTTCCAGTGAACTTAGAAGGTCAGTCTTAAGTACATTCTGGTTTTAAAAATAAAAACAAACAAGTTTTAAAAAGAAAAATAATATTTTCGCTTCCATAAATCTGGTTAAATATCTTAAATACTTTGTTAACTAAACACACACATACTAAAATCCTAAGTGTCCATTTTCTATTCTTTAGAACAGTGGTTCTCAACCTTCCTAATGCCGTGACCCTTTAATACAGTGTCTCATGTTGTGGTGACCCCCAACCATAAAATTATTTTCGTTGCTACTTCATAACTGTAATTTTGCTACTGTTATGAATCATAATGTAAATATCTGATATGCAGGATGTATTTTCATTGTTACAAATTGAATATAATTAAAGCATAGTGATTAATCACAAAAACAATATGTAATTATATATGTGTTTTCCGATGGTCTTAGGCAACCCCTGTGAAAGGGTTGTTCGACCCCCAAAGGGGTCACGACCCACAGGTTGAGAACCGCTGCTTTAGAGCCTATTTGTTCCCAGAGCTTACATTCTGCATAAGTCACTTAATCCTGCCTATAGTAATTAAGAAAATGACAACTTACCATACAACAGATTCCTAACAGTCTAATGCAATGAAAGTCAGAAGAATTCAGAAGAGGGGGAAATGATAGTCATTTGATACAATTTCAGTATTCCAAGTACAGTTTAACAAAATAAATTTCAAGTAATTTAGGTTCTTAGTCATGAAGGCTGAAATCAAATAGCTTTCAAATCAATAAAGAAAGAAAAAAAATTAAGAACTAAAAGGGCAAAAAAAAAAAAAGTAGGCTTTGGGCTGGAGGTATTTAACTTTGAAGACCTAGTGATTCATATCCTACTATATCAGAAGAACTTGTCAGGTTCTTGTTCTTGTCAAGGCATTTGGGAAGTTGAAAATGTAGTGTACATTGAGAGTTTTACAAAAAGGAAAAAAATATTCTGACGTAAGCTCCTTTCACTAGGACAAGGGCGAGAAACTGTAACAGAAATTATTAGGCCCAGCCAGCATGGCTCAGTGATTGAGCATCGACCTATGACCAGAAGTTCACAGTTCAATTCCTTCAGAGCATATGCCTAGGTTGTGGGCTCGATCCCCAGTGGGGAGCATGCAGGAGGCAGCTGATCAATGTTTCCCTCTCATTGATGTTTCTATCTCTCTTTCACGCTTCCTTCCTCTCTGAAATTAGTAAAAAAAAAAAAGAAAAGAAAAGAAATTATTAGTAAATACTTAAAAAGCTACTGGCATTCCTTGGAAAAGAACTATCATTCTAATTTCAACTTATTCTGTGTGAGCAGCAGTCATCTCTGACTCAAGCAATGCTTATGACTTGGTTTATAACATGGTAGAAGAATTAATAAATACAGATGATCACTTAGTAAACGAATCAATTTCTAAAAATTAAATATTGCCCAGCCAGTGTGGCTCAGTGGTTGAGCTTTGACCTATAAACCAGGAGGTCACAGTTTGATTCCGTCAGGGCACATGCCTGGGTTACAGGATCAATCTCCAGTAGGGGGTGTGCAGGAGGCAGCTGATCAATCATTCTCTCTCATCCTTGATGTTTCTATATCCCTCTCCCTTCCTCTCTGAAATCAATAAAAGTATATATGTATGGGTGTGTGTGTATATATACACACACACCCATACATATATATATTTAAAAATAACGCCCTAACCGGTTAGGCTCATGGATAGAGCATTGGCCTGTGGACTAAAAGGTCCCAGGTTCGATTCCGGTCAAGGGCATGTACCTTGGTTGCTGGCACATCCCCAGTAGGAGATGTGCAGGAGGCAACTGATCCATGTTTCTCTCTCATCGATGTTTCTGGCTCTCTATCCCTCTCCCTTCCTCTCTGTAATAAATCAATAAAATATATTTAAAAAAATAATAATAAAAATAAATAAAAATAACTAAGTATTAACAGTATCTTTTAACTTTGTCAAGCTTGGGTGATTAAAGAAATCTATCAAAAATGTCATACAAGAATTAAATCCAGGCAGAGTGTCAACTAACATTTGTAGCATTTACTTGGATCATGTTCAACAATATTATTTAACTCAAAAAGAGAGGCAGAGAGCCTACACAAAAAAGAAACAAAGTAAGTAATATGGCCAAGAACTTCCTAGAGAAATCATACAACTATAAAATAAAAGAGTATAATACAAATCAGGTATGGAATGGAGGAGGTAATATTAAGTATAATTAGATTAGTGACTTTTATAGAACTATGAAAAACAGCCTTACAATTATAGCCTAGAAGGGCTTGATCACACCGATCTGACCTCACAAATTATTTTATGTGTTTCTAGAATTCTATCTTCTAAGTTATTTTTCTTGCACATATTTCTGTATTAATGTAGTTTTAAAATTAACCACTTAATATCTCCTTCTGATTGAGTCAATGTAACATCAGCTGGATGATTCCAGGACCCAGCGGAAAAATAATTTACTATTTCTGAGCTAGGTGGCAGGCCATGGGTCCCTTGAATTCATCTGTAGCTAAACCTACCCTTTTGAGTTATTAGAAGTGGTAATGTTGCAAGATATAATTGAAAAAATTGTCAAAGGTAATTATATGCATTTGGAAAGTATTCTTTCTGGGAAAGAAAAACAGTGGAGAGGATTTGTCTTTAAAATATAAACCTACTCTCTTAAAGTGATGTTTATCACTGTGTCAAGTAAAACTAAGATGAAAGAACAGTTAACATTGTTTTTGAGGACTTAGCAAACATAACCCTTCAAATATACTTTAAAATATTTACTAACAAGCAATGTCTGAAGTACAGTTTTACTTTCTTCTGCTAATGACTGTTCTTCTAATATCATATTAGAAATCTGAGAAACATGTTTAGACACATTTTCTGGAACAGATGAGAGAGATCCAAGTGCTGTTGTAGTAATGGTGTCTAATGCAAAAACACTGGAAGACAGCAGGTTACCTGTAACCAAAAAAAAAAAAAAGATGTGAACTTTAGCATTAACATATTTAAATACAGTTTGAACCACCCCAAAGAGATTGGCAAAACTATATCTCTGTTGTGGAAATTCGTCATAACAAATAAGCTTAACAAAAGTGTCTTACTACATAAGCAAGGAAACATTTTAAGTATAAATTATATTTGTTCTACAGTATTCTGTAAACAGTTGACAAATCTGTAGTATATCAGACCCATAACTATAACTCACAGTAAACAAATAACTAGAACACTCTAAAATTAATTTCTAACTACAAGTAATATACAGTATTACAATAGGTAAAAGAGATTATAGAAGAAAAGATAAACTAGAAATCAATAAACAAAATTTATAGCATTTGGCTTAAAATGACTAGACTAGGTGATTTAAACAATTTTTACATTTTTGCATTTCCCAAATTTTCTATAATAAGGATAATACTTCCATCCTATCTAATAAAACAGAAACATGGTAATTGGCGTACGACCGCTACCCTTCCCATTGGCTAATCAGCAAGATATGCAAATTAACTGACAGCCAAGATGGCCGCCGGCAGCCAGGCAGCTGGAAACTAACATGAGGCTTGCTTGCTTTAGTGACAGAGGAAGCCAAAGCTTCCCCACCTGCCTTGCCAGCCTCTCAGCTGCACTCTAAGCAACTATGTTACAAAAATAGGAGCTAAACAAAACCCCAGGCTTCAGCCAGCAGGACCGCAACACTGTTTCAAATACAGAAGGGTAAACAAAGGCCAGAAACCTGCTTTCAGCAGTGGAAGTCTCATAGCTGGAGCCGAGCCTCAGAGCTAAAGCTAGCCCAGAATGAAAAAAAAAGGAAAAAAGGACAGGTTGGGAGCTTCAGTCACCCGCCAGCCTGAAAACGGCCCTCAGCCCCTCACCCAGGCTGGCCAGGTACCCCAGTGGGGACCCCCACCCTGATCAAGGACACCCTTCAGGGCAAACCAGCTGGCCCCCACCTGTGCACCAGGCTTCTATCCTATATAGTAAAAGGGTAATATGCCTCCCAGCACCGGGATCAGTGGAGCCACGAGGCCTCCCAGCACCGGGATCAGCGGAGCAGCGAGGCCTCCTGGCACCGGGATCAGCGTGACGGGGGCAGCGACCAAACCCCCCTGATCGGCCCTGCTCTGTGTGTGACAAGGTGCGGTGCCCCAATCCCACGCCGCCCCCCACGGGCCCTGCTCTGTGTGTGACGGAGTAGAGCCATAACCTCCCCATCGGCCCTGCCCTGAGTGTGACAGTGGCAGCGCCCCAACCCCCTGATCCGCCCTGCTCTGTGTGTGACAGAGGGCGGTGCCCCAACTCCCCTATCGACCCTACTCAGTGAGTGACAGGGGGGAGCTCAACCCCCTGATCGACCCTGCTCTGTGCGTGACAGGGGGCGGCACCCCAACTCCTCAATCGGCCCTGCTCTGAGCCCGACCAGGGGCTGCACCTAGGGATTGGGCCTGCCCTCTGCCACTCGGGAGCAGGCCTAAGCCAGCAGGTCGTTATCTCCCGAGGGGTCCCAGACTGCGAGAGGGCACGGGCCGGGCTGAAGGACCCCCTCTCCCCACCGAGTGCACAAATTTTTGTGTACCGGGCCTCTAGTAATAAATAAACTAATACTTAGGAGGTTCGCACCCCCCCCCCCCCGCCATGAAGATAACAACAATGGTTTGGTTTAAAATGATACATAAACATATTCTGACAATATGGCAAACATTCAAGATGTATGTTCTCAAAAGAAAAAAGATGCAAAATGTTTATGTACAGAAAATTTCAAGAAACTCAAGAAATTTAACAGCAGTGTCTATAGAGAATGGGAGAGGGTCAGGGTTAAAGGGACTTTTACTTCTAAAGTTTATACACTTAGTTATTGTTTAATAAACATGTTATTTTATAGAAAACAGGAAAAAACAGCCCAAGTAAATTTGTTTTCAGTTGAAGGCAGTGAAAGTATTAACCTCTAGTCTGAACATAGTGTGTGCAAGGGAAGAACTAGTGACACTGTCACCTGAAATTTTTTATATTAAACTATCAGTTTTGAAATTAGTCTCCCACTAAACACACAACAATTAGAATCATTAGAAATGCTTGAACTTACCAAACAAGGTCTTGTGAAGTCCCAGCATGGTCTTTTGTTTTGAGCTGCCATCTCTTATTAATTCTTTCATATTATTAAACAGGCTATTCAGATTTTTGCCAAAAATATCCTGAGCTTCTGCATTGTGCTCATCAACCGCCTTCTTACGATCCAGTTTGGAATGGAGACCAGATACATCTTTTGTAGTTTCTTCAACTGTGTCAAGCAACTATATATTATTTTTTAAAAATAAATGTTGATAAGATGGATATGACAAAAGCCGTCTACAAAAGTATCTGTGCTACATAAGGATTGCTCCTATTAAGAACTTGAAAGTTTTATATATTGCATCAGAAGAAATTTTTAAACTCATGCTAATTAACCTAAGAATATTTATTTCCCCTACCATTTAGACAAGGAAAACTGATTTTGCCAATTATAGTAATTATACTGCCCTACAAGTTTTTTGCATATTATGCGTTCCTATTTTCTCAAAAGTATATCTAATAAAAAATTAAATACTTTCAACAATTTCCATCATTAGAAGGTCCTAAAATCGTGATTACTCATTATCTTCAATCATGACCTTAGAAAAAAAGTATTACATCATTATTGTAAATGTCCATAAGGAATATTAAAGTCATGTTCTATTTTCAAAACTTCTGGAAGCTTTTTCCTTAATCTAGCATCTCCAATGAGGAAAATTTAGATAAAATAATAAAATAACATTTTTTAAACTGACAGAAATGTGAATTTGGGGTGAATAATAGAATTTCACAATTAATGCTACAGACAGCAAAGTAATTTACTTCTACCCATTTGCCAATTTCTTCAATGCAAATACAGTCAAAACAAAGGACAAACCTTGCTGGCAGTATCATGAAGTTTCTTCTCAGTACTTTCCAAAACTGACGACACATACTCTTCTTTAACAAGCTGTAATTTAGTTTCTTGTAAATGTTTTTGAGTGGTTTTAAGTTCCTGTGTCTTATTTTGTAGGTCAGATTTACACTGCTCAAGTTCATTTTTATTATCCACAAATAATTCTGTAACCTAAATATAATACATTAAACATTTTTTAAAGAATTAAAGTGCTGAACTGATTGGTGAGACACCTGGCTAGTTCATAATATAATATTAGAAGAACCAAATTATTTCCATGCAAAATTGTAACAAGTTGTAAGTTACAAGGTAGGTCAGTACATTTCATATGGCTTCTGGTTTCTTTTGTAAGTTAATTAAAAACAAATAAAACAGGTCTAGTGTAGTGGTATTAATTCTTCGGGATTTATCCAACACTGCCAATATGAGGCTGGCACAAAAGAATCAGGTCTTTACATCTAAGTTATTTAACATCTGTTTTCTCCCAACATTCCATTCCCTCATCTGATAAGCACATTAATGAAAATGTCTCAGCATTCACTATTTTTTTTTAACAGCATGGGGGTTTTTTTGTTTATTTGTTTTTTAAATATATTTTATTGATTTTTTACAGAGAGGAAGGGAGAGGGATAGAGAGTTAGAAACATCGATGAGAGAGAAACATCGGTCAGCTGCCTCCTGCACACCCCCAGGGTGTGCCAGCAACCAAGGTACATGCCCTTGACTGGAATCGAACCCGGGACCCTTCAGTCCACAGATCCAAACTGGTCAGGCAGCATTCACTATTTTTTAATATATATTTTTATTGATTTCAGAGAGGAAGGGAGAAGGAGAGAGAGATAGAAACATCAATGACAAGAGAGAATCATTGATCGGCTGCCTCCTGCATGCCCCCTACTGGGGATTGAGCCTGCAACCCAGGGATGGAATCAAACCCGGGACCCTTCAGTCCGCAGGCCGATGCACTATCCACTGAGTCAAACCAGCTAGGGCTCAGCACTCACTATTTAGCTTGACCAATAAAATCACACATTTCAGCCGAAAACGGTTTGGCTCAGTGGATAGAGCGTCGGCCTGCGGACTGAAAGGTCCCAGGTTCGATTCCGGTCAAGGGCATGTACCTGGGTTGCGGGCATATCCCCAGTGGGGGATGTGCAGGAGGCAGCTGATCGATGTTTCTCTCTCATCGATGTTTCTAACTCTCTATCTCTCTCCCTTCCTCTCTGTAAAAAATCAATAAAATATATTTAAAAAAAAAAACAAAAACAAACAAACAAAAAAAAAACACCAACTAATCTTGGTTTAAAAAAAAAAAAATCACACATTTCAGTTAATTTCTTGTAATGTTGCATTAATGTGTCAAAATAGTTTCTGCTGTGACCAGTAGCTCAGTTGGTTAGAATGTCATCCTGATATGCCAAGGTTTCAGGTTCTATCCCGGGTCAGGGAACATACAAGAATCAACCAATGCCTGCTTGGTGTGGTTCAGTGTTGAGCACTGACGCATGCACTAAGAGGCCACCAGTTTGATTCCCATTCAGGGCACATGCCTGGGTTGTGGGCTTATTCCCCAGTGGAGGGCATTAAGGAGGCAGCGAAGGGATGTTTCTCTCTCATCTATATTTTTATCTCTCTCCCCCTCTCCATTCTCTCTCTCTAAAATCAATAAAAACATATTTTAAAAAAGATTCAATTAATGAATACATAAATAAGTAGAACAACAAATCGATATCTCTCTGTCTCTCTTCCAAGTTCCTCTCTCTAAAATTAATCAATAGTTTAAAATTTTTAAAAATAGTTTCTTCATTACAATTGTGACAAAATTATGATACAACTTATTTTCAGTATATGGGTCAGCCCCATATACTGAAAAAAATCTTAAAAATATAGATCCCTCACATTCTGAAATTTTCTTTAAATATTTGCTTTTTACATAATATTCAATATTGTTTGGAATGCTTACCCTACTTAGCTCCTCCTCAAGTGCACCAATTTTTTCAATCAATTCTACAATCTGGTCTTCTTGAACAGTTAGTTTTCCATTCATGGCTCTGAAATAAAGTTTAATATGAAGTTAACAATTAGCCTTTTTTTCCCTAATTCCTAAACAATTTATTCTAACCCAATTGTGGCAGTTACACATCAGCTTTGCCGTTTGTCACTATCATCAAAATGATGCCTAGTGCCAATAAGCAATACACACAAATCGCAAAAAATGAATGTATTCTTGTCCTTGTTTAAAGTTGTTTTCCTGTTATCTCCGTTTTGAAACCGAGAATCCCTACCCATAGGGGAAGAAATGTGTGTATATAAAATTTGAGAAGCAAAGAAGCTAACAGAGGAATACAACTCACATAAAAAAAGAGGTAGGGGGGAATACAACCTAAGTGTCTGTAATCAGGAATATAGAACATAAACAGGATACAAAACTGGAGAACAGAATTAAAGTATGACAGAGCAATTACACCTCTCACGGCCTACTATAGCCAAATACACCCAAACACACATGCCACTACCAAACCCCACAGAAATCCTCAGGGGAGCAAAGGACTCTTCTCTAGAGCAGATCCTCCGCCTCCGCCTTATTGACATCATTTTGGACCAGGTAACGCCAGTCCACTTTAATGGGTCTCTGATTTCTTGAGCATTAGCAAGTTTCAGAAGTGAATGCTGTCTTTTGTATTCTTTATCCTCCAGTTCCTTCATAACTACCAACAATTTTCTATTCCACATTGTGCTAAATGGCACAGATTCTTTTGTGAATACAAATTTCCTCAAATTATTAGCTGGAGATATTGTTCATTAAAGGAAAAGTTAGAACTGAGGTGCAAAAGGAGAATTAGTTCTAACAGTCTTTTTTATTGTTCATCCTCACCCAAGGATATTTTTCAATTGATTTTTTTTTTAGAGAGAGTGGGGTGGGGGGCGGGGGGGGGGTGGAGAGAAAGAAAGAGAGATTGGTTGCCTCCCACATGTGCCCCAACCACCAAGGTCAGGGATCGAGCCTACAACCAAGGTATGTGCTAACAGTCCTTTGATTAACTTTACTTTGAACAAACTACTCCAGGCTTTAAAAAGTGAACAGATTAGTGGTTGCCAGAGGTTAGGAATCACTGGAGAAGAACGTGGATATGAATATAAAGAGTCAGCAAGACGGAGATCTTTGAGACGATAGTTCTGAACTACACAAATATACAAACATGATAAAGTGATAGATTTATACACATACATTGTACCAATTTCCCAGTTTTGATAATGTAGTGAAGTTACTTAAGAGGTAATCAATTGGGGAAACTGGATGGAAAATACATGGGACCTCTTTGCACTCTTCTTATAATTTCATGTGAATCTGTAATTATTTAAAAAATAAAAAATAGCCCTGGCCGGTGTGGCTCAGTGGTAGAGCGCCAGCCCTCACATGGGTTGGATTCCCAATCAAGGGCATGTGCCTGGGTTTCAGGTTCGTGCCCCACCCCAGTGTCTCTCTCTCCTCCCTTCCACGTTCTCTAAATAAATAAATAAATAAATAAGTGGGGGGGGGGGGGAGTTAATATAAAATCTTTTTAAACTGTTTGATAAATACTTGTTAATATCAAAAGAAAAACAAGCATTGTAAAAAGAACAACAAATAAAGATTTTATTTACTGTCAAATGAGTAAATTTTACTTCCAACAGCCTGTTATCAAAAAATACTTATTCTTGGAAATTAATTTCCATAGCTATTGGCTTACCTAAAATTCTCTTCAGAAATGTACACCCCATTTTTTTCACGGGCTGCAGCAAGATCTCGTTTCAGACGCTCTATCTCTTCTGTATATTCCTACACAAGAAGAATATTGTAGGTGTCAATATAGAACAACATTTCTTTAAATTTGGATTGGGGACGAAATAAAAAGTTAGCCCTTTTATATTTTTTAAATCATAAAAATGTATGATAAAAAAATAATAGGCATACTTTTCATTCAATATTAATTTGTACAGAATAGTCTTTCAACAGCTTTCAAAGAGCCTTTAAATTTACTCATTATAACAATATGAGCTTCTGAAAAACACACCACGTAATCTCCAGTACCCAGGTTGGTCTTCAAGTAGCATTTCACACTAAAAAAAACACACATCAGGATTTTTTAGAGAAGTATCTGACTCTAGAGTTGGGGCAAGAAACATTCAAGATAAACCTAGAACATTTTGTCAAACAAAATAAAAATGAAGCTAAAAAAGCTTATGATAATAAAAAGGGCTCAAGAAATCACTTGGAGAAAGTTAACACAGATCAAAGGAGAAACAATTTGATAATCACTGAGGATAATAGCTACAATGGATTAACACAAAATTTTAAGTTCATGAGTTTATAATGACATTAAGAAAGGTAGAAAACCACCCTGGCCACGTGGCTCAGTTGGTTGGAGCATTGTCCCATACAACAAAAGGTTTTGGGTTCAATTCCCTGACCAAGAGGCAACTAATCTCTCTTTCTCTTTTCTCGCTCTCTTCCCTCCTCCCTCACTCCCTCTCCTGTCTCCCTCTCTCTCTCTCTCTTAAAAAAAAAATCAATTAAAAAACATATCTTTGAAGACTATACTTTCAGGGATCATTTCTATAGTTCGTTACTAGAGAAGTTTCTCTGAACGTGTAGAGCACCAAATGAATTCAGCAATGTAGCAGGATACAAAATTAACGCCAAGAAATCTATGGCATTTCTATACACCAATAGTGAACTTACAGAAAGAGACACTAAAAAAGCAATCCCATTTACCATTACACCAAAAAAATTAAGATACCTAGGAATAAACTTAACTAAAGAGGCAAAAGACCTCTACACAGGACGTTGAAAAAAGAGATATAGGAAGACATAAACAGATGGAAGAACATACCATGTTCTTGGATTGGTAGAATCAACATCATTAAAATGTCCATACTACCCAAAGCCATCTATAAATTCAACGCACTTCCCATTAAAATACCAATGGCATATTTCACAGACCTAGAATAAATGCTCCAAAAATTCATCTGGAATAAAAAAAGACCCTGAATAGCTGCAGCGATCCTGACAAAGAAGGACAAAGTAGGTGGGATCTCAATACCAGATATCAAACTGTATTACAAAGCCACTGTTCTCAAAACTGCCTGGTACTGGCACAAGAACAGACATATAGATCAATGGAATAGAACAGAGAACCCAGAAATCGACCCGAACCAATATGCTCAATTAATATTTGACAAAAGAGGCAAGAACATACAATGGAGTCAAGACAGTCTCTTCAATAAATGGTGTTGGGAAAATTGGATAGATACATGCAAAAAAATGAAACTAGACCACCAACTTACACCATACACAAAAATAAACTCAAAATGGATAAAGGACTTAAATGTAAGACGGGAAACCATAAAAATACTAGAGGAATCCAAAGGCAACAAAATCTCAGACATATGCCGAAGCAATTTCTTCACTGATACTGCTCCTAGGGCAATGAAAACTAAAGAGAAAATGAACAAATGGGACTACATCAAAATGAAAAGCTTCTGCACAGCAAAAGAAACCATCAACAAAACAAGAAAGCCCACTGCATGGGAGAAGATATTTGTCAATGTTATCACCGATAAGGGTTTAATCTCCAACATTTATAGGGAACTCATACAACTTAACAAAAGATAAACAATCCAATCAAAAAATGGGCAAAGGACCTAAATAGACACTTTTCAAAAGAGGACATTCAGAAAGCCAAGAGACATATGAAAACATGCTCAAAGTCACTAATCATCCGAGAGATGCAAATCAAAACAACAATGAGGTACCATCTCACACCTGTCAGAATGGCTATCATCAACAAATCAACAAATGACAAGTGCTGGAGAGGATGCGGATAAAAGGGAACCCTCGTGCACTGCTGGTGGGAATGCAGACTGGTGCAGCCACTATGGAAGACAGTATGGAGTTTCCTCAAAAAACTAAAAATGGAACTCCCACTTGACCCAGTGATCCCACTTCTAGGAATATATCCCAAGGAACCAGAAACACCAATCAGAAAGGATATATGCATCCCTATGTTCATAGCAACACAATTCACCATAGCTAAGATCTGGAAACAGCCTAAGTGCCCATCAGCAGATGAATGGATTAGAAAACTGTGGTACATCTACAAAATGGAATACTATGCTGCTGTAAAAAAGAAGGAATTCTTACCATTTGCAACAGCATGGATGGAACTGGAGAGCATTATGCTAAGTGAAATAAGCCAGTCAGTAAAAGAAAAATACCACATGATCTCACTCATTTATGGATAATAAAGACCATTATAAACTGATGAACAAAAATAGATACAGAGGCAGAGCAGCCTCGAACAGACTGTCAAACTACAGCAGGAAGGCTGGGGAAGGTTGAGGGGGAGGGGGATAAGAGATCAACCAAAGGACTTGTATGCATGCACATAAGCATAACCAATGGACATAGACACTGGGGGGTAGGGGAGGCCGGGGGAATGTCAAGGGGGGGGAGGGGGGGACGGGACATATGTATTACTCTTGGTAATACTTTAAGCAATAAAACAAAATTTAAAAAAACAAAACAAAACATATCTTTGGGTGAAAAGAAAAAAAGCTAGAAAATTAATGCATTATTCTCAAAATTATCAATTAAAGGAAATGAAACAAGCATTTTTCCTGCCTTTCTATAAGTATACCCTCGGGTAGCTGAGGGCAAGTTCCTCATTATAGAGGTAGTCCAGCAATTAGTTAAGAAGAACTGAATTAGAAAATTACCATTTTGCAACCCTTAAAGAACTAATGGGTCAACTCATTGAATATCATCAATTCTTAACAAAAAGATAAAGAAGCAGACATGTGCTTCCTGGTGGGAGAACATACCACCACCTAAGAACTAGTTTTGCCAATAGGCAAAAAATATGCAGCTTGACCCAAATTTTACACCTTAATCAAAAGACAATTCAAAGTGAATTATGGACTTAAATGTGAAATGTAGAGATACAAAAATTTCAAAAGAAAAAAACTTCAGGATCTAGAGATAGGCATAGAGTTCTTACAACTGACACCAAAAGCACAATTCATAAAAGGAAAAAATTAATCACACTGAATTCAAAAACATTTGCTCTACAAAAGTCCTTATGAAGATGAGGAGACAAGCTATAAACTAGAAAATGATTACAAACCATGTTTGTGATATGGACTAGTCTACTTATATAAAAACCATGGGTAGTGTTCATCACGACCACAACCGACATGACCAAGCATAAGGAAGTCAGTCCTGCAGGGGTTGTCTTGGCAACGGCTGTGCCCTCCCCCAAGCTGTTTTCCAGGAGCTGTTTCCTGTAAGGGCGGGGTTTGAGGCAGGAACCCACCCTGGGAGCGTGGAGGCATATCTTCCTAAAGTGTGCTGCGCCAGCACGGACAGGGGTGAACCTGAGTGGGGGTGGCTGAAAGGCTTAGAAAAGACAGACGAGAATGAAAGCTGGGTCTCGTGGGACGCTGCTTCTCTGGGAGACATCCACCATGCCCACAGCCATGCCTTTATTTTATAGCAGATGCTACGAGGCAAAGTAAGGGTGTGACCAAGATGTTTACAACATTCTCCTGGGTTTCAATCCTACTCAACTACATGCACCTGAACTCTATCAAGCCTACATCACTCAGGCACGTGGGGCCATGTGTTCTGACTTACATAGGTTCAAGCTTACAACTACAGCTGTTGGCTATAATTGTGCTGTGAGGGCTCTGCCCTCCAAGCTGGGACTTGCACGTGGCAATGAGAGGACTGTGCCCTCTCATCAATCCAAGGCTTGAACCTGTCCAAAACACTGTAGCAGCTCCCTACAATAGTTTTAGTTCTGTTTCTTTGTTACTAATGTTGTGGCCCCACCCCATAACAAAGAAACAATTTCCGGAGGATGAGGCCCAGGAATCAGGATTTTAAAAAGATTCCCAGGTGATTCTAATGTGCAGCCAAGGTTGAGAACCACTGCTATAGATAATATTAAAAATATATCTAAACGTGCAATTCTTTGTCCAAAAAATGAGCATGTACAAAAATTAAATGAAGAAAATTTGGAATCATCCGAGAGATGCAAATCAAAACAGCAATGAGGTACCATCTCACACCTGTCAGACTGGCTATCATCAACAAATCAACAAACGACAAGTGCTGGAGAGGATGTGGAGAAAAAGGAACACTTGTGCACTGCTGGTGGGAATGCAGACTGGTGCAGCCACTATGGAAGACAGTATGGAGTTTCCTTAAAAAACTGAAAATGGAACTCCCATTTGACCCTGTGATCCCACTTCTAGGAATATATCCCAAGAAACCAGAAACACCAATCAGAAAGGATATATGCACCCCTATGTTCATAGCAGCACAATTCACCATAGCTAAGATCTGGAAACAGCCTAAGTGCCCATCAGTAGATGAATGGATTAGAAAACTGTGGTACATCTACATGATGGAATACTATGCTGCTGTAAAAAGGAAGGAACGCTTACCATTTGCAACATCATGGATGGAACTGGAGAGCATTATGCTAAGTGAAATAAGCCAGTCAATAAAGGAAAAATACCACATGATCTCACTCATTCATGGACAATAGAGACCATTATAAACTTTTGAACAATAATAGATACAGAGGCAGAGCTGCCTCAAACAGATTGTCAAACTGCAGCGGGAAGGCCGGGGAGGGTTGGGGGGCAGGAGGTAGGGGGGTAAGAGATCAACTAAAGGACTTGTATGCATGCATATAAGCATAACCAATGGACATAAGACACTGGGTGATAGGGGAGGCTAGGGGACTGTCTAGGGCGGGGGGATAAAATGGATACATATGTAATACCCTTTGTAATACTTTAAGCAATAAAATTTAAGAAAAATTAAAAAAAAAAAAAAGAAAATTTGGATATACTCAATGGAGATTTTCACACATATTTGAGTGATGATTCCATTGATTCCATAGATCAGGGGTCCTCAAACTACGGCCCTTGGGCCACAGGCGGCCCGCCGAAAACATTTATCCGGCCCGCCGGGTGTTTTTGCCGTTGCTGCCTGTCCTGCTTAGCAGCCGACTCGTCCCGGGCCCACAGTGCACATGTGTGGAATGTCTGAGGGCCAGTGAACTGGCCCTCTGTTTAAAAAGTTTGAGGACCTCTGCCATAGATGATGCTGAAAAGGAAAATTTTCCCATCGAATTTCTTAATAGTATTACTCCTTCAGGAATGCCGTGTCATAAATTAAAATTGAAAGTGGGTGCAATCATCATGCTATTGAGAAATCTCAATAGTAAATAGGGTCTTTGTAATGGTACCAGATTTATTATTAAAAGATTATGACCTAACATTATGGAAGCTGAAGTATTAAGAGGATCTGCAGAGGGAGAGGCTGTTCTGATTCCAAGAATTAATTTGTCCCCATCTGACACTGGCCTCCCATTTAAACTGATTCAACGACGGTTTCCCGTGATGCCAGCATTTGTGATGACTATTAATAAATCACAAGGAAAAACTCTAGACAGAGTAGGCATGTTCCTACGTGAACCCGTTTTTTGCACATGATCAGTTATATGTTGCTTTCTCTCGAGTTTGAAGAGCATGTGATGTTACAGTTAAAGTTCTAAGTACTTCATCACAAGGGAAATTAGTCAAGCACTCTGAAAGTGTTTTCAACTCTTAATGTGGTGTACAGGGAGATATTAGAATAAATTTAGTCACTTTATCAGTCATTGTTTGCATTACTGTTGTTTTTATATCATGTTTTTGTCGTTTTTATGTCATGCCTCTGTTGTTATATCCTTTTGTTACTGTTTATTTATTAATAAATTTATATATTATTTTCATATACATTTTACTAATTTCCTTTCACCTCTCACACTTCTATTATAGAGAAAAGGCAAATAGCAATATGAAAATATCTCTGCTAAAAAAAAAAAAAAAAAAAAAAAAAGAAAATATCTCTGCTAATTAATTCCCTTTTAATGTGCATGAATTTCATGCACCGGGCTACTAGTATCTAGAATATATGAAGAACTTTCAAACCACAACTATAAAAAACTCAAATAATCCAATTAGAAAATGGGCCTAATCCAGCTGGTGTGGCTCAATGGTTTAGTGTCGACCTATGAATCAAAAGAGCACACTTAGATTCCTGGTCAGGGCACCTGCCCAGGTTGTGGACTCCATCCCCACAGTAGGGGGTGTACAGGAGGCAGCAGATTAATGATTCTCTCTCATCATTGATATTTCTATCTCTCCCTCTCCCTTCTCTGAAAAAACAATTTTTTTTAAGGTAAAAAATAAAAATAAAAATGGACAAAGGACCCAAATACACACTTTTCCAAAGAGGATATACAAATGGTCAATATGAGATATCACCTCACATGTGTCAGAATGGCTATCATCAATATCAATAAACATATAATGGTGAGGATGTGGGGAAAAGGAAGCCCTTCATACACTGTTAATGGGAATGCAAATTGGTGCAGCCACAGTGGAAAGCCATATGGGGTTCCCTCAAAAAATTAAAAATGGAACTGTGTTATGACCCAGTGATTCCACTTCTGGAAATTTATCTTAAGAAACCCAAAACACTAAATTGAAAGAATATTTGCAACCTTATGTTCTTTGCAGTGTTACTTACAATAGTCAAGATTTGGAAGCAGCCCCAGTGCCAATCGGTAGATGAGTGGATAAAGAAAAGCTGTGGTACATTTACACAACAAAATACTACTCTCGGCAATAAAAAGGAAGAAAATCTTATCCTTTTCAACAGCATGAATGGACCTGGAGAGCATTATGCTAAGTGAAATAAATCAGTTAGAGAGAGACAAGTAACATATGATTTCACTAATATATGGAATCTTAATGAACAAAAATCCTAAAATTGTAGGCTTAAAATGGGTGAATGTTACAGTAATTATACCCTAGTGTATAGTAACTATACATGTTACCCTTAAGTTATAAACTTTTTAAATGTAAATATTTTCAAATTTTGCTGATTTAATAGAGCTGGAAAAGTCAACATGTTAGCATTAGAAAAAAGATTTTAACATAGGTACAATGGGGCCTTGACTTACGAGTTTAATTCGTTCCATGACAGAGCTTGTTAAGGAGCTCGTTAACTCAAATTACTCTGTCAACTCAAAGCAAAAACTCGGCCAAGAGACGGCTCATATCTCGGAAAAACTCGTTAGTCGGGACACTCGTAAGTCAAGGCCCCACTGCATTTAGTTTATATTATTAAATGAAAAGCCCTACCACAGGCAATTTAACAAATCTTTTAATAATTATTGCAATTTCTTATTTTCATATTTGTCAAACAAGATTATATTACTCCACAAAAATGCACAATTACCTTAATAAGGGCTTTTTTGGTTAGTTTCTGGTTAACTTCAGGCTTATTCAGTATGTTCTTTGCTCTATGAGCATATTCCAATGTACTCAGAGTTTCCTGTGATGAAAAAGCCAATTACTAAAGATATTATGAGAATGTAGTTCTGTTACCTAAAATGTACTATAAAATAACTCCTAAGTAATAATTTATGGTTATAGCTAATCTGAAAATCTGCCACTAAGACTATTATACCCAACCTTTAAAAAAGAGATTTTTCAAAACATCCCTATCTTTTTTCTTTCTCTTCAATGTTTAGGGTCTTTAACTTTATAATAACTTGATCTAGTAATTTTTTGAATTCAATCAACTGATGAATAAACAAAATGTCTTATATCCATACAACAGAATATTACTCATCCACCAAAAAAATGAAGTACTGATACATGCTACAATATGGATGAACACTGAAAACATTATGGTGTCTGGCTGGTGTAGCTCAATGGTTGAGCATCAACCTATGAACCCGGAGATCACGGTTCGAATCCCAGTCCGGACACATGCCCTGGTTTCGGGCTTGATCCCCAGGAGGCGTCATGCAGGAGGCAGCCCATCAATGATTCTTTCTCATCATTGATGTATCTATTCCTCTCTCCCTCCCCCTTCCTTTCTCTGAAACCAATAAAAACAAATTTAAAAAAAGAAAAGAAAACATTATGGTAAGTGAAAGAAGCTGGTCAAAAAAAGAACACTTATTGTATGATTCCATGTATATGAAATATTCAGAGTAGGCAAATCTATAGATTAAGAAAAGTAGATTAGTAGTAACCAAAGACTGGAAGCTGGGGCAGACTGGGGTGATGAAATATTCTAAACTTAGATTTTGGTAATGATTGCATAGCTCTGTGAACATAGTAATAATGGGTGAATTTTATGGTACGTGAATCATATCTCAATAAGATACTTTTTTAAGGACAGGAGAGTTAAAGACCTTATAAAGTTTTTCTAATTCCATTCAAAGTAGATGATTATTACAATAAAGTAAGAGTCAATTTTGCCATCTTTGTTGCTTCTTTTGGTTTTTCCACCTATTCCAACACACCCAACCCCACCTTCACTGCTCTCTAAGCAGTCTAAACACTAACATTCACTTAACTTCTAAGTCCTCAATTAAATCTCTATATCCCATGTAACCATACACTGCTAATGACCACAGCAATTTTCTTTGAAGACTGTGTGGAAAAATCCAGTAAGCAACTGGCTTTTTAAGATTAAAAACTCTGCCAGGAAGGAGAAAGACATTTTTTTCAGTGGTGTTCTCCTAAATGTGTCCACATGCAATGTCCAGATTCTTTTTATTATATAGTACAGAATTAATTCAGCCAACTGATGAACTTTTAAAACGAGACAGCACCCTGGCCAGGTGGCTCGTTTAATTGGAGTGTCGTCCCATGCACCAAAAAGGTTGCAGTTTCAATTCCTGGTCAGAGCACATACCTAGGTTGCAGGTTCAATACCCAGTCAGGGTGTGTATGAGAGGCAGCCAACTGATGTTGCTAAGAAAATTTAAAAAAATAAATAAAGAGCCTGGCTGATGTGGCTCAGTGATTGAGTATTGACCCATGCACCAAGAGGTCACTGTTTTGATCCCTGGCCAGGGCACATGCCTGGGTTGCAGGTTCAATCCCCAATAAGGGGCATGCAGGAGGCAGCCAGTCGATGTTTCTCTCTCATCAATATTTCTATCTCTCTCTATCTCTTCCTTCATTGCTCTCTAAAAAAAAAAAAAAATCAATAAAAACATTTAAAAAAAAAAAAAAAAAAGAATAAAGCCGAAACCGGTTTGGCTCAGTGGATAGAGCGTCGGCCTGCGGACTGAGGGGTCCCGGGTTCGATTCCGGTCAGGGGCATGTACCTGGGTTGCGGGCATATCCCCAGTGGGAGATGTGCAGGAGGCGGCTGATCGATGTTTCTCTCTCATCGATGTTTCTGACTCTCTATCTCTCTCCCTTCCCTCTCCCTTCCTCTCTGTAAAAAATCAATAAAATATATTTAAAAAAAAAAAAAAAAAAGAATAAAGCCGAAACCGGTTTGGCTCAGTGGATAGAGCGTCGGCTTGCGGACTGAAGGGTCCCGGGTTCGATTCCGGTCAAGGGCGTGTGCCTGGGTTGCGGGCACATCCCCAGTGGGAGATGTGCAGGAGGCAGCTGATCGATGTTCCTCTCTCATCGATGTTTCTAACTCTCTGTCTCTCTCCCTTCCTCTCTGTAAAAAATCAATAAAATATATTTAAAAAAAAAAAAAAAAGAATAAAGAAAATAAAATAATGTGATAGCTAAATAAGAATTACAGCTACTACACTGGCAGATACTGTTCAAAGGGCTTACCTCAAGATTAAGAGATGCAGGAGAAATTGTAGCAATTATAGATGTCCTTGTACGTCCCCCAAGAGAATCCTGGAGGATTCTGGTTAGTTTAGATTCTCGGTAAGGAACATGAGGTGTTCTTTCTACAAGAGCAGTAATAACTCTTCCCAAAGTCAACAGGGATTGGTTGATATTTCCAGCTTCCCGAGCTCTCTTATCCACTGCTCCAGAACGACCAATGTTTTCACTTCCTGCAAGATCAACCTTGAATTAAAAAAAAAAAGGTTGTCATTCTACTGGATTTGGACTTGAAGACTTTCATTCTTATATTATACATAATATATTAAATAACTAGCAAAGTAAGTTTTCTATATAATAATAACAACCCACTACAAAGCTAATAACCCAATGACTATAAAAA
Organism: Myotis daubentonii; assembly: GCF_963259705.1. Classification (NCBI taxonomy): domain Eukaryota; kingdom Metazoa; phylum Chordata; class Mammalia; order Chiroptera; family Vespertilionidae; genus Myotis; species Myotis daubentonii. The sequence continues at coordinate 40,090,413 of NC_081852.1, read as the reverse complement.
TATTGTCTAGAAGTACAAAATTTCAGGCTGCTCTCTGAAGGGATCAAGAATAAAGTAATAGAAGAGAACTACCAATCCCGCTTCTGGGTAAATATCTTAAGGGAATGAAATCAGTATGTCAAAGAGATATCTGCACTCTCATGTCCATTGCATTATTCAGAATAGCCTAGATGTGGAAACAACCTAAGTGTCTGTCAATGGGTGAATAGATAAAAATATGGTATATACACACAATGAAATATTATTCAGCCATGAGAAAGAAAATTCTACATGGAGGAACTTAGACGGACATTATGCTAATTGAAAAAAATGAGACAGAGCAAGACAAAAAGACAAATACTGTATGATCTCACTTATATGTGGAATCAGCGAGGAGGGGGAGAAAGTCGAACTCATAGAAATGGAGAGTAGAATAATGGTTATCAGAAGCAGAGAGGTCGGGGAGATAGGGAGAAGATGCTGGTCAAAGGATAAAGACCTTCAGTGTTAAGGTGAGTAAGTTCTGGGGATCTGATATACACTAGTACAGTTAATATAATACTATACTGAAATTTGCTGAGAGTAGATCCTAAGTTTTGTCACCAAAATAATGATAATAATAATGATGATAATGTGAGGTAATTAATGTGTTAATTTGATTGTGGTAATCATTTTACAAAGAATATGTATATCAAATCATCGCACTGTCCACTTTAAATATATAATTTTGTCAATAAAGCTGGAGTAAAAATACAAGAATGAAACAGTGGTATTTAGGTAGATGCTTACCAAGTTCAACTTTCCAATTTTAACAAGCTCCTCTCCATCAATTGTAGTTTCTTTCATATGTATTGTAACAGAGAAAACTGAGTGGGAACGACTAGAAAAGATGAAGTTACACAGTCATTATAATACAAAATATTATCTGTTTTCTATAAAATATTAAAAACATCTAAATCCACAAAAGTAAAGAAAGATCTGCCCTGACCGAGTAGCTCAGCTGGTTAGAGCATCGTCTGTCTGGATGTGGCAAGGTTGTAGGTTCGATCCCTGTCAGGGCTCATACAAGAATCAACCCATGAGTGAACAAATAAGTGGAACAAATCAATACTTCTCTCTTTCTCTCTCTCTCTCTCCTTCCCTCTCTCTCTCCAAATTCTATATAAAATTAAGTTATATTGTCGAAACCGGTTTGGCTCAGTGGATACAACGTCGGCCTGTGGACTGAGGGGTCCCAGGTTCGATTCCGGTCAAGGGCACGTACCTGGGTTGCAGGCACATCCCCAGTGGGAGATGTGCAGGAGGCGGCTGATCGATGTTTCTCTCCCATCGATGTTTCTAACTCTCTATCTCTCTCCCTTCCTCTCTGTAAAAAATCAATAAAATATATATTTAAAATTAAGTTATAAGCCAATCAGAATGGAAATTTCATTTTATGACTGATTTATAGCTTAAGTTTTAAAAATGGAAAGCTATTATAGGAAAATGTAAATTTAAAATTAGGATATTAATTACTTTCATGCATTTTTTTCTTTAAATGCATATATATGTTTATATAGTTGCAATTATAATTGCTTATAAAATTGCAGTTATAACTGTAGAAATTTTCAATAAGGGAGCAAAAGAAATAAGAGATCTAGTCCTAATAATCATTTTGTAGCTCAAGGAAACAGATATTCAGATAAATTCACTTATTTACCCAAAGTCACATATTTAACTAACTGCAGAACTGGAACTAAACACAAATACCTAATTCCCAACCCACAACTCTTTCAATTACACTCTGATGTTTCCTTCAAAGACCAACAGGAAAAAACTCACTTCTAACTTGGTAAACTGCATTTGTAGAATTTGGGATTTATCCTATAGAGGGCGCTATCAAATATGGCCTTTTGTCCCCTTGAAAGTCAGTTAGTGATCATCCATCTTCCTACATTAACAAGAAGCCATTTGAGAAAAAAAAATCATGTTGTACAACCTAAATATATACAAATTTGTTAATCATACCTAAATAAAGTTGAAAAAAAGAAAATAAAATCATTTGACTTTCTTCTAATCCTTCCTCAAACCAAGGTTTTTCAAACTGTGTTCTAAATATACACGGTGGCTTCAGAAAAGTGCTCAGAGTAAACCTTAAGGCTGAAGCTCTAAGCCTCTGAGCGTTCCATCCCAAATTAAACTATAGCAGCCATATTTTAATCTGGGCTCCCATGTACAATCTCACTTAGCAGATTAAAAAAATCTACTTTAAAATAGTTTAATGCTTCCGCTCTAGTTCAACTCGTCCTTGTTCTCCTTTCAGCATTCTTCCAATATTGGGGCTTCCCTATAAATCTCAAACCAATTACTAAGGCATGCAATCTAGCATAAAATCTAGGTATGTGATTCACATACTTTGACCACCCCAATTTGACTTTCCCCAAGTTTGTAATTTTTCCTAAAAAGAAAATGGAGAATGAGGAAGACAATGGGTTTCTTACCTAGAGTATGCATTCATCAGTGTTGCTGCAGTTGTCCTTTTTGCTGCTCCCTTCTCCAAAATTTGATAAACTTCATCCTTGTTGTGTACTGTAATTTCTTCTAAACCTTTGATTATCACTCCTCTCTGACAGAATATTTTTAAAAAGCACCCATTAGATTGCTTAACACACACACACACACACACACACACACACACACTTCTCAAAGCATCACACAGTAAAATTTGCAAATATTTCATTCTCAAAGACTGAGTTACCTTGTTACGTGGATCATCAAACATCTGTAATCTCTCAGAAACATCAGAAGATGGATTAAGGAGATCAAAAAGTTCTTCATTATAGATTTCCAACAGAGACACTTTGACTGAAAATTCAGTACCATTAGCAGTAAGTTTCTCAAAAATCTGATGAAGAGTACGTGGAATTATACCAGCCAAAGGATCCTGAAATTGTAATATTAATAAGGACTAAAATAAATGGAATTAAAACTGTTAAAAAAAAAAAAAAAGCTAACCTAATGTTAGAAAAACCAAGTCATTTACAACAGTCTATTTAAGAGTAATTATTCTTCATACCTTCTACTAATCTGCCATGCCTCCCAGACACTTTATGCCTGAGCATTACACAAAAACCAACTGAACTGAGCTGCTTATAAAGCCAAGTTCAGCCGAAACCGGTTTGGCTAGGTGGATAGAGCGTCGGCCTGCGGACTGAAAGGTCCCAGGTTTGATTCCGGTCGGGGGCATGTACCTTGGTTGCGGGCACATCCCCAGTGGGAGATGTGCAGGAGGCGGCTGATCGATGTTTCTCTCTCATCGATGTTTCTAACTCTCTATCTCTCTCCCTTCCTCTCTGTAAAACATCAATAAAATATATTATATAAAAAAAAAAAAGCCAAGTTCAATAATCCTTTCCAACTTTTCTCATGAATATATACCGCCACCATTTTAATCAGAAAAAAAGGCCCATTAAAAGTATATTCCCTAATTCTGACATAAACAGGATTGTTTCTCAAATTTGTAAGTATCCTTAATACAATAGTCAAGAATCCCTAAATTTTGAAACTGTGCCTTAAGCCTATTCCATATCTCCTACAGTTACAATTCCATGTATATAAAAAGTTAATGCCTCAACTATGTAAACTCTAGGAAAAAAGGACCTACCCAAATGTTAATAATTTGAAAACTGACTTAGTCATTAAATCAATTGAAACATTTGGTGAAAATCATTGTGAAATGTACTGTTTGTCCTCTACTATATTCGACAACGCAGTAATCTTATTTTCTTGAACACACAAGGTGATCGTTAATAAAGTACCGTACTGCCCTTGCTATGGTAACTTTATGAGATTCATTCCCTCGTTGCAAGGTCTTCCCCTTCAAGTCACACTCACACTTCACTTTTCCACAATATTCTGCTCCAACTACTCTGCCCCCTCTCTTAGCACTTAACTGTACCATACGTATTGGCCCAGTCTCTCCCAATGAGACAATATGTTTCTTAAACAGAAGCCATACCATATACTTTAATTTTACTAGAGTAGTAGTTAATCCTAAATTCCCACTTAACATGGGTACTCCTTCTCTATTTGAAGACAAAGTCCTTCAACCAAGTTTTATTCAGTTATATTTCAGCTACTTTAGAGACAGAGTCTGTTATAAGCAACAAATACCTCCTCCCAAGTATATTCTTCATTAGGTGACCTTTCCCCTTCCATTGTAAAGGTTTTTCCAGTGCCAGTTTGGCCATATCTGTCAAGATGAACAAAAATGTTAAATAAAAACCAAACATATACATCTAAACCTTTTCATCAATGTGAAAAATAATGTTTCACTCACGCAAAAATAGTGCAATTATAGCCCATAATAACTTCATCCAGAATTGGACAAACAATACTTCGATAAACATCTATTTGTTTAGTAGATGCGCCAAAAACCTATAAAGGAAAAAAATCAAGCTGAAGGTGGGCAAGGGGAGTAGGGGAGAACATCTGTAATAGTGTCAACAATAAAAATAAAGTTTTAAAAAAATCAAAGCATTTCTTCAATAAAAAATTTCTTAATTACCCACTTTAATAATTTTATTTTTAATATATTAACTCATTCAGCTCACTAGAAACCATTGACAACTCTAAGTCAACTGAAATTTATCATTGTACACGAGAACCTAGAGGATATATGTATACTAGGTTAACTTTACATTAGTGAATAATAGAGAAGTAGCAGCATCTTAAGAAGTACCATATCAAAAGTGTATGTTTTCCTTGAGCTCTTGTCAGCCAGTCCTCCAGTTCGTACACTGACTTCTTTTCGTACGTGATCACATTCTACTACAGAATGGGCGCTAGCTTTCCGCTCTGCCAAATTAAATGGTCTATAAAAAGAAATACATAATGTTACTCAAGAGCTTTTAGTTATCATGTTACTGATGAACTTTTCATAAATACCTTAGACAAGAACAATGTGACATTTTGACTTCACTACTGGTGACAGGGACTAAATGGGAGCTAAGTGATACTGCTAAAGCAAACAGAATTTTAAGGGTTTCAATTCCCAGAAATAAAATTAGCTTTTTAAATTTTCAAAGTTATGTAAAACATTACAATTCTGACAGTTTCTTAGAGTAGATGCTAACAGAATTAACTTGTAAAAAATGTCACACATATTTTTCAGAATTCCATTCCCACTAATTCTTAGCATCTGATCGTTAGGTTATGATGTAGTAGAAAGAAAATGCCAAATTTGTGTTCAAAATGCGAACCTGCCAGTGGGTAACTGAACAAAATAAAAAATAGATACAAAAAAATGACTAATGCACAGAGTCCTTACTATGTGTCAGGCACTCACTGTTCCAAGTGTTACATGTGGTAAAACTCAGTTTGTCCTCACAGTGAGGTCTAGTGGAGAACGGTGACATAAAACAAATGATTATAAAAGAGGTGATGTTTAGAAAGGGTATGTAAAAGGCTCTGTTGGGAACATAGAGCAAAGATTTCATGTGATCCTGATTGGGACAGGGCAGCGTGGAGGAGGCATGGGTGCTGGCAAAGACTTCCTGAGGAAGTAATCTTCTCAGCTAATTCCTCCTTAGGCATTTCAGTTCAGTGAGGCCTCGGAGCCAGTCTGCTTGGGCAATGTAGCACTTTGCGTCTGTTTCCTCATTTGGAAAGTGGGCCTAGTAATACCACCAACCATTATAGTACCAACCAACCAGCAGTGTAGGGCAAGAAATTCTTAGTTTACTGTTTCCCCAGAGTCTGCTACTATGCTAGCAACCAGTAGGCACTCAAATATGTTAAATTATATTGCTTAATAAATGTCACCCTAAGAGGAATGATGGGAAAGCTAAAAATAAACAAAAAACACCCATAGTCCACATAGTAGCACCCATAAGATATTTAACACACATCTGGGCAAAAGGGAGAGATGTGCTCTTGACCTGAGTTCATTTTCCCCAATAAGTATCACATATTATGGAAGGACATGCCAAATAAGAAATTATCTTTCCCCTCATCACTAGACAAGCCAAGTTGCTTTATTTTAAGGATACCGTAATGTACTTTGGCATGCCCCACTCCTTAGCATATTTTCGTTGTTGTTAATCCTCAGTCGAGGATATTTTTCCATTAATTTTTAGAGAGAGTGGAAGGCAGAGACAGAGAGAAACACATCAATTGGTTGCTTCCTGCACACACCCTGATCCAGGCGGGGATCGAGCCTGCAACTGAGGTAAGTGCCCTTGACCAGAATGAAACCTGGGACCCATCAGTCTGTGGGCCGACACTCTATCCACCATTGAGCCAAACTGGCTAGGGCTCCCTAGCATATTTTTTACTGATCAGAAGACCAAATGTGTGATCCTAGGAAATTTAACTTAGCAACTCCCAGGTAATATCTGGTAATGCTGTCATTTGCCAAATGTACTGAAACCTAAACAATGCACGCGTAATCCACAGCATGCATTATTAGAAGTCCAACAAAACTAAGTCAAAACCAATTTATACTGAGAGGCCAGAGTATAAAGTAGCGTGAATTCTCATGTGCTTAAAGCTTTTCCAATTAGTCTACTATTCTTAGCAACCTTGCATCTCTTGCATGTGATTAAGTTACCAAATGGATACATTCAGGCTGTCAGGACAGAGTAGTAAAAATTCACACAGATCACACATTCCCAAAAGTTATCAAAACTCCCAGAGGAGCTTTAGGGACTCATTGTATTACAAAAAAGAGTACTACCAAGCCACTATTTTCCTATTCTGATTAGAAACTGCAGGGTTTCTGCTGATGACATTAATAAACCCATTGATTCCTTGGCCTCCCTAGTGTTCTATTAAAATTCAAACAGTCGCCCTAGCCAGGTAGCTTGGTTGGTTGGACCGTTGTCCTGTACACAAAAGGTTTCGGGTTTGATTCCCAGTCAGGGCACATAACTAAGATGCAGGTTCAATGCCCAGTTGGAGCAAGAACAAGAGGCAACTAATAGAGGTTTCATTCTCCCTTCCTTTCTCTAAAAATCAATGAAAATACCCCTCAGGTCAGAATTAAAACAAACAAACAAACAAAATAAACAAGTACAAATTGGCAGTTATAAAATAGTCAGGAGGATGGAGAGTTCAGCATAGGATATATATATTGCTAATACGCAAAGTGTCCCCTTGAGAGTTTGACCGGGAGACAGGAAGTTCAATCACTCGCTATGACATGCGCTGGCCACCAGGGGGTGGTGCAGAACAAAGGAAAGCCCTGGCCTGCAGCCAGAAGGTCCTGATCTGCCCTGATCACCAGCCAGGCCTGGGGACCCTACCCATGTATGAATTTCATGCACCGGGCCTCTAGTCAATAATATTGTTATAAATCTATGTATGGGTACTAGATTTATGGGGGGATACTTCATAAGTCATATAAATGTCTAACTACTATGCTGTATACCTAAAACTAGTATAATATTAAATGTCAACTGTAGCCGAAACCGGTTTGGCTCAGTGGATGGAGCATCGGCCTGCGGACTGAAAGGTCCCAGGTTCGATTCCGGTCAGGGGCATGTACCTGGGTTGCGGGCACTTCCCCAGTAGGGGATGTGCAGGAGGCAGCTGATCGATGTTTCTCTTTCATCGATGTTTCTAACTCTCTATCTCTCTCCCTTCCTCTCTGTAAAAAATACCAATAAAATATAAAATAAAAAAAATGTCAACTGTAATTGAAAAAAATTTTTAAAAAGGGGAGTAAAAGTGGTCTTGTGGAAAAGTGTTAAATTTATTCATTTATCCCATAAACATTCAGCAAGCATTTATTATGTGATAGATACTTTTCTAGGTATTTGGGATATAGCAGTGATCATAGCCAAGTTTCAGGGGGGAAAAAGCAAAACATCCAACGTTCCTATTCTCAGGGACCTTTCATCCAAGTGTGTGTGTTGGGGGTCAGGAAGAGATGACATCAAGTCAATATATTAGGTGCTGACAAATTTGAAATGAAAATAAAGCAGACCTGGGGATAGGAAATGATGAATGGGGAAAATAAGTATTTGCTGCTGTTATTTTAGAGCGGTCAGGGAAGGCTTCTCTGATAAAGGTGATATTTAAACAAAATATATAAAGTGAGAGAGCCAGCCATGTAACTATTCTGGTGTAAAAAGCTTTCCAGCCCTAGCCAGTGTGGCTCAGTTGGTTGGGCATCATCCGATGTAACCAAAGGTTGCCAGTTCGATTCCAGGTAGAGGGCATGCAGGAGAGCAGTGGATGGATATTCCACTCACATTGATGTTTCTCTCCCTCTCCCTTCCTCTCTCTCTAAAAATCAATAAAAAATATTTCCAGCATGGCCAGTGTTGCTCAGTGGTTGAGCATCCACCTATGAACCAGGAGGTCATGGTTCAAGTCCCGGTCGGGGCACATGCAAGGGTTGTAGACTCGATCCCCAGTGTGTAGTGTGCAGGAGGCAGCCGATCAATGAATTTCTCTCATCATCAATGTGTCTATCTCTCTCTCCCTCTCCCTTCCTCTCTGAAATCAATAAAAACATATTTTAAAAGAAAAACAGATACTGGGTGTTCAGCAGTGGTGGCAGCAGCAACAGTACACTGGCAGATTCATTCCTCTACTTAAAACCTTAAACATTGGGCCACACAGTCTTCCTGACTTCAGGTAAAAGTTGTCCAGCAAAACAACAGCAAACAGCCACAATATAGCCCAGGCAAGAACTGTGCAGCAGTTATGATTAGAAGCTTCCAGTGAAAGAATCAAGATTTCAGCAGCACCATGATTTCCTCATGTCCTACTGCGAGGAGTACGGCAGGAGTGACGCCTGGCTGACAAAATACCAACTACAGAAGACCTTTCCAAGGATAAAACAAAAACCCTTGCACCATAGTATAGTGGACCAGTGGCACAGTCTTCTCTCAACAAAGCAAATTATAAGCAGCAATTCGAAGATTTTTACCTTCAGCTTATTTGTAACCTCTGCTAATAACTAAAATGATCTTAACTTGGAATAATGAACTCTGAAGTCTTTATTTTCCAAGTTGTCCTTTCTCTCAAATATCCTTTATGGATTTAATACAGAATCACAATTTTGTTTTCTATTTGGTAACTGGTGTCATATTGGGTTACTGTGTAAGGAAAGATGGTCTGGGCCTATTAAGAAATACAATGATATACTTTAAAATATATGAATACTTCAGATATGTTAAGACCTCAATTGCCTAAGCACTTTAGATTAAAATGCCAAAAATAACTTAAATCCTAAAATCTTTCTTTTTTTTTTTTTTAAATGTTTTATTGATTTTTTACAGAGAGGAAGGGAGAGGGATAGAGAGTTAGAAACATCGATGAGAGAGAAACATCGATCAGCTGCCTCCTGCACATCTCCCACTGGGGATGTGCCCGCAACCCAGGTACATGCCCTTGACCGGAATCGAACCCGGGACCCTTGAGTCCGCAGACCGACGCTCTATCCACTGAGCCAAACCGGTTCGGCCTAAAATCTTTATATTATGATTTTAATAGGGTTTCTGCCAACCTGTAGAGTATACAAGGGGGAGAGGGTGTTTTGTGTATGTGTGTGTCTTTGTATCAAAGGTATTTCCTTATTGAAATTTTCCTCCATACTATCAGTTCCTCAACTCTAGAAGTTATATTATACCTTTATCTCGAGTTATTTATAGATAGAATAAAAACTTTTTTCATATAGTTATTGTACAAGTAAAGAACATCCTAAAGGTTGTATTCAATATAATCAAGTAATGAAGTCATCTCTCCTCTCCTGAAATCTTGCTGGCCTCCTAGCATACAAAAAACTGTGTGAATTAAAAATTCAAAACTGGAAAAAAAAATAGAGAATAATATATGACAGAGATAATATGTGGCCTGAAAAGACTAAAATATTTATTACCTGGGCTCTTTACAGAAAAGGTTTGACCACCTTGAGGGCCTATTAAATTGATTTTTTTAAAAAATATATATTTTTATTGATTTCAGAAAGGAAGGGAGAGGGATAGAGAGAGAGAAACATCAATGATGAGAGAGAATCATTGACTGGCTGCTTCCTGCATGCCCCCTACTGGAATCCAGCCTGCAACCTGGGCATGTGCCCTTGACCAGAATCAAACCTGGAACCCCTCAGTCCACAGGCCAAGGTTCTATTCACTGAGCCAAACCGGCTAGGGCTTAAATTGTTATTTTACTAAAGATAGAGGACATATTTGTACTAGAAAGGCTACTTGAAACAAAGCAAAAACAAAAAAGTCAAGCTAATCTGATAAAACATCCTTTATACTATACAACCTAAGCACTTTTCATTAGTGATAAAGTAAAAGAAATCCCCTCTAAGCTAAAGCTTGAAATTTATGGGGATAATAAACATGAAGTTCAGGGTAATGTTTAACTCTTGGAGTAGAGGAAGAAGGTTGGGAAGCCGGGATGAATACACTGGAGCTCCAGCCCTAACGATTATTTTTGTTTCAAATCTGGGTGATGGCTATACAGATGTCTATTGCAGTATTCTTTACAACTTTTTATAGGCTTGACATATTTTGTAATAAAAAATAAGGAAAATAAAACCACACAGCAATGTAATATTGCCCTGTTGTAATATTAACGGATCAAAATAATCTAAAATTTTTCATTTGTAAAACAGGCTGCTGATTTTTTTTAAAAAAACCTTCAGAACATAAACACCTATTAACAGAAGCCCTAGAATGCAACTGGAAATTCGACATAAGGTTACCACTAAATTTCCTCTCTGGCACCTAGTTGAGAAGCAGCTATAGCCTTTGACATCTACAAGTAAGTCACCAAAACAGACTGCAGGATAACCTAGGAAAGTTCATTGACACATTTTAAAAATAACATTTAATTTTAGAATACTTTTGGATTTACAGAAAATTTGCTTAAGTTGTTAAAGTTTTTAAAACAACAACAAAGAAAGAAATATGCAAAACACACATTCACCTGTAAACTGTGGAGCGCTTCTAAAAAGCTGAATAAATCAATCTCTAATTAAGCAACAGTTTGTACAAGTATGTTTTTCCTGTACCATCTAATCTTAACACTGGGAAGGTATTTGGAAATAAATCAGCGGAGAGTTGAACACCTCCATCCACCATCCAGAGAAGGCTGTCTCCTTTGTTCTAGGGGAGACAAACTTGCAGCACAAGCCCATGGCTATCCTGGCTTAAGTAGTCTCCTTGACCTTTTAAAAACATCAACTCACTCTGTAACTTAATTTTAAAATATAAATACAGTGATGTTTAGGAGAGATTAAGAAAATATTGCATCTAGAATAAACAGGTGATTGATTGCTTTTGAGGTGATGAAGAGGATGGCAATCCCAATCGAAGTACTAAAACATCTGCAAAATGGCTATGCAGGAGTGGCATATAAAAGTCACACATCTTTGTCGACATCACTTTTTAAAAAAGAACGCACTTTGCGGCTAAAAACAGCGATCAAATCCTCCTTCTGAAGATAGCAGTTAAACTATAACTTCCGACACAAATATCTGGAGGGGACCAAAGTTTTGCAATCCCAAAATATGCCTTTTGGGATTTTGATTTTAGGCTGGTTATAAATGACTGGGGGGGGGGGGGGCGGGAATAAAACCCTCCCCCTTACCTACCTAAGAGTTCAGATACAAAAACCTGCTTGAAGGAAGGGAGCATTCGCCTTAGTACCAGGATACACAATTAAATGTAGCAGACAGAAATCGAGCAAAGCCTGTTTGTTGATCTTCATTCTGTGTACCAGCTTCTGGGTGGTCCGGCAAGAGTTTGCTTTTTCCTCTACCAGTATATCGCCTCTTTCCCTTGGAAATCCCAGACCCCGACCCCCTTCTCCTTTGTCCCAAGTGGCATATTGAACCGTAAATGCCCAATGCATCTTGGAGCCTCATACTCTTGGCCTCCCTGCATGTACTTCCATAATAAACTTTGAGCATTCTCTCATGCTAACCCGTCTCGCGTTAATTTATTAGCCCCTAGCTAGAAGCATTCAGAAGGTGCAAGGGAAGTGTCTGTGCACCCCCACATATCCTTTCTTCCGAAAAAGACACTAATTTATTCCTCACCGCGACAAGTGTCATTTTATTCAACAGAATGCGGGGGACTATGAAGCAGAAAGGTTAGGTCCCATCAGAAATTTAAAAAAAAAAAAATCCCTCTCCTCCGACCGCGCAGGAGGGAGCCCAACAGCAAAGCCCGGCGTCCCGCTTCCCACCAGGCTCGCCCTACCTGCATCGCACCACCACCTGGATGTTCTTCCCCTTCTCCTCCTTCTTCTTCGTGGAGGAATTCGGCTGGGTCGCCATGACGGGACCCTCCGAGAAAACAAGGCCTGGTACCGGCGCGGGCTAGGATGCCCACCTCCCCAGCCGGGTGCGGGCGTGGCGGGGGGGATCGACGGAAGCAGTTCGGCGTCCCCGCTCTCCACTGCGGGCTCTGACTGGCCCCGAGGCAGTCCCGCACCAGCCGGGACCGTCAAATCAGCGATCTCGCCTCCGCCAGATGCCAGGAAACGGAGCAACGACTAGGCGCCTCAATTTGAAAAAAGAGCCCAGCCGCCCGGCCAATTGCAGAGCGGGCGCGCAAGGCACCATGGGACGAGACATCGTCACCAGAGCCCCGCCCTCGGGGCGTGGCCCACGGGAAAGTAAAAAGCTGGTACGTCCGTGCAGGGCTGGAACTCGTAGTCCAATGAGAGACTCCCGGGAGTAAACAAGATACTTCAACGCGACCTTGTTCAAATTACATAACAGCTCTAAACCAAAATTTCCTCATCTGCGAAATAAAAGTAATAGCAACCGTTTCAGAGAGCTGTGTGAGGATTAATGAGCTAACACGGGTAACATAGCATAGATTAGAATATGTAGTAAGTGTTCACGAAGACTGGCCATGATTATAATTACTATTAAAGAATTGACCCGGCAGCCGTGGCTCAGTGCAAGGAGGCAGCTGATCAATGATTCTCATTATTGACGTTTCTATCTATCTCTCCCTCTTCCTCTCTGAAACCAATAAAAATACATATTTTTTTAAAAAGAATTGCAAGAGGGTGCTACAGAAGCACAGAAGAGACGTCCAAAGCGGGCCCCTATGTCGGAGGCAGCGTCCAGCATAGTCTTGAAGAATAATTAGGAAGAATATTTAAGAGAGAAGGCTACCACGGGTACCAACTCCTGATGAAAGTCATTTTTGAATGTCATTTTAGGACTCTGAATTTATCCTTTAACTGATGAGAAGTCATTGCCATTGCTAAACGATTACAAACACGAAAGGATAATCGGATTTGCACTTTCTGACATGGATTTTGCAGGGACTGATGCAGACTCAGGGCGCGCTTTCCGCCAAGTGCCTGGAGCAGCATGCCGTGGGCGTGTAAAGGAGCTTGCGCAAACATCGGCCGTAGTCAGCCTACAAATCCCAGCAGGCAGCGCTCGGGGGTCGGCTCACGCTCAGTGACCTCCGGCTTTCCGCATGCGCACTAGGGGCCTCTTGGCACACGGTTGCTGTGGTTCAGCCCGTTTAGGTGTGAGTCGCAGTCAAGGAAATACCGAATTATGGGCTTTCGCCATAGCCAGTCCTGGAAGCTGCGCTTCTTGGCTACCCTTAGCACACAGGAACCTAGATATTATTTTAGTTTCTTAAGTTAACGGCCAGGTGGAGTGGAAAGCTCTCAGGCCCCCTATTCCCCCCAAGATTCATCTACACCTAAAGCCTCGATCGCCGGTCAATGGAGATTTTGCGTAGTCAGATGTCTACTGATATCTCCTCTTAGAAGGCCCACCTGCATCTCAAAAAAGGAACTATCCAGCCCTAGCCGGTGTTGCTCAGTGGATAGAGCGTTAGCCTGCGGACTGAAAGGTCCCGGGTTCGATTTGGGTTAAGGGTACATGCCCGGGTTGTGGGCATACAGGAGGCAGCCTATCAATGATTCTCTCTCATCATTGATGTTTCTGCCTCTATCTCCCTCTCCATTCCTCTCTGAAATAAATAAAAATATATATTTTTGCTCTAGCCAGTTTCGCGCAGTGGATAGACCGTGGGCCTGCGGACTGAAAGGTCCCGGGTTTGATTCCAGCCAAGGGCACATGCCCAGGCTGCGGGCTTGGTCCCCGGTGGGGGCCGTGCAGAAGGCAGCCAATCAATGACTCTCTCATCATTGATGTTTCTATCTCTTCCTCCTTCTCCCTTCCTCTCTTAAATCAATAAAGAAATATATTTTTTAAATATATATATATATTTTTTTAATGGAACTATCCAAAGCGGAATTCTTTATCCTCCTTATCTCCACCCTCATCTTTCTTATCTAGACAAATGGCGCTAACCAAACCTTTGTCCTCTATGTCCAGTGCAGTTCTGTTGGTTTTATTACACCTGCCCACCATTCTAGTTCAAATCTCTTTTACCTCTCTCCTGAACAACTAACTATTCTTAGCTACCTCCTTAATAGGTCTCCCTATTTGTGCTCTTTTCTCCACACTGCATTCACTCAGCAAAGGGAAGGATCTTTTTCTTTTATATATTTTTTTATTCATTTCAGAGAAGAAGGGAGAGGGAGAGAGAGACAGAAACATCAATGATAAGAATCATAGATCGGCCGCTTCCTGCACTCCCCCTATTGGGGATGGAGCCCACAACCTGGGCATGGGCCCTTGATTGGAATCTAACTCAGGACACTTCAGTCCACAGGCTGATGCTCTATCCACTGAGCCAAACAGGCCAGGGCTCGTTTACTCTTGTATGTGCTCTGACAGGTATAGAACCCACAACCTTGGCCTATCAGGACGATGGTCTAACCAACTGAGCTACCCCACCAGGGCTATATTATTTTTTGTAATAATTGAAATAATTATTAAATTTGTAGTTTTACAACCTGAATTTTTATTTAACACAATTTAAGCATTTTTCTTCATAAACAGTTTTGTTTGTATGATCTTTTAAGGCTCTTGAACAATATCTATGCAATTCTTCAGTGGACAGTTGAGGAGTACTCAACTTTAGTTATTTATTTTCAGAGTTGCCAGAATCTTGTTGGGTTCTGTTTCTGTCTGTGCGTATGAATGCCAGAGACAACAAACAGTAAGTATGTCTGCATGTGCTTATAAACTGAGGAAAAATACAGTTCATGAACTATTCATAAACCTGTAAAAAAGCCCCACCCAAATGCTTAAGTATAGTTTTCTCAAATCCAAATTTTGGTTATTGTTTTTACTGTGTTAATAGTAGAGTCTCTGTAGCAAGTATTAGTTGGGAGAGAAAGGCAAAGAAGTTGTTCTCTAGCCTTTTGTCAGATCCTGGAACATGCCAGAACCTCTCCTGTCCTGGGCCTTTGTGATGGATGCTTTAACTGGCTCATTCTTACCTTTCAAGTCACAATTCAAATGTCATTTCCTCAGAGAGACTTTCCCAACCACCCTATCTGAAGTAGCTCCCCAAAGCCTCTCACAAACCCCACTTATTTTTTACTCCACATAGCAACAGAAGATTTGAAATTTTATTCCCTATGTTTTTCTTTCTTTGCCACACTTCAGGACCTTTCCTAGAGACCAAAGGTGTCCAGGAGAATTGTGGTTCTTTTTAAATATATTATATATAATTGATTTCAGAGAGGGAGGAAGTGGGAGAGATAGAAACATCAATTATGAGAGAGAATCATTGATTGGCTGCCACCTGTACACCCCACACTGGGGACTGAGCCTGCAATTTAGGCATATTCCCTGACCTGAAATTGAACTGTGACTTCCTAGGTTGGTGCTCAACCACTGCGCTATGCAGGCCGGGCAAGAATTGGGGTTCTTATAGCAGGAATGCAAAGAGAAAAAATATTCAGCATCTGTACCTACCTTTCAAACCAAAACCTTAGCAGTGGTTCTCAACCTGTGGGTCGCGACCATCGGAAAACACATATAGCATATCAGATATTTACATTACGATTCATAACAGTAGCAAAATGACAGTTATGAAGTAGCAACGAAAATAATTTTATGGTTGGGGGTCACCACAACATGAGGAACTGTATTAAAGGGTCGCAGCATTAGGAAGGTTGAGAACCACTGCAAGGGAAGGCTCTGGGAAGAGCCCAAAGCAGGATATCAACAAGAGAACCAGATGACTGGCCCTCCACAATTTTTTTAAAAATGTGCTTGTTTTTTTTTTGTTTGTTTGTTTTTTTAGAGAGAGAGAAAGGAAGGGAGAGAGAGATAGAAACATCAACAATGAGAGAGAATCATTGATTGGCTGCCTCCTGCACACCCCCAACTGGGGATTGAGCCCACAGCCATGTGTCCTTGGCTGGAATCAAACCCAAGACCCTTCAGTCTACAGGCCGACCCTCTACCCACTGAGCCAAACCAGCTAGGGTGCCCTCCAGAGATTTAGAACTCTAGTTTAGAAACTCCTGGCTGGGGCATTGGGTGAAGAGAAAGTGATGTAGGAGGAAGAAGCTGATGGAGATCAGAGGCCGTTTGAAGAAAAAAAAAAGATTGAGGGAGAGGAATTCCAGGAGAGGATCTGGTGGGGAGTTAGCCTAGGAGAAAGGCCAAAGAAACTGGCTCTCCATTAATAACTGCTTATGTAGCCTGGCCAGCATGGCTCAGTGGTTGAGCATCAACCTATGAACCAGGAGGTCTAACCTCTGATTCCCAGTCAGGCCATATTCCAGGTTGGGGGCTTGATCCCCAGAGTGGGGCATGCAGGAGGCAGCCGATCAATAATTCTCTCTTATCATTGATGTTTCTACCTTTCTCTCCCTCTCCCTTCCTCTCTGAAATCAATAAAAATTATATTTTTTAAAAATTGCCCATGTAGCCCTGGCCGGTTTGGCTCAGTGGATAGAGTGTCAGCCTGCGGATTGAAGGGTCCTGGGTTCGATTCTGGTCAAGGGCATGTACCTTAAAAAAAAAAAAAAAAGGGCATGTACCTTAGTTGTGGTCACATACCCAGTGGGGAGTGTGCAGGAGGCAGCTGATCGATGTTTCTCTCTCATCGATGTTTCTAACTCTCTATCCCACTCCCTTCCTCTCTGTAAAAAATCAATAAAATATATTTTTTTTAAAAATTGCCCATGTAGTTCAAATATTCAACCCTATGCTCTTGTCAACAGCCCCGGACATACATAAGCCCCCTTAACACAAATGGTGAGACCTTTGCCACCTTCCCTACCCAGCAGAGCAGCAGTGATGATGGAGGGAAAGTCCCTTGGATGAAGCTGGGCAGCAAGAAAACCCACTCTGGTTAACCTAATATTATTTTAGTACAATACAAAGTTGATTGCTCTTTTCTCTGATGTAGCCTCAACATCTAAAGCAGGGATTGGAGAATATCCAGCCCACAGGCTGTGTGAGGCCCAAGAAATCATTTGGTCTGGCCAAGGCATTAGGGATGAGTTAATTAAATTTGACCAAATATAGGCTAATTTTTTTTAAAATATATTTTTATTGATTTCAGAGAGGAAGGGAGAGGGAAAGAGAGATAGAAACATCAATGATGAGAGAGAATCATTGATTGGCTGCCTCCTGCTCATCCCCCACTGGGGATAAAGCCCGAAACCCAGGCATGCGCCCTTGGCTGGAATCGAACCTGGGACCCTTCAGTCCGCAGGCCGACGCTCTATCCACTGAGCCAAACCAGCTAGGGCTATAGGCTAATTTTTAAGTTGATAATTTTGTGTGGCCCTCGAATGATCCAAATGGCCCCTGGCAGAAAAAAGTTTCCCTACTCCTGACTAAAGCAAGGCCTGGGGCCGTATTTGTTAAGTGGACAAATCAAGAATAGTCTTAAGGGTGGAAAATATTATCAATTTTTACATCAATATTTCAAGTACTGTTCATAAAGTACCTCAAACTGACTTTTAAGGACTAGCCAGTATAAATCATTTAGGAGAACTTTAAATAATTTATAATTAATAAATCACTTATCTATAAACATTCTTAAAAATTCATGTTGCTTTTAGGTATTTCATTACCATAGCGCTGTACTTAAAACAAACATTATAAAACTTTTTATCATGGAAATTTTCAAACATATACTAAAGCAAAGAGACTAGAATAATAAATCCCCCAGGCATCCCCCAGCTTCAATAATTATCAGTTCATGGCCAATACTGTTTTATCTATACTTCCCCTTCTTCCCTGATCGTCCATTGAATTATTCTGAACCAAATCCTAGGCATCATATTATTTTAGCATATATCTCAAAGGACTCTTTAAAAAAAGCCATAGCCATGAACATGCCCCCAAAATTAACATAAAATATCATAAATACCTAGTCAGTGCTTTTACTTTTCTGATTGTCTCGTGTTTCTTTTCCATAATGGGTTTGTTCAAATCAGGATTCAAACAAGAACCAAACATTTCATTTGGCTAATATGTATCTTTTGTGTTTTGCTTTCTAGTTCTGTTGGGTATATAGGTAGAAATGGAAATGCTGGGTCATAGTGTATGCCTATATGCAGCTTTAATGGATACTACCAGTTTAACATGGCCTATTTGTCTGCTCTCAGGCCATGATATTTATCTCAGTTACTATAGCTTAATAATAATAATATTTGGTAGTGTAAGTGTTCTAGATTTTTCTTCCACATTGGCTTGGGTCTTCCTGAGCTTTTTCATATAAAATTTTATAAACATCTTGTCATAGCTTGTCAATTCTAAGTCCCCTTTAATCTGTAGGCTTCTCTTTTCTTTCTTCTTTTTAAAGTATATATATATTTAAGAAGATGCTTTTTTTATTTTTTAGAGACAGAGGAAGGGAGAAGGAGAGAGAGAGACATCAATGACACATTGAGTGCCTCCTGCACACCCTGTACTGGGGATTGAGCCTGCAACCCAGGCATGTGCCCTGACTGGGAATGGAACCAGTGACCTCTTGGTGAATGGAACAGCACTCAACCAACTGAGCCACACCAGCCTGGCACTCCTTTCTTTTTTATTTTGCAATTTATTTGTTAAAGAAATAGGGTCATTTGTCCTATAGTTTTTCAAACATTCTAATTTTGCGGCTTATATCCTTAAAATGTGAATTAATTATTGTCCCCTGTATTCTCTATAAATGGTAGTTACATTTTCAGGCGTAATCAGATTTAGCAAACATATATTTGACAAGCATTAATTTAACTAAGCACTGTGCTTGCTGCTAGGTGATATACAAAAATGACTAACGCCCTGGCCAGTGTGATTTGGTTGAGCGTTGTCCCATGCACCAGAAGTTTGATTGGAGAGGTCTCCAGTCTGATTCCCGATCCCGGCACAGACCAGGGTTTCAGGCTTGATCCCTAGCAAGAGGAGTGCAAGAGACAGCAGGATTGATGTTTCTCTCTCCCTCTCCCTTCCTCTCTCTCTCAAATCAATAAAAAAACATATTTAAGCCCTAGCCAGTTTGGCTCAGTGGATGGAGTGATTGGCCAGCAGACCAAAGGGTCCCAGGTTCAATTCTGGTTAAGGGCACATACCTTAGTTGCAGGCTCCTCCCTGGTCTGGGCCCTGGTCAGGGACGTGCAGGAGGCAACCAATTGAAGTTTCTCTCTGTCTTTCCCTCTCTCTTCCAGTGTCTCTAAAAAATCAATGGAAAAATATCCCAGGTTGAAGATTAACAAAAACAAACAAAAATCATATTCTAAAAAAATGACTAAGACATCATACCTAATCTACTGCTTCTTACAAGTATGAAAAGTTAAAATCCAAGTAAGTGCCTTTTGAGTGGCAAACTACTCTGGTAGCTCTGATCAGAGAGCGGTTACTTACATTGGGGTATGTGAGAAATGGAAATAAGGATACGTTTTGTAAAGGCCATTTATTTTATTTTATTTTTTTTAATATATTTTTATTGATTTCAGAGAGAAAGAAACATCAATGATGAGAATCATTGATTGGCTGTCTCCTGCACATCCCCTACTGGGGATCGAGCTCACAACCCGGGCATGTGCCCTTAATGGGAATTGAACCCAGGACCCTTCAGTCTGCAGGCCGATGCTCTATCCACTGAGCCAAACCAACTAGGGCAAGGCCATTTATTTAATTTTATTTTTATTGATTTCAGAGAGAGGAAAGGAGTGGTAGAGAGAGATAGAAACATCAATGATGAGAGAGAATCATGGATTGGCTACCTCCCACACAACCCACAACCTGGGCATATACCTGACTGGGAATCAAACCATGACCTCTGTGGCCTCCTGGTTCAAAGGTCGAGGCTCAACCACTGAGCCACACTGGCGGGGCAAAGCAATGCCATTTCAATAGGTCTTAAAAATTGGTAGAGCACTGACAAGTTAGGATTGTTATAATAATCAATTAGTTGTGATAGCTGCGTAAATTGGAGTGAGTAGAGGGTGGGGGTAGAGGCTGGAAAAGTGGGGTAGTGAGTTGACTGGTGACCCACCAAAAGATATGTTCACATCCTAATCCCAGGAACTTGTGTGACATTGTTTGGAAAACAGGTCTTTGCAGATGTAATTGAGTTTAGGATGAGATAAGATCATTCTAGATTACCGGGATGTACCTTAAATCCAATGACAAATGTCCTTGTAAAAGACAGAAGAAAAAAAGACATGCAGAAGAGAAGGCAATGTCAAGATGGAGGCAGAGATTGATGTTCCCACAAGACAAGGAAGCTGGCATCTACCAGAAGCTGAAAAGTCCTGTAGGGACTGTGGCCCTGACATCTTGCTTTGGGGATTCTGGCCTCCAGACTGTGAGACAATACATTTCTGTTGTTTTAAGCCACCACGTTTGTGGTAATTTGTTATGGCAGCTACAAGAAACGAATACAGGGGGGTTGGGGCTAAAATGTAATGTGGTGCAATTTTACCTTGCATTTCACTAGGAGCCCTTATCTCCAGTTCCTCAGTTTTCATCCACCCAAGGTTTGCCTTTAGCTGAAACCCTATTGCAAAAAAGATCACCTCTACCTCTTTGATGAGGCATCCACTTGATTAAAGAACCCTTCTCCTAATTCCCATTTGCAGCAATAATAGGATTCAGAGCAGCTTTTGGCTGCAGTCTTCTGTCTACCACATCAGAAACCTAAACCACATAAGCAAGGGAGTCACCATCCCTAATCACACTCTTCCCTAAAGACCCTGTAAAATAATGCAATACAAAGTCAGATTCATAACAATTATTATTTTTAAAAAATGTTTTTATTGATTTTTAGAGAGAGAGGAAGGGATAGGGATAGAGAGAGAGAGAAACATCACGGATCAGCTGCCTTCTACCTACGGGGGATTGAGCCCGCAACCCAGGCATATGCCCTGACCGGGAATCGAACCAGTGACCTCTTGGTTCATGGGTCGAGGCTCAACCACTGAGCCACACCGACTGGGCCATAACAATTATTATTTTACTAGAGGCCCAGTGCACAAAAATTTGTGCACTCAGGGGGGATGGGGGGCCCCTCAGCCCAGCCTGTGCCCTCTTGCAGTCTGGGACCCCTCGGGAGATAACGATCTGCTGGCTTAGGCCTGCTCCTGGGTGGCAGAGGGCAGGCCCAATCCCTAGGTGCAGCCCCTGGTCAGGCTCAGAGCAGGGCTGATTGGGGAGTTGGGAGGCCACCCCCTGTCATGCACAGAGCAGGGCAGATTGGGAGGTTGCGATGCCACCCTCAGTCACGCTCAGGGTAGGGCCATTGGGGGGTTGGGGCACCGCCTCCTGTCACACTCAAGGCAGGGTTGATGGGGAAGTTTCAGCGCCACTCCCTGTCACGCACAGAACAGGGCCCATCAGGGGGGTTGGGGCTCCGTACCCTGTCATGCACAGAGCAGGGTAGATCAGGGGGTTGGGGAGCTCCCCCGTCACTCACAGAGTAGGGCCAATAGGGGAGTTGGGGATCCGCCCCCTGTCACACACAGAGCAGGGCGGATCAGGGGGTTGGGGCGCCGCACCCTGTCACACTCAGGGCAGGGCTGATGGGGAGGTTATGGCTCTACCCCATCACACACAGAGCAGGGCCCATGGGGGGCGGTTGGGGTACCGCCCTCTATCACCCACAGAACAGGGCCAATCAGGGGGTTGGGGTGCCGCCACTGTCACACTCAGGGCAGGGCCGATGGGGAGGTTATGGCTCTACCCCATCACACACAGAGCAGGGCCCATGGGGGGCGGTTGGGGCGCCGCCCTCTATCACCCACAGAACAGGGCCAATCAGGGGGTTGGGGTGCTGCCACTGTCACACTCAGGGCAGGGCCGATGGGGAGGTTATGGCTCTACCCCGTCACACACAGAGCAGGGCCTGTGGGGGAGGTGTTGGGGCACCGCACCCTGTCACCCACAGAGCAGGGCTGATCAGGGGGTTGGGGCGCCGCACTCTGTCACACTCAGAGCTACAGGGCGATCAGGGGGTTGGGGAGCTCCCCCGTATCAGGCACAGAGCAGGGCTGATCAGGGGGTTGGGGCGCCTTCCCCTGTCACTAACAGAGCAGGGCGGATAGGGAGGTTGTGGCCCCGCCCCCTGTCACACACAGAGCTGCTGATCCCGGTGCTGGGAGGCATATTACCCTTTTACTATGTAGGATAGAGGCCTGGTGCATGGGTGGGGGCCGGCTGGTTTGCCCTGAAGGGTGTCCTGGATCAGGGTGGGGGTCCCCACTGGGGTGCCTGGCCAGTCTGGGTGAGGGGCTGATGGCTGTTTTCAGGCTGGCGGGTGACTGAAACTCCCAACTGCTCCTTTTTTTTTTTTTTTATTCTGGGCCAGCTTTAGCTCTGAGGCTTGGCTCCAGCTCTTAGGCCTCGGCTGCTGAAAGCAGGTATCTGGTTTGTTTGGGTTCTATAATCGAAACACTGTTTCAACTCCAGCTCTGAGATCCCGGCTGGCTGAAAGCAGGTTTCTGGGGTTTTGTTCACTTCCATATTTATAATAATGTTTCAAACTGCAAGCTCAGAGGCCGGCAGCAGCAGGCGGGGAACGTTGGAGTCCTCCATCACTGAAGCAAGTAAGCCTCATGTTCGCTTGAAGCTGCCTGGCTGCCGGCCGCCATCTTGGCTGGCAGTTAATTTGCATATCACCCTGATTAGCCAATGGGAAGGGTAGTGGATGTACGGCTAATTACCATGTTTCTCTTTTATTAGATAGGATTTTTTGCCATAACAATTATTAATTAGGTTGCTCTTGGATGCAAAATACCATAAAGCCATCAGGGCAACAAGTCTCGCCTTACAAATAATGACTGAAGTACACTGACCATAGCTGTAGTACGGCATGTATATGCGGGTTGCTGTTTTTTAAATGGGAGTTGTTTTGCCATGGCCTGTTCCATATCCATCTTGCTCCTTGAAGGGCAGCTAGCTTCCCCAGGATCGATACTTCCCTCTGGGTCCTGGCCTACCACCGGTGGACCTCGATAGTCTAACTCCCCCTCAAACCCCCTCAATTTCCACCCACCCGGCAGTCCACATCCCTATCGCGCTCTAGAGGGAGCCCGCGGGCCTTTCAGAGGGTGGATTTGTTTTCTGGGAGGCAGCCTGCTTGGCTGACCTTGTTCCAACACCTGCGCAGCCGGGGACAGCCAATGAGATTGCCTCCACCGACCGGGGACCCTAGTGCCCACGCGGTACCTGTGAGCCCCCATTCCCCCCCCCACACACACACACATACACAGCCAGACACACATCGCCGCCCTCACACGTGCTGTGTGACTCAGCCGGGACCCTCCCCACTTGGGAAAGCCTGGCTGCTGGGCCCCCGCAGCTCCCCGGCCGGACCCCATCCCGCCGCCCGCTCAGACCTGGGACGCCCGCCGTCCGCCGCCCCGCCCAGTCGGGCGCCAGGCAAAACCCGGCGCGGTGGCCACTCGGGGGCTCCCGGGAGGCGGCGCGGCGCGCGGACTGAGCATGCGCAGTGGGACAGGCCGGCGCTCCGCGCTGGAAGGAAGCGGTCGTTCGCTGTGATCCCGGCGGCTGCGCCGGGCTATGCGGTACCTGCTAGCGTGGCTGCTGCACCCCGCGTCGCCCCGCGCCTTCCGCTCGGCCCTCGGCGCCCGCCTGTCGCCCCCCGAGCGCCTCTGTGGGTAAGTGGGGCACAGCGTTCGGGCCCTCGGGGCCCGCGGGTCACCGTGGTTTGGAGCTCGGGTTGCAAAGTGGTGATTCAGCACTTAAAGCCGCCGCCGCCGCCGCCGCCCCTCACGCCGCCCGTCCCGCCGGCCTGGGCCCCAGACGGCCGCGTCGAGGCTGCTCCAGGGCCCAGCAGGGCGGCTCGCCCGGCGGGAGCGAGGGGCCTTGCTAAGAGAGGACGGCGTCCCTCGGGCGGGTGCGGGCGGATGGGGGCCGGGACCCGGGACACGCGGCGAGTGTCATAAGTGTGGGGGCGCGGGGCGCGGGCGCGGGCGCGGACGGAGTCACCCGGGCCCGCTCCTGGGACCCGCGCCGGACACTCTCCGGGGAGTCCGCCTGCGAGGGGCCGGGAACCGAGCGGACTATCCCTGGCCTTGGGGTCCAGGGGGACCGCTTTCCTCTCCGCCCCGCGTTCTCCTGTGGGGACTTAGTTTTCGCTGCTCCATGGAAATGCCTGCGGTGGGAACCTTGAAAGTTTGCGTGCCTCCGCTGGAGCGGGTAGACGACTGCTGCGTTTCCCGGGGAATTGGGGAAAGGATACCTTGGGATCCATCCCAGCAGCTCCCTTGCTTTGCCTCTGAGCCAACCGATACGCAGGATTTCCCTACCGTTGCAGAGATTGTGGCAAGAGCCGGGATCGGGACGCGGGGTTTTTGCCCTCGGGTGGCGGGCTCGCCGCACTTCGTTGCTCCGTGTACACTAGATACTGTCGGCCCTGAAGCGAACGCTGAGTCCCCTTTACTGTGAATTAAGAGGGACTGGGAAAGATGGGCAGTATTGTCTGGCCCCACATCATCGGCACCTGCATCATCTGAACGCTTCCTCTAGTTTTACTATCCAGGACCTAGCAAGTGCGGGGCACTGTGATAGGCCCTCTCTGTGTGAGTACTAGCATGGGGTCCACCTCCAAGGAACTTTGTCTTGGTTGGAGCGGATTGCATTACCACGGGAGAATTGCCAGCTAGAAAGGATGTCCAGTGTGGGCCGTGTGTGCTTTTTAGAGCACAGTTCGGGGCAGAGATAGAGGAGGGGGTCTGCGCTGACCTTTTGGAGGAAAGGCCTGGGAGGGCGGAGGATAGGCAGGGGTGGTTGTAAGCCAGCCCAGGGGTGCAGACTAGTCTGTTTCTTGGGGGGGACTGTGAGCGGATTAGTCTAGTTGCAGCCTTAGAGAATTTCCGTGGGGGGAATTAGGAGGAAACAGGTCCTGTATTATAAAAATTAGGATAATGCTAGCCTGGGCTTTGAATTTTAGTTGGGCTTTCTTCCAGTGACTAGGAGGTAGGGAGCCATTAAGTGTTTTTGAGGTGGGGAGTGATGTAATGAAACTGGTGATTTAGGAAATTGGTTCGGTGGCTGTGTGCAGGAGGTGAGGGAGTGGAGAGATCTCGGGCAGAGAAACCGGTTGGGACTTAATCTTGACTGCCTGAACTAGGAGGGCAGTAATGGTACTCAGAAGGCTCATGCAAATTAAAGATCTGTGGAACTTGTTTTTCCTCCTCTGTCCCTGCAGTATCCGCTACAACATGCTAAAAGATCCCCGAGTTCAGAAAATTGGGGGTAATAAGCATAGGCAAGGTGCATCCCTGGGCCCTCCTTCAAGTCAGAACAATTTTTGTTCTTAATTTGTTGCTAATAGGCTGTGTTGAGCTTCATATTGTCTCCAGTGTGCAGAATTTGTGATTTCAAAGGAAGCATTGATTTTAAGTTTTATACAACTGAAACGTTTGTACGACGTACCTACAATTCTATTTTTCTCTATGGTTTTCTCCCATGGCTCTTCGCTTTCATTGGTGAAGTCCAGAGCATGGGTTGAACAGCCAAGAGCTCACGATACAATTGTTTTCAAAGAGGGAGATTCAGGAGATTCAAAACATAATGAATGAGGTGAACCATCTAGAATGCTCCATGCTAAAAATTAGTGTTTGAGGCTATTAAGAAAAATACAGGTCCAATCAAAAGGATCTGGGTGTAGTTTTAAGAAGGAAAAGTACTAACATCTGAAGCTACCACATATTCATATCTTTTTTTAAAATATATTCTTATTGATTTCAGAGAGGAAAGGAGAGGGAGAAAGAAATAGAAACATCAGTGATGAGAGAGAATCATTGATCGGCTGCCTCCTGCACGCCCCCCACTGGGAATGGAGCCCACAACCTGGGCATGTGCCCATGACTGGAATCAAACCTGGGACCCCTCAGTCTGCAGGCCAAGGCTCTATCCACTGAGCCAAACTAGGTAGGGCACATATTCATATCTTAAGGAAGGTAGTAATCAACCCTCCATGGTCGGAAGAATGTACTAACAGAGATGGTTCCACAGCTGTATATTGGAAGAGTTGGGATTTAACTCATGTCTGTTTAGTCTCAGATTCTGAGCTCTGTTACGGCATTCATTTCCTGTTACTGTTTGAGAAAGAGATGATTTTTTTTAACATAATAGTCTTTTAAAAAATATTTTTATTGATTTCAGAGAGGGGGAGAGAGAGAGAAACATCAACGATGAGAAAATCATTGATAGGCTGCTTCCTGCACGACCCCTACTAGAGGATCGAGCCCGCAACCCAGGCATGTGCCCTTGATGGGAATTAAACCCGGGACCCTTCAGTCCACAGGCCATCCCTCTATCCACTGAGCCAAACCGGCTAGGGTGAAAGAGATGATCTTAAAAGCATTTGTATAAAGTCAATTCATTTTGAAAAGCAGCTTCGTTGTCTTCTGTTCAATCAAATTGGATATATTTGGGCTTTGTGAAATGATCTGTATTATTGGGGAACCTGGAGGTAATAGCCCAGCCCCTGGCAACCACTTAAAACACTTGGGCATCAGTCATGTCATTTTGCAGGCAGCTCTCCTTTGCATCTCTCTATTCTCCAGGCTTAGGAAACAGTGGTGTGCCAGGTGGGACTTAACTAGCTATTAAGATTCAGGCTTTTAAAATACTTTTAAAAAATGATAAAATTTGTCCTTAAAAGAGCTTTCAGTTCAATAGTGAGTAGTTGCACTCCTTTATCTCTGACTTTTTACTAACCATTTCCACTTTTGTGTTCTGTTATTTCTTTCAATTTATTTTGAAAAGCAACAGCACTTATATGCAACTCTTCGTTGAAAAGTAGGGCTTACAAAATTCTTATAGAGTTGAAAGCTATAAAAACTTTTATACTCCCCCCCCCCTCAACTATATAGTTTTTCTTTGTCTACTAAAAATATATAATTGTTAAAAAAAGAGGGGGGACACATAAGCTGCTCCCTGAGGGGAAGATATCACACTCTGCCTGATGTCTGTATTGAATGAATGGTCCTCCTTCAAAACCAGCTTCCTATTGATTTCCCTAATTTTGCATATGTTGATGTTATCATTTTTACAGTTTTAGCTTGAAAATTGGTGTAATTTTTGAATCTCTCTTTTTCCCTCCGCCTATTTTCAGGACCAAACTCTCTTCAGTCTTTCATCCTAGTTTCTTGGGGTAAACTTGGATCTTCCATCACCATCACCATTCAGATCACCAGCATTTTCTCTGACATCTCACATCTACAAGTTTAATAACTGATTTTTCAAGCCTTCTGTCTTCCTACTATTTAATCCTAATCATCAGATTAATCCGACTGATATACCACTTTCCCTATGCTATTGTCTTACTTAGACACCATCAATGGTTCTGCACTATTTCTACATCAAGTCCAAACTCCTTGACCCAGTATTTAAGCATCTCAGGAACTAGCCCTAGCCTAACTTTTCAACCTAACTTTCTTCTTCTCCAGTAGACTCACTAATTTATTGTCTCTTATACATGACCTGTTTATTCCCAATTCTAGAATGCCCTTCCCTTTTTTCTTTATATGACTAAATCTGTCCTTTATAGACCTTATACAACCCAGAGTTATCTTTCCTTTTTTCTGAACTTAATGGTTTAAAGAGATTTTGACATTTCCATTTGAAATTTAACCATGTACTGCCATATATATATATATATATATATATATATATATATATATATATATACACACACATACACACATATATATATATATATGTTATTTAATATTATACATGCCAGAGTATATAGAACAAAGGAGAATAACAAATGAACATCTGTGTTCCCACCATCCAGTTAGGAAATAGAATATTTCCAGTAACTTTGAAGCCTTCTGTACTCGCCTCCCAATTGCAACCTTCTCTGGAGAGGTGATATTATTCTACATTTGGATAATAAGTCCCTTGATTTTCTTTATAGCTTTATCAATCTGAATATATTCTTAAACAGCATATTGCTTAGTTTTGTCTGCTTTTGACATTTATAATTTTCTTTAAGTTACTTAACATTTTTTGAGATTTGTTCACATAGATGTATGCATTTACTGCTGATTGACAGTCTTACTTGAATATGCCACTAATTATTTTTCTATTCTGTTGTTGCTAGAAATTTGGGTTGGTTCATTTTTTTTCTTCCTATCACAAATAACCCATGTCGTTGGTGTGCCCCAGTGCCCAATCTTTGGACGTCGTCTCTGCCAAACCTCACTCATTTAGTGTTCTCATCCAATCACATTGCTTTAAATACTATGCTTTGTTAAAGATGTAGCCATGAGCCACATGTGCTTTTTAAAATGTAAATGACTACAATTAACTATTCAGTTTCTCTGTCACCCTAGCCTCATTTCCAGTCTCATGTGGCTGGTGGTTACCATATGGGCAGTGCACATATAGAACATATCCATCCATCATAGAAGTTTTATGAAACCGGCCTGATCTATGTTATGACAATTCCCAAATGTGTATCTCTAACCAGAACCTCTTCCCTGAATTTCAGTCTTAGGTAATAAACTTCCTACTCAACATTTTCCCTTTGATGTCCAGTATAAATCTTGAACTCAGCATGTCCAAAACCTATATCCAGATCTTCTCCCTCAAATCTGCTCCTCCCACAGTCTTCTTCCCATCCCAGATAATAACATCTAATCTTCTGTTTGTTTAGGCTAATAACTTGGAGTCATCCTTAACTCCTTTCTTGTTCTCATATCCCTCATCCAGTCAGCATATACATCCAGATCCAGACTACTTCTCACTGTTACCACCCTGATTCTAATCTTTTGCTATATGTAATGGCCTCTCAGTTTTTTTTTGCTTCTGCACTTGCCTCTCTATATGTAGCCTGTTCTTTTTTCTTTTCTTTTTTTAATATATTTTATTGATTGTTTACAGAGAGGAAGGGAGAAGGATAGAGAGTTAGAAACATCCCGTCCGCTGCCTCCTGCACACCCCCTACTGGGGATGTGCCCGGAACCATGGTACATGTCCTTGATTGGAATCGAACCTGGGACCCTTCAGTTCGCAGGTCAACGCTCTATCCACTGAGCCAAACCGGTCAGGGCCATGTAGCCTGTTCTTGTCACCACTGGCAGCATGATCTTTTTGAAATCTATGATCCTTTGAAGTTATAGATCCTTGCTAGGGAATACTTAAAACCTTGCAGTTGATCCCATTTTGCTCAGATTTCTTTTTATTTAATTAATTTATTTTTTAAAATATATTTTTATTGATTTCAAACAGGAAGGGAGAGGGAGAGAGAGATAGAAATATCAATGATGAGAATCATTGATCGGCTGCCTCTTGCATGCCCCCCACTGGGGACCGAACCTGAAACCTGGGCATGTGCCCTTGACCAGAATCGAACCCCAGACCCCTTCATTCCACAGGCTGATGCTCTATCCACTGAGCAAGACCGGCTAGGGCTATTTTTTATTTTAATAAAAATTTTTTTTTTTTTAAAAGGGTATGTTTAGGTTTATTCATTTCAAATGGGCCGGATCCGGCCCGCGGGCCGTAGTTTGCCCACGGCTGCCATAGACAGATTACTAAGAGAAATTATGAGTCTGGATGTTGTATTTGGTGGGAAAGTTCTCCTTCTTGGAGGGGATTTTCGACAATGTCTCAGTATTGTACCACATGCTATGTGATCGGCCATAGTACAAATGAGTTTAAAGTACTGCAATGTTTGGGGATGTTTCAGAAAGTTGTCTCATACAACAAATATGAGATCAGAGGATTCTGCTTATAGTGAATGGTTAGTAAAACTTGGATATGGCAAACTTGATAGCAGTTTTCATTTAGGAATGGATATAATTGAAATCCCCTGTGAAATTAGTTGTAATGGATCTATTATTGAAGCTACCTTTGGAAATACTATATCTATAGATAATATTAAAAATATATCTAAACATGCAATTCTTTGTCCAAAAAATGAGCATGTTCAAAAATTAAATGAAGAAATTTTGGATATACTCGATGGAGATTTTCACACATATTTGAGTGATGATGCCATTGATTCCACAGGTGATGCTGAAAAGGAAAATTTTCCCATCGAATTTCTTTTTTTTTTTTTTTAATTAAATCTTTATTGTTCAGATTATTACATTTGTTCCTCTTTTTTTCCCCCCCATAACTCCCCTCCTCCCAGTTCCCGCCCCACCCTCCGCCCTCACTCCCCACCCACTGTCCTCATCCATAGGTGCACGATTTTTGTCCAGTCTCTTCCCACATCTCCCACACCCCTTTCCCCCCCAAGAATAGTCAGTCCATTCCCTTTCTATGTCCCTGATTCTATTATAATCAACAGTTCATTCTGTTCATCAGATTATTTATTCACTTGATTCTTAGATTCACTTGTTGATAGATGCATATTTGTTGTTCATAATTTGTATCTTTACCTTTTTCTTCCTCTTCCTCTTCTTAAAGGATACCTTTCAGCATTTCATATAATCCTGGTTTGGTGGTGATGAACTCCTTTAGCTTTTCCTTATCTGTGAAGCTCTTTATCTGACCTTCAGTTCTGAATGATAGCTTTGCTGGATAAAGTAATCTTGGTTGTAGGTTCTTGCTATTCATCACTTTGAATATTTCTTGCCACTCCCTTCTGGCCTGCAAAGTTTCTGTTGAGAAATCAGCTGACAGTCGTATGGGTTACCTTGTAGGTAACTGAGTTTCTTTCTCTTGCTGTTTTTAAGATTCTTTCTTTATCTTTTGCTCTTGGCATTTTAATGATGATGTGTCTTGGTGTGGTCCTCTTTGGATTCCTTTTGTTTGGGGTTCTCCGTGCTTCTTGGACCTGTAAGTCCATTTCTTTCACCAGGTGGGGGAAGTTTTCTGTCATTATTTCTTCAAATAGGTTTTCAATATCTTGCTCTCTCTCTTCTTCTGGCACCCCTATAATTCTGATGTTGGTACGCTTGAAGCTGTCCCAGAGGCTCCTTACACTATCCTCGCATTTTTGGATTCTTTTTTCATTTTGCTTTTCTGGTTGGATGTTTTTTGCTTCCTCGCATTTCAAATCATTGACTTGATTCTTGCGCTCCTCTGGTCTGCTGTCGGGCGTCTGTATAATATTCGTTATTTCAGTCCGTGTATGCTTAATTTCTAGTTGGTTCCCCAATATAAGATCGAGGGTCTTATTAGTTTTCGTGTAGATCTCATTAAGTTTCGTGTAGATCTCAGCTTCTAAACAGTTCTTGAGAGACCTTAAAAGTGTGGTTCTGAACTCTATATCTTCCTTTGACAATTTTGTCCTGTTTCTTTGTCTCCGCATTTTGTTATGCTTCCTTGGTGCACCCCCTAGTGGTCTTTGTTCGCAGTCTTATAGTTAAATCTTGATTGTTGTAGCTAATTCCAGGGAGGGTTTGACCTCCAGGCCAAGTGGCTATGATTAATAAAAATTTTTATTGATTGATTGATTTGAGAAAGGGAGAGAGAGAAATATCAATTTGTTGTTTCACTTCATTTTGCTCAGATTCAAGACAGAGTCCTTACAATGGCCAAGAAGGTTCTATGGGATCTGGCCTCTCACCACCTCTCTGATCTTGTTTCCAAAATCATCACCCTAAACCTCACTAGTGTTATTGACTGATTCACTCTTGCTCAGATTATTTGCACTGTTTTTCCTCAACTCAAAATGCTCTTCTACCAGAAAGTGGAATCTGAAAGTGGAATCAGTCTTTGACCTTTTGTGATTCACTTATTTCACTTAGCATAACGTTTTCGATTTTTCGTTCCTTGTAGCATGTGTCAGAATTTTGTTCCTTTTAAAGGCTGTATAATATTCCACAATATGTTTATATAATAACATTTTGTTTATCCATTCATCCATCACTGGACACTTACTTGGATTGCTTCCATTTTTGGCTATTATGAATAATGATGTTCTTGTGGGGTTTTTGTGTGTGTGTGTGTTTGTAATTGATTTTAGGGGAGAGGGCAAGGAGCAGGAGAAGGGGAAGAGAGGGAGAGTGAGAAAGAGAAAGAAACATAGATGTAAGAGAGACATCGATTGGTCGCATCCTGTTCTGACCAGGGATTGAACCTGTAACTTAGGTATGTGCCCCACCAGGAATCAAACCTGTGACCTCAGGTTCACGGACAATGCTCCAATCAACTGAGAGCCACACCAGCCAGCGTGGTGTGGTGTTTCTGACACTAACCAGTGAAGAGTGTTCTAATTGTTCATTGGCTACATAAGCATCAGTTGTTCTTCTTGTACCTCCCACCATTAAACCTAGTTTTTGGCTGCTGAGGCAGCAGGAGGTGGGATCACTGTTTTACCTAATAGTCTTGAATATTTGCACATGGCTTTGATGGATTGGTTACAGTATTGTGGAACAGTCCATTCTGATACAGATCCTTCAGGGGCTGGATGAGAAGGAGTTCCATTACTGTTCTTTGGCTTGCATTGCTATAGGGATTCTGGAGCCACAATGCCTGGATTCTGCCATTTACTTCTGTGTGTACCGGTACTCATTACTTCCCTCTTCAAGCCTGTTTCCAATCAGCAAAATGGGGACAATAATAGTGTCTACCTCACAGGTTTGTAGTGAGTTTTAAATGAGGAAATGCATGTAATGTGTCTGTCTCCATCATGTAGTTAAGTGTTTAATAAATGTGGACTAAAATAATAACAATGCTATTGTTGCTATGAAGAGGAGAAGAAAGTATTATGTATTTATTTCTGGACACAAGAGCACAGATACAATTTCAAAGTTGTAGGCAGCCTGCTAGATAAGTCTGTATCTAAAGAGACAGATGGCATCTATGCTTTAAAAAAAAGTAAGAATTTAGGCTGTTACTTTCTAAACAACCTGACGTTTTTATGCTATGTGTAGAAAGAAATAAAATGAAGCCTTAAATTGACAGCAACATTGAACCATATCACCTTAGGTCAGCATGTGAGTGAGCTAGTAGGTTCTGTCTGCTTAAAGCTTTCACCTCATATCACAAATTGTTTAAAAAATTCCTTTGGAAATTATCCCAGTTGTAAGCCTACAAACTAGTTTCTTTCTTTCTTTCTTTTTTTTTTAATAATTTTATTGATTTTTTACAGAGAGGAAGGGAGAGAGAGAGAGAGAGAGTTAGAAACATCGATGAGAGAGAAGCATCGATCAGCTGCCTCCTGCACACCCCCTACTGGGGATGTGCCTGCAACCAAGGTACATGCCCTTGACTGGAATCAAACCTGGGACCCTTCAGTCCGCAGGCCGACGCTCTATCCAGTGAGCCAAACCAGCTAGAGCACAAACTAGTTTCTTAAGGGGACCAAGTTGTCAAAACAACAGTGAATGAAAATGGAGTCCATATTTTTCTTTATTAATTAGTCCTGCTATTTTCTGATGTAGCTGATTTAAGTTAATAACAGCAGAATAATAATAGTAATAAAAGTTCACTTTGGGCTTATAAACTTAGTAAGTAGAGCCTAGTGCATTAAAGTCCTTTAAGTTTTATCTTTTCAAAGATTCTTTCTGTACTATTCTTTTTTTTTTTTTTTTTTTTTTTTAAATATATTTTATTGATTTTTTACAGAGAGGAAGGGAGAGAGATAGAGAGTCAGAAACATCGATGGGAGAGAAACATCGATCAGCTGCCTCCTGCACATCTCCTACTGGGGATGTGCCCGCAACCCAGGTACATGCCCTTGACCGGAATCGAACCTGGGACCCCTCAGTCCGCAGGCCGACGCTCTATCCACTGAGCCAAACCGGTTTCGGCCTTTCTGTACTATTCTGAAAAGTTCAAAGAATAAAGATCACGTAGTATCTATTATCCATAGTAACCATACTCAACATTTCTGTGAGTATCCTTCCAAAGATTTAGTCCCTTACATAAAATAAACTTTTTAATTTGGTGGAATGGTTAAGAGCATGTTGCTTTGGTGTCTGAAGACCTGGATTTGAATCCTCGTTCTCTTATTTAATGCCTGTTTGGCTCTAACCAAATAACTTTTATGAGGTTTAATTTCCCATGCAGGAAAAATGAGAATCAATGGATCTATGTGAGGGGTGCATTGAAGGTATACTTCCTATAAGGAGTTTGTGCT
Source organism: Myotis daubentonii (assembly GCF_963259705.1). Taxonomy (NCBI): domain Eukaryota; kingdom Metazoa; phylum Chordata; class Mammalia; order Chiroptera; family Vespertilionidae; genus Myotis; species Myotis daubentonii. The sequence goes on along the minus strand of NC_081852.1, from coordinate 40,056,070 downwards.
GTGCAAGATACTGACTACGAGTTCAGTAAGGGTTTGTCCCAGTGCTCCTTTCTGAGGCAGACTTTACTAGTGCACTAGATTGCTCACTGAAGGACAGGATTGCTGCACATCTCTCTCTTCTTCATTATCAGTTTTACCCCTCTTTTCTTGTAAGCCTTTTTGTTTGTTTGTTTAAATTTTTAAAAATAAATAAAGAGATGGGAGTTTAAAGCAGATAGCTTTGTGTGTTTTGATGAAGCTGTCTCATGGTTTTATTTTAAGTGGATCGAATTGGTTGTAGTGATTCTGGCCCATTATTTTTTGGATAATAAAGTCAGAACTATAAACTAGGGTCTTTCATTCTTGACACTATTGACATTTTGGGCTGGATAATTCTTTGTGGTAGGGACTATTCTGTGCAATATAGGATGCTGAGCAGCACACCTGTTCTCTGCTCACTAGTTGCCAGTTGCGTACTTCAGTTTTGACAGTTCAGTTGGGACGCATTGCCACATGTCCCTTTGGGGAGCAAAATTGACACCTATTGAGAACCACAGACTATAAACAGTGGCTCACCTATAGCAGTTACAAAGGGATAATTATTTACCTGGTTTTCTGAGTCTTATAAAGTACTATCCTATTACTTAGCCCGTCTAGTCAATGTTTTTGACCTCTGGAGATGACAGTATGCAACTGGAATATGCATGAGCCTATGTTAAGAATGTTAGTAATAACATGGTGGTTATTGAGGTTATCTATTTGCATCTCACCTCCCTAGGACCATAATTATGATTATAATATAAGGGTACCATTTATGGTTGCCTACTTTGTACCAGAGACTACCTTGGTGAAGTTTATTTATACCTATATACCTATTTTATAGGAGAAATGCTGTAAGTGCTGCCCAAGTCTAATGCAATTTTAGGTGCCTCTGTCAATTTAATGGACCCATATGAACACTTCATGTGACTCTTACTGGCAAAATTAAATGAGCTCACAAGCCCAGTTTGACCAGAAGAGTCCAATAGTATCCAGGATCTAGGCAGCAAAGGGGTGACTGGGTAAAGGTGAAGGTTTATAGTTACTTGAACACTGGCTGGAAGTGGTCAGTGGATCAGTACTGGCGTGGGGTATAATAAGGCAGAGTGCAGGTTGAGCTTCCTGAACCAGCATTAGCTGTAGAGGGCAGGATTCCCCTCCTGTCAGAACCAGAGTGTACAAACAAATGGAACTGAACCTCAAGTAGAGATCCACACAGAATACAGAATTTGGGTGTTTGTGGGTTGCCTTCCTTGGAGGGCTGTCTTGAAAGAATTAGTTACAGGTTGTTAACTCTTCCTACCCTGTGGTTTAAATTAATCTTTAGAGACCATGACAGGGATCTTTGAGCTGTCCTGCCGCTCTGGGATCATGGAGCATCTATGAGCATATGCAAAATTAATTCTGAGTTTAAAGAAATGTTTACTATATATATTATTCTTTTTGTTTTGTTTTAAAATAAAGAACGTATCCAGTTCAAATCCTGGATTAATTGTTGTTTGATATAAATGTTGAAAAATTGTTGAGGGGAGAATTTATTTAAAGTTTAATCACCATGGCCTGTTGCTCAGTGGTTAGAGCCTTGGCCCAAGGACTGAAGGGCATGTGCCTCGGTTGCAGGTTTAATATCTGGCTCCAGGCAGACTTCTTTCGGGAGGCAACCAGTTGATGTGTCTCTTACATCAATGTTTCTCTCTCTCTTCCTCTCCCCCCTCCCACCTCTTCCAACCATTTCACTCTCTTTAAAAATCACTGGAAAAGATATCTTCAGGTGAGGATTACAAAAAATAATAAAGTTTAATCATTTTGCTTTTATTTTATTACATTTATTGCTCTGTCACTTTTAATTGGTTGCTGGAAATATTTTACTTTTATTATTTTTTTAATATATATTTTATTGATTTTTTACAGAGAGAAAGGGAGAGAGATAGAGAGTTAGAAACATCGATGAGAGAGAAACATCAATCAGCTGCCTCCTGCACACCCCCCACTGGGGATGTGCCCGCAACCCAGGTACATGCCCTTGACCGGAATCGAACCTGGGACCTTTCAGTCCGCAGGCTGACGCTCTATCCACTGAGCCAAACCGGTTTCGGCGAAATATTTTACTTTTAAATCTTAACAAGTTTAAAGTAAGTAATACTAAAATTAGTTTCAAATCTTAACATAATGAGTAAAGACTTGATTAAAATATTTAACATACTTTATTATTGACTTAGTTGATTCATGCTGTACTTGGCTTCCTATTTCTTGTGGCCAGGATGACATCAATAGAATTGTCTGGGACACACCTGAGAAGGTTTAGATAATTATCATGTTAATTGGACTATTATTTCTTAGTGAGCCTTCTCTGTTTAGCACCTGTTTGATATGGATAGCTACTTTTCATTATCCAAGTGGTATTGTTTCTAGGATGACTTTTGGTGATTGATAGTTATAGCCTTGAGTAATTCATACCTCCCTCCCTCTTTTATTACACTGCTTTATGATATTTTAAAAACTTTTAATTAAAATATATATCATAAGTGTTCAGCTTGATGAATTTACACAAACCGAACATGTCTGTATAGCCAGCAAGGGACCAGTACCCAGAAGCCACCCTCATTCTTCCTTCTAATCACTACCTCTTACCCTCCAAGGTAACCACTATCCTAACATAAAGACATAGCTTGTCCTTGCACTTTGTATATATGGGAGGATACAGTGTTTATTCTTTTGCATCTAGCTTCTTTCATTCAACCTTTTTAGTGAGATTCATCCTTATTTTTGTGCTTTATTCTAGATTATTCATTTTCATTGTTGTGAATATGTCACAGTTTATCTTTTCACAGTTGATGGATATTTGATCATTTCTAGTTTTAGCTATTATGAATAGAATTACTATGAACATATAAATGCATTTATTTTGGGTGTATATCTAATACATGAATTGTTAGGTCATATTGTTAGTTTTATATATAATTTATATAAGTATGTACTGCCAGTTTTTGAATAATGTTTGTGTTAATTTGCATTCCCACCAGCAATGTATGAGAGTTTGGGTTGCCCCAAAACTTCTCTATCACCTGCTGTTTTCCAACTTTTTCATTTTAGCATTCTGGTAGGAATGTAGTGGTATCTCAGTTAAACTCCTGTGGCAAAAATAAGCTGTGAATTTGGGGCATCTTGGGGCTTTAGTCTGTCACACTGTTACTGGAAAGGGGTCTGCCTAGGGCTGCCAGGTAGCGTGTAGGTTCCTGACTTCATGAAGGAAAAATTTCACGAGTCCAGGTGACTATGAGGGAATGTTTATTAAAGCTGGGGACAGTAAAACAAGAAAGAAAGGGCTTAGTATAAAGCAACAGGGAAGCCTAGGCTGGGCTGCCCTAGCTCTCTGGGAAGTCAGAGGAAAGGGGGCCTTGGGGACATATTCAGAGGACTAGTCTGTGAAGAGCTGCTGGTGCTCCCCAGGTTGCAAGTCTCTTGGAGTCCCTTAGAGCAAGCATGTCAAACTCGCGGCCCGCAGGCCACATGTGGCCCACAACGAATATTTTTGCGGCCCAGCCAATATAATGGTGTGTAAGAAATGTTTTAATAAAAATTTTGTAACTTAATTTTTACAATATCCTGTTATACATAATTATTAATAACGAACTACAACGTTCGCTAATGACTGATTACTATAATGGTGTTGCATTCATTTCCCTTACATGCAGGCGCACCATTTCTCTCCACTAATACTAGCAGCGAATATTTTAGCAGCCGGTTGCCACATCATTATTCTTGTACTGACTTGTTTGGTGTGCACAATAGGAATTATTTTGCTTACAGAGAACAAGAAAAATAGGTTTATTTGTGTTACGCTTATTAATTTGTGCAGTTATTCAGTGTTTGGTAAGTTAATGTTCAAGAAAAGATTAATTTTTATTAAAATGTATTATTTTATGTTAACGATTACTCATTTATTTCAACCCTTGGTATTCAGCATATCTCTATTGAAATAAACATACGTTTCTATGAAAATTGAAGCTTTTGTGTTTTTTGCGGCCCACATAAACTTAGACCTTGTTTATTTGGCCCATGTTAGCCTTCGAGTTTGACATTCTTGCCTTAGAGTGTAGGAGATGCACGCGTATGGGGGGCAAGTGGGAGAAGAAGAGGAGAAATGAAATGGCTGGGGCTGTTCCTCAGTAGAAGAGTGCCAGGGTTCTTTCCCTGCATCTAGAAGGGTTCAGGAATCTGGAGAAGGGCTGCAAGTAAATTAATAAAGAAACTAAACATAAAATATAAATTTGGAAGGCATTTTGGGGAGCCAGAGGGGACCTAGCTTCAGTAACCAAGTTTTCTCTGAATCTCTGGACCCAGGGCTCTTTATTCACACATTTTGCCCTATAGCAAAACAGATATACATATCAAAGGTAAGTTTGGTAAACAGTAGGCATTGTCAGGTTGGGGGAACTGCTCTCCACAGGCAATAATATATGCAGATTTTCAGGTTTGGGGAAATGCTTTCAGCTATTCCAGCAGCAGGTAATATGATTCAGCCCTGCTGAATATAGAAGCCCAACAACCTTATGAGGACTTCTTGCATTTTATTATGCCCTGTTGGAATTCCAGCAGGAGAGCACTGTCTTGAGGCTTTATCTCTTTCTCACACGCAGGAATCTTAGGGGAGGGTTTCAACAGAATATTCATGTTTCCTAGGTGTGCTCCCACAGAGTCCTGGTCTTCACTAATTGGTCAGGGTCATCAGTCCACCTGGCTTTGCTGCTTTTCTGGTCTGGAGCTTAAATATCTGAGGCCTAGATGTAATTTCTAGGGAGGTAACTTTCTGTATCTGCTGTAAATTGCTCTGTCAGTTTTTCAGCTTTCTGCTCAGTTTCTCTGTTTCATTTGTTCTGGCCTATCTCAACACCTTGTGCCTACTTAAGCTTCGCTTGTTTCTCTTCCCCTGAGTAGAGTTCTTTTGCTTGGTCCAAACATGATCTCCAAGCCACACCCAAAATTGCCCAATACCTCCAGAGAAGAAAACAGGTGGTGATCATCAGCTCACTTCCCGGCTCACCCCTTTCTGGAATTCCAGTCCCTCTGATCCTTATTGCTTGTACAACTCTCCAATATCTTTAAAAATGTGATTTTTGTAATTTATTGTGGCTTTTGTAGTTACTGAACCTGAATCAGGTTGGCATAACCTATTATATCCTACTCAGAAATGGAAGTTGTCAGTAGAGTGTTGTGATTTTTTTACATACACAGTCATGCCAGCCATGAATTATGTTAGTCCACCTCCCCTTCCTGTCACATCTACATGTGTTTTCTTTTTCTTGCATTATTGAACTGGCCAGTACAGTGTTGACTAGAAGAGATTGTAGTAGCATCCTTTTTGTGGGGATGAAGGAATATTCTCCCTTTTATTTTTAGTTTGCTGACTTTTTGTTTTTCAAGACATGAATGATTATTGAATTTAGTTAAGTACTTTTTCTGCATCTACCAAGATGATTACTGTTAGGTCTGATCAAATAATTGAATTGATACCCCCTCCTCTGGGAACTGACCTTTAAGCCACTTCACAATGGACATTCCACTTGCTTAGACGGCATTCCACTTGCTAAGACCATTATCTCTCCCCTCCGGAGTTTCCCAGAATCTGGACCTGCACAGAGAATTCTCCGCCCAGAAAAAGCCCGCCTAGAGTCCTTTTAAAAACCTCTGACTCCCAGTCTTTGGGGCTCAGCCCATCTGGTATTCAGATGGTCTAATACATTTATAATTCTTCACCCCTTTTGGCCTCGGGTGTTCCTCCTTTGGCGACCCTAACAGTTACATGTTTTTCTTTTTTTTTTTCTGTTCCTATGGCTTAATGGATGCATCTAAAAAATAAATTACCCATAACCCTACTATATCTACTGTAGCAATTATTTTTATATTCCCTTTTATGCATGTGACGATTCTATACTCTCTTCTCTCTTTAAACCTACTATACATTTAATCCTGCTATGCATTTTTCTTTTTCTTATTAGCGAAGTATAGTGAGAAGATATGGTTCTCAGCCCAGGGACTCCTTTGGCAGATTAGAAGCATTCTTCCAGCCTCCTTCCACTACTTATCTCTGTTTTACATGGGAAGTAGAAGAGGAAAACAGAAAACATTTCTTGCATCATTTATTTTGACCTATTTAAAATTTATTTCCTTGTCTTTGTTATTTGGGATTGTTAGGGAGGAGAATGGGGTCAGGGAAGGGCTGTGGGGGTGGTACTGGGAACTGAGAAAGGAAGCCATTTATGATTTCCTTAAGTACCACCTTCTGCTCCTCCCCTTCCTATGCTCCTCTGTCGCTATAGGTCCCTCCAGCTTTGCCACAAATGAAGCATGTGAATGTCCTTGGGCAAATCACTTAATTATTGAGCTTTCGTTTCCTCATCTGGGGTTAAGGAGAATGAAAAGATTAAATTAGCAGTTTATAAAGCATGTGACACTTTTAAGATGGAGTGATTGTTAGGATTAGTACAGTGGCATCTTTCTTACATTTCCTAACAGCCTGAAGCCTATCTGTGAGCAAGGATACTTGTGAAACACCCTAGGTTACCACATACAGCTATAAGAAACCTTCGATAGCCCGGCCACTGTGGCTCTGTTAGAGCGCCGACCTGAAACCAAAATGTGGGGTTTTAGTCTGAAGAAAGGCTTCACAGACAAAAACGGGTCAATGGAGGAAAAGGTTATTGAGAGAAGCCAGTCCTGGAAAAAGTGCAGCTGGGGTACTGGGAGCAGGCCAATGTCCAGAGCTTCCTTTCCATGTTACAGTCGGGTGTTAAAGTCTGTTAGTCCATGTGTAGAGTCCTACATGGCCATCAGCCACTTGGGTGCAGGGGAGCATGTCTCCTGCCATCAACCCAAGAATAGAGAGAGGGAGGGAGAGAGATCTTTCAAAGAATTTTGCCTTAATAACAATCTTGGGATTCGTTATACACCTTATTGTCTTGGGATTGGTTATCTGCAAGCTGCCCATCTTAGCAACATTCAGACATTTTAAAGGTCATGTCTCACTTGCTAACCCTTCCCTGCCCTGTTGGGTGCCTTAGTAATTCTGCCTAGCTGGGTTCTCGGTTCTAGTCCCCGTCGCCCCCCCCCCCCCCCCCCCCGCATGGTCCTGACTACCCAGCTTTCTTCTGTCTCCTCAGACCTATGAACCAGGAGGTCACAGTTCCATCTCTGGTCAGGGCACATGCCCAGGTTGTGGGCTCCATCCCCAGTGGGGGTCATGCAGGAGGCAGCCGGTCAATGATTCTCTCTCATCATTGATGTTTCTATCTCTCCCTCTTCCTTCCTCTCTGAAATCATATTTAGGCATGTGTGGGAGTCAAACCAATCAATGTGTCTCTCTCACATTTCACTCCCCCCCCGTTTCTCTCTCCTCCTTTCTTCCTTCCTCCCTCCCTCCCTTCCACTCTCTCTAAAAAAGAAGCCTAAAACTTTATGATTTATAGGACAAACTTGTAATAATTGAACATCGGCTCTTATTCTGCAAATGACCTTCTTCCCCTCTGAAGCCCCAAGGCACATTGTACCTCATCCCTAGCATGGAGTATCATACATACCATTTTTACCTTTCTGTCTGTGAACCACTTATGTATGTGGGATCACTGACTCTCATATGTGGGGTTCCCATACATACATACATACATATGTAACTAAATTTAGTTAATTTCTCTTGTTACTCTGTCTCATGTTGACTTAATTAGTAGACCACCCAAAGGAACCTAGAAGGGTAGAGTAAAATATCTTCCTCCCCCACATAAGCTTGTCATTTTTAGAATAAATAGCCATCCTATATAATAAAAGGATAATATGCAAATGGACCGAACGGTGGAACAGCCGGTCACTATGATGCACACTGACCACCATGGGGCAGACGCTCAACGCAGGAGCTGCCCCTGGCGGTCATTGCCCTCAGCCAGAAGCCGGCCTCACGGCTGGTCAGACATCCCCCGAGGGCTCCCAGGCAGGGCCGAGGACCCCCCTGCCCCCAATGCATGAATCTCGTGCACTGGGCCTCTAGTCCTATATAATAAAAGGCTATTATGCAAATTGTCCCCTTGGGAGTTCGACCGACTGGGAGTTCAACTGCTTGCTATGATGTGCGCTGACTATCAGGGGGCGACGCGGAACGAAGGAAGGCCCCAGCCAGCAGTCGGGAAGGAAGGCCCCAATCAGCCCTGATTGCCAGTCAGGCCTAGGGACCCTACCCGTGCATGAATTTCGTGCAGCAGGCCTCTGGTTGTATATATGCACCAAAACTAGAACAAAATTTGCAAAAGCACATATCTCTAAAATGATACTGTTATAGGATTCCTTACTCATTTAAGAGTTTGTCGCCAAAGCCAGTTTGGCTCAGTGGATAGAGCGTCGGCCTGAGGACTGAAGGGTCTCGGGTTCAATTCTGGTCAAGGGCATGTACCTGGGTTGCGGGCACATCCCCAGGAGGAGATGTGCAGGAGGCGGCTGATCGATGTTTGTCTCTCATCGATGTTTCTGACTCTCTATCTCTCTCCCTTCCTCTCTGTAAAAAAATCAATAAAATATATAAAAAAAAGAGTTTGTTTTTTCTTTGTAAACACCTTTCCAGAAGGTGCATAGAGTTAGAACACCTGACATTTTGTCTGAAACAAAGACAAAGCATTCATCATGAGAAAATATAATTTAATTGACAGGATTTTAGTTTATACCCACCTTTATAATCTAGCTTGTGTATGAGGTAAGGGGTACTGATCTCTGTAACTGAAGATGATTCCCTGAGACGTTATTTTTTTAGGTCAAGTGATGTAAACAGTATTTGGGAATATGTAGTCTTATAGTGAGGCATTCTAGTACTACCACTACCTTCATATTCTTACTTACCTCTGCTTTCTGTGGGGAAGAAATGTTTATGGTATGCTGATTTCAGGCATTTTCTCCTGGGATGCCTCCTCCTCGTTCAGGAGTGTCATAGGGTAAGCTCAGCTTCCGCCTGTGGTTTGCAGTGGGTGGATGGATTCCACAGAAGGGAGGTTTTGATACATAATTGACTATTAGCATGATTAGTCACCTGTTTGGGTTTATAGGTCATTCATTTAGAAATTAGAAATGGATCAGATTGAACAAAGGCAACATAAAGTTTCTCAATCTGTTCAATGTACTGTGCAATACTTAAAGCGGTATGAGAAAAAGGATTGTAAGAGGTCATCTGAATAAAAGATTATTTGCAGAAAAAATTTCTTTTGATATGAGAATTTGGAAATGACTTATTTGTCAATTTCTTTTTGCAAACGTGCAATTTAGGCCTTTATCTGTCCAGATCTCTCAGTGGAAGTTCTAGTTGTAGTTCTATTAACACCAAGCTCTTGTATTTCCTCTTTATGCCTCATGTTTTTTTTCTCAGCACCAGTCCTTTTCTCTGGTAACTCCCTCTTTTTCGGCATGCTTCTATTCACCTGCTCTCTTTCCTCTCTCCTCTCCTAGAAAGTTAGGTGTCCCCCCTCCATTACTCCCATAGTGCCCTGGACAACTGTGCCACACAGTTAAAAGTTGACTTGTTTTCATGTCTGTCACTAGAGTGGGTTTCTTCAGAGCCAAGGCTCTGGCATACTCATCTTTGTAGCCAGCATGCATGGTGTAGTGTCTGGATCTTCATAGGCCTCCTTAAATGTTTATTTGGATTTTGAGGTGCTGGAGTGGGCACAGTTAATAACTGAGTTCTGGCTGTAATTTTAGCTATATGATCTTGGACAAGTGATTTCAGGTTCCTTAGTTTTCTTATAGTAAGATAGGGGACTGGCCCATTTGGGGATCTTGTTAAAATACAGATTCTGGCTTAGCAGGTCTCTGGTGGTTTCTGATATTTTATATATTTAACAAGCTCTTAGGAAGAGTCCCGGTAGTCCATGAACTGCAAAGAATTAGGTAACATCTAGTAGCTCTTCCAGCTTTTAAATTCTAACCTTCTGTGTTGTAATTTCTAAACAAAATTACAAAATATGCTGTAATTACTAAATATCTCTCCAAGTTCATGAGAATGCTTATCACTGACAATTCTGTGCCTTTGATGAAGTTTCCAATGTGTGATAAAGTCCCTGAAATTGAAAGTAATTCTAAGATTTTGACTTTGACAAGTTAAAAATATCAAATAAATGTCTGGGAAAACATTTGATTTAGCACTAGCTTGGCATCTAAAAGTTAGAATACTTGCTTGTTCCCTCTTTGTTGGGTGCACATTGGAGAACATTTGTAATAAATAAAATTATTTTTGAAGGCTGTATGCTAATGAGCTGAGATGGATAGACATGTGATCTCATGAGTATAAATACAGAGACAGGCAAGCTGTTGATGAATTCATCATCATCAGAGGAGTTCCAGATCATTTCCTCCAGTTCTCCAGAAGGTGAGAATCAAATTGTTGTAGGATGTGTTGATAGACATGCTTTAGGTAAAGCCAGCCTGTGCTATTGAATATGGGTTGCTGGGAAGGATCTTGTTTGAAAATGCTGCTATTAACCCTTTTGGCTTTTGCTTCAAGAAGTCATATTTGATTCAGGAGCATTGTTAGCTTGGAAATTTATAGTTGTCCTTGATCTCGTATACAGATGTCTAAAAGTAGTTGGACTAATTTTTATGTTTGACTTATAGAATAAATCTATCTCTTTATTCTTAGCCATACCACGGATTATTAACCAATCATAGCTTCAGTGCCCAAATGAGTTATCTAATGCCTCTGATTATATTTTTTCCTTTAAGATAATGAAAATCTGAATAAGAGAAATTGAACCCCGAAATAAGTACAGAATATAGCCTATAGTTAAGGGTGGTTATCTTAATTACAATGAATTTTTCACCTCCCATAGAATAAGACAGTTTGTCCTCCCTAAGTGATCTGTATTTGATCTCACTACAGTTGTGGATTGAGTAGAAGTTTCAGAGCTCTGCTGTCATCAGCATCATCATTATTACATTTTAGTTGCTTGTAATTTTTGGTTCCCCTAAATGAAACTGGCTGGGCAAGGACAGTAGAGAGCTTTGGGTATAAACAATGGCAGTGGAACCAAAATAGCCTTTAGTTTTTGCTCCCACTTAGAGGAATTCATCACTAAAATCCCAGCCCCCTCCCTTCCTCTAGCAGAGCTTTGCAGGGAGGAGCCTAGGCATCTCTGGTGCACGCTGAGCTTCAATGTTTTCCTTTAATGCTGCCCTTGTGGCTGTGGAGTCTTAATGGAGGCTGCCTTGTGGCTTATCTAATCTTAATGTTGCTGCTAGGTTGGAACTCATTTTTCAAAATAGTAATTTATATTGAACTCAAGGTTTTCAAAACCAGCTATTAACTGAAGGCATTTGCTGTAGTCCAGATTGCCCCTGGGGAAATACCTTAACCAGGTTTATTATTGCGCCTGTCTTTGGAGGCCTAGATAGACCATTTTCTGTTACGCTGAGATTTTTTTAAACCACTAAATACCATTTTTTAGGACTTTGAACTCGGATTTTTATCTGCCTTTGACATTGATCTTAAAGTGGTTTGTGGCTAATGAAGTAGAAAGAAGTTGTTAATAAAAACTTTTCACTTCCAAATTGCATTTGAATTTTCCAACAGTGGCCTTATATCCCTAAAATGTTAGTATTATATTTTGTTTTTCAAGAAATTTTTACTGCCATAGCTGGTTTGGCTCAGTGGATAGAGCAGGGGTGGGCAAACTTTTTGACTCGAGGGCCACAATGGGTTCTTAAACTGGACCGGAGGGCCGGAACAAAAGCATGGATGGAGTGTTTGTGTGAACTAATATAAATTCAAAGTAAACATCATTACATAAAAGAGTACGGTCTTTTTTTTTTTTTTTTTTTTTTTTTTAGTTTTATTCATTTCAAACGGCCCGCCGGCCGTAGTTTGCCCACGGCTGGGATAGAGCATTGACCTGCGGACTGAAGGGTCTGGGTTCAATTCCAGTCAAGGGCACATGCCCAGGTTGTGGGCTCGATCCCCAGTAGGGGGTGTGCAGGAGTTAGTGGATCAGTGATTCTCTCTCACCGTTGATGTTTCTCTCTCTCCCTCTCCCTTCCTCTCTGAATCAATCAATCAGCCAATCAATCAACAAATAAATAAAATAAAAAAATAATATGTCCTTTATTTAAAAAAAAAAATTTTACTATAAATAGGGCAAAACTATTAGCAATGTCTCTGTAAAGTACTATGTGGTTTTTAAAAATGGGTATGATACATTTAGTACGACCTATGCTACTGATCTTTAATATTCCAAATATTCTTTTCTAAAGAAGATATCAGGGACAGTCTTAATAGGAGCAAACAAACCTCTTCGGTTGATAATTTCTTACTCAGAAGACTAGTTACAGATTATTTTAGAGAGGAAGCTTTTCTGATAAAAAAGCAAACTGGATTTTTCACTCCGTTAATCTCCAAAGATTTTAACACAAAAAATAAAGTTTTTATCCCATAATATTGTATGTCTATTTGTGTCCCCTCTGATTTGCTCTTAAATCGGGATGTCAGTCTTTAAGGAGCAGTCAAATCCACTTCTTTTGTCTTCCAGGTGAGAAGCAAATGTGGTAGCACAGGGTCATTTTTCCTCTATAGTTTAAGATATGTTTTTGCTTTACTTGATTAGTATATTTACCTACTAATAATAACAGGCTCAGTTTTTGTCTCTTAAGCAGTTTGCAGCATAGACAAGAATAGCATTCACTCTTAGTCTCAAAACATACATACCCCATGCTCTGGAAAATCCCTTTGCTACACTAATAATCCCTGCATAGCAGTCAAGAGCCCCTTTCCATCAGCATAACTCTAGCTTTCTTAGAGAAGAAAAGGACTATCAGAGGAAGAGAAGTAAATCCTTTGTAAGACAATTTAACATCTTTGTTAAGATGACTGGACTTGTTCCTGCTCTGGCATTCACCTTTGCACTGGACTACAAAAATTACTTGGGGTCCTTCCAACCTTGTTTATTTTTATGTCCCTGCTTTTGCTGCCATGACTCATAGGACAGCCCAGATCACTTATTTTGTATTAGGACTTCACAGGATTTTTCCTCATTGAAGCTTGCTTGTTCCCTATGTTCTGAGCATGTGCATACCAGACTGATGAGTTCTAGATTTGCCCTATCTTTGAATGTCATCAAGTTGAGCAATGTTTTGGATGACCTTATAATAATTCTTACAACTCTCAGCTCACTCTAGCAGATGCCTCTGAAATATGTGGGAAAGCAGTTATTGGTAATTGAAAACTGTATTCTAGGTCAGCACATGGGCCAACTCATGGCCCAACCCATCCTCTCTCAAATCCCCATCCGTGTGCTGTCCTAAATATGGCTCTACAAAAACAATATTAACATTTCTCTGAAAGAATGATGGGAGGAAGGAGTGGAATGATTATACCCTGTAGGTAGGCTATAAAAAGTTTCCTCCAGATGTGTTTTAATCTGATGATGCAATAAATGGTTTTGCTTGATGTTACTCTTTGTTCTTTAAAAAAAGAAAGAGAAAGAAAAAGGCAGCCACAATCTAACAATTAATTTTTTTCTTTTAAGTTTCCACAAAAAGACCTACAGCAAAATGAATAATCCAGCCATCAAGAGACTAGGAAATCACATTATCAAATCTCCTGAAGACAAGCGAGAATACCGGGGGCTGGAGCTGGCCAATGGCATCAAAGTACTTCTCATCAGCGATCCCACCACGGATAAGTCATCAGCAGCACTTGATGTACACATAGGTACAGTTTAAAATTGTGAATTAGGCTTTGACCTGATGTTGACATTTATTAGAACTTTCCATATTTGTGCAAATAAAGACCTAACAGTTGCCAGTTTCATGTACCTTATTTTGTACAGTAGCCCTGTACAGCTATTGATAATCTACAATTGTCTAAGACAAATAATTTTACATTTACCAAGAGCATCTTGTTAGGTTCCCAGCTGAGGTGGCCTAGCAGCAAGGAAATTCATTCCCATCTTGTACTGTAACAGTTCTAATTCTTTCACTTTTGTACACTTCAGGTACACAAGGAAATACATTTCCTAGATTCTTGTGTGCATATTTATTCCACATTTAATGCTGCTTTACTGAGCTTGCTTATCTATATGTACATTTAGTGAGGCATGTTTTCTTTCTGAACAATTTTTGTTTAACTCAGTGACATTTTAGAATTGAGGGGGAAAAGTAATAACCATCATATGTTAAACAAATAATTATTGCTGAGCACAATACAGTGTGCTTTGCAAATATCTAATTTTTATTCACACAACTCCCTTAAGTTAGGTGTGTGTATAGAAAAGTGACTGAGGCAAGATGGATGAAGTATTGTGCTCAAAGTTTCATAGCTAACAGAGCTGCTAACCCCCAAACCAGTGCCCTTAGCACTCTGCTCTATTGTCTCCTGCAAAATAAAAACAACAGTGAATTCAACTCTTTCCCTCTAGTGTGATGTGTGAGGAAACTAATGTCCAGAGAGGTTAAAATCTGCCCAAGGTCACCAACTAATTAATGTCAAAAGATGGGGCTAGAACTAAACAATATTATTTTAGAGCAGCCTATGCTTAGCTTTTTCTGATTGTGTGATTGGAGTTGTCATAACAGAAATTTCAAATCACCTGTGACTTATCTGTACTTGATTTCTTTCAACATAAAAAATGATTTATTATATATATATGTTTTCTCTACTCTTTACAGGTTCATTGTCAGATCCTCCAAATATTGCTGGCTTAAGTCATTTTTGTGAACATATGCTATTTTTGGGAACAAAGAAATATCCTAAAGAAAACGAATACAGCCAGTTTCTCAGTGAGCATGCAGGAAGTTCAAATGCTTTTACTAGTGGAGAGCATACCAATTATTATTTCGATGTTTCCCATGAACACCTAGAAGGTGCCCTAGACAGGTAATGCTGAATACTTCTATACATTATCCAGCTTTGTGCACTTAAGACATTAATACTAGTAATAGTAACAATTATTATTTTTACAGAGATGCCTTCACAGCTTTATAGCTTAACAAGAGGTATTTTAATCAGTATTACCCTCACCCCTGGGTTTTGTAACAAGGAAAAATAATAATGTGATCTCATATATTTACTTTGTGGTAGAAGAAAAATAATGGTCTGACTTTAAACCAGTCTTCAGGCCTACAAAATGCTTTATTGACTTATAAAATTCTCACCTGTCCTTCCCATTCTAACTGGTATTACATATGAAGCAGGTGATAAAGAATAAACTGTAACAGAATATATTTCTGTTCCGGAATGCTAGAACTTAAATACTCTATTTCCTTTAGTTCCTCTATTCTCAAGAATACTTAGCAGATACAGAATGTTTTGACCTGTAGTTTCTACCCTGGGTACTTTCTGTGCAAGTATTTTCTATAGCAAATTCCCTTAGGCCAATTTAATTTCTTGGTCAATTTTCTACACAGCTAACTATTTACAATTTTTTGTTATATTAGTGATTTGATTCACTATTCAAAGTGTAATTTTTTCTTGGCGAATTTTTATAGTTTTCTGTATTATCAAGTGTAATCTGAAGCTTTTTAGTGAATCTGTACTGAGTTTGACTTGCAGTTTTAGTAATTGTCAACTTTATTTGCTTGCTTATCTTAATAATAGTCATTCTATTTTTTAAGCAACCTAATAGTTTGAATTTATTCCTTAGAGCAAAGAATATTAACAGGATACATGGCTAGCTCAAAGTAGCCTGTTTCTTACTTATTTTAGCTTATGTTTCAATCTTTAGGCAGCAGCTTTGAGGTATAATCATATGTATTCCCAGAAGACTAACAATAAGTTCCCTGGGCTCATTTTCTGCTTTACAAATGCTACTGCAGATGTTCATATAATCTCTGTTTGATGGAGGATGTCTGTTACTTGGCTCAGAGTGAGAAAAAACACACACACACACACTTGTATAAGAGCATTTTTTTAAAAAAGTGGCTTATACTGTGTCATAATCATGACCCTTTATGTAGGCCTATCCAGTTACAGTGTGTAACTATTAGGCACTTTTTCCAGCCTGAACATACTGACATAGGTAGAAGAGGTTGCATGTCCAGAAATAGCTCTGTTTCAGTATATCTTTGATTATAGATTATAGGTAGATGGATTTCTCTTTGGATTGGTGTGTGTAAAGTGCTTATAATAGTATTATGTTTATGTACTTAAAATAAATATCAAATAATAACAGCCTCCTTGACAGCTGGACTGTGGGAGGTGCAATTGCTCAGATGTTACAGACTCAGGAGTCTCTTAGGTCCACTGAATAGTAGTTCCATTCAGACAGACCTTCTACTCTCAGTTTCATCTGAATTCTGGATCTTGTTTTTATAAGATGGGGGCTAACGTTTCTTTAGAAGAATTACTGTATGAAATCATGATTGCAACCTGATATAGGAGAGTTAATTTATTAACTAAAGGTATCTTAGTTAAACTTTCATACTACTATTAAAGAATAGTCTCAAGGAAAGTATTTTAGTTACTTTTTGTTAGAGTTACATGCCGTGGTATTTGTGGAATCACTGCTTATTAAAATTTTTACTCACAATTTCATAGAAGCCCATAGTTATGTCTTAATCAAACTACTATGTCATAGGTTTTTCACTCCTTTTTTTTTAATATTTTATTGATTTTTTACAGAGAGGAAGGGAGAGAGATAGAGAGTTAGAAACATCGATGAGAGAGAAACATCGATCAGCCGCCTCCTGCACATCCCCCACCGGGGATGTGCCCGCAACCCAGGTACATGCCCTTGACCGGAATCGAACCTGGGACCCTTCAGTCCGCAGGCCGACGCTCTATCCACTGAGCCAAACCGGTCTCGGCATCACTCCATTTTTTTCACTAATTAAAGTAGATTTGTTTATTTTTCTCCATGAGAAGAAAAATTCAAATAGAGCCTTTTAAAAGTAGGTCACTTAGTTTGTCCTAAAATGTCTGAGTCTTAGTGAAATTGCACCTAAAACTGTAAGTTTAAGGTTTTCTTGCCTAAGAACTATCACCTGCCTTTTCCTTTTTTGGAGAATTAGCCATTTATAACAAAGATTTTCATAGATATGCTAAACTGCAAATCTTAAATAGATTGTTGCTGTCACCATAAGTCTGCCTTGACTTTTTGGTGTTGTGACATTATAATTTATTTATTTATTTTAAAATATATTTTTATTGATTTTCAGAGAGGAAGGGAGAGGGAGAGATGGAAACATCAATGATGAGAGAGAACCACCCTACTGGGGATCGAGCCTGCAACCATGGCATGTGCCCTTGACCAGAATCAGGTCCAGGACCCTTCAGTCCCCAGGCAGATGCTCTATCCACTGAGCCAAACCAGCTAGGGCAACATTGTGATTTATAATAAGAAATATATATTTGGTCTTTTCTGGTCCTGACTCATAAAATTCCTAAAAACCCCTTGCAATTTCCTAAGTGGTCAGAACCATAAAGGTTGTTATGTTAATGAGGATTTGGGGGAAGCCCCTAGGTAACTTGAGGGTGGGAGCCACATGATTAGAGATTTGAAATTTATAGTCTCATCCCTAGACCTCTAGGAGGAGAATGGGGCCGGATATTAAGTTCAATCACTAATGGTCAATAATTTAATCAACAAAGCCTCCCTAAAAATCCAAAAGGACGGAATTTGGAGAACTCCTAGTTTTGACCACATGGAGATTTGGTGAGAGGTGTGTTCAGAGGGCATGGAAACTCCTCACCACTTCCCACATACCTTGCCCTGTGTACCTCTTTTTTCTGACTATTCCTGAATTATATCCTTTTATAATAAACCAGTAAGCTAGAAATTAAATTGTTTCTCTAAGCCTTATGAGCTGCTCTGCTAAATTAATAGAACCTGAGGAGGCAGTTGTGGAATCCTCCCAGCGATTGTTCAGAGGGTCGGTCAGGAGCTTAGGTGACAACCAGACTTGTGATTAGTGTCTGAAGGGGGCAGTCTTGTAGGGGGCAGCATCTGATTTTTAGGTAGCCAGTGTCGTAATTGAGCTGAATTGTGGGATACCCAGCTGGTGTCAGAGAATTGTTTGGTGGTGTGGAAAAAAGACATGGGAATTGGTGTCAGAATTGGAGGTGTTCATCTTTTTATATCTTCACTAACATCTCTCGGGTAGATTGACTTCTGAATTTACATATGTCCAATATTATATTTTTTTTATGTTACTTAGAACATATTTTATATTCCTTTTTTCTTAGTAGCAATGGTAGTTTTTTTCTGATTTTGTAGAATTAATATTTCCTATCTGTTACATTTCAAGCATTTTTTTAAAGGCCACTTTGAAAAAATAACAGCTTTTAAATTATGTTTCACACCCTTAGGTTTGCGCAGTTTTTTCTGTGCCCGTTATTTGATGAGAGTTGCAAAGACAGAGAGGTGAATGCAGTTGATTCAGAACATGAGAAGAATGTGATGAACGATGCTTGGAGACTCTTTCAGTTGGAGAAAGCTACGGGGAATCCCAAACACCCCTTCAGCAAATTTGGGACAGGTTTGTCAACAGCAGCTTTCAAGCATTAATTCTCCTTGACCTCATTTAAACCCATGGCCTCTCTGCATGGTATTGTATTTTACAGTTCAAGACGGAAGATTTCAAAACTCATTTTTACCTACACTGTTTTTTATAAAGTCATAGTCTGGAGCTGAGAAGTAGTTGTTATATCATTGTTACTTACTTTTGTTTCTTGCTCCTGCCCTTAAGTATCAGCCTGGTCCCAGTGTAGGCACCTATATTGTGACTAATGACTTAAGGCCCAAGCTGAGGTATATGGGCTTCATGGAGAAAGTGATAGGTTATTGAGAATAGTGACCAAATATGAAGTGAGTTTGTTGGGTAGCAAGGTGTATAATTGAACTTAGAGATTAGAAACAATAAGAATGAAGTAGTTATATTCCATTTAACAGATGACTAGCATTTTACTTAGTAGTTCCAAAAGAAGAATGTCATACAGGAGTCGGGTTCTTGGCATTGGACTTCATATATAATATTCAGGATGGTATTCTCAAACTTGTGGTAACATTGTCCTGATCAGTTACTTGCCCTTTAGAGAGTTTCTCTGGCCATCGCATTCAAATAGGGGTCTAAATGTTGAAGGAGCAGAGCAGTTAGAATTGTGAATAGATACTAACTAGAATTTCAAAGGGAGAAGATAATGGATCTTTTTATTCTAAAGTCTACTTTCTAATGGGAGCTACAAAATTAATACTTTTCCTCCTACCTTTTAAGTTCTTCTAGCTGGGTTAATAAATTAAAAGACATTAACAGGAGAAAATAAAATTTTAATACATACGCATGGGAAATTCACGTAAGCATAAAAATTTCAAAAACAGTGAGGCAACATTGGGTATATATGACATTTTGGATAAAGGAGAAAGGTAGGGGGAATGGGGTCTTAGATTTAAGAAGTGAGAGTGGGCGATTTACAGATAGTTGAGGGAGAATGGAACACACAGCAGGCAAATTCTTGCTAGGCAACTCAGAAACAATGGGACACAGGATTTCTAGTGAAGAGGCCCCTGCCTGAAGTCCTCTTATTTACCATACTTAATTCAAATGAGGCTAAAATGAATATCCTGAAATTCCCTTTCTGGAGTAGGCCTTTTCATCCAAGCCTCTTAGGCAGATGTTTAGATGGAAAAGGCCAAAGGTTCTTTCTGAGTCTTGTTTCTTAATAAACAGCTTAAAATCAGTATTCCAACAAGCAGCTTCAGGATGGCAAAACTTTGGTCCCTTCACTTCTAAATAGCAGTGCTATTTAAAAGTTTTTTTTATTGATTTCAGAGAGAAAGGGAGAGGGAGAGAGAGATAGAAACATCAATGATGAGAGAGAATCATTGATCCTGCATGCCCCACACAGGGCATCAAGCCTGCAACCCGGGCATGTGCCCTGACTGGGCATCGACCGTGACCTCCTGGTTCGAAGGTCAGCACTCAACCACTGAGCCACGACTGCGGGCAGAAGTGCTATTTTTTTTTTTAATATATTTTATTGATTTTTTACAGAGAGGAAGGGAGAGGGACAGAGAGTCAGAAACATCGATGAGAGAGAAACATCGATCAGCTGCCTCCTGCACACCCCCCTTTGGGGATGTGCCCGCAACCACAGTACATGCCCTTGACAGGAATCAAACCTGGGACCCTTCAGTCCACAGGCCGACGCTCTATCCACTGAGCCAAACCAGCCAGGGCAGAAGTGCTATTTTTAATGCTCACTTCAAGGTTTGTTGAATCCTCCTGCTCCCATTGCCTTCACCTCTACTCATCTAGATGCAGAGCATCTGCGATGGGGATGGCTCTGTGGGAGATAGACTGCTGTAGAAGACACACAGGCCTCCGCCCTCACAGGGCTAAGTCTGGAAGGAGATTAGAGATGGGGATGACAGGGTGTAGAAAAAAACTAATGTCTTGATTTTATAATTATACTCTTTGTTCAGTTTTTTACTAAAAAGTGTTTAAATATTTATTCAGCACTGAAGTATTTAAAGTAAAAAACAAAGTCTCCCTTTTCCTCATCTACTCTTGCCATTCCCACTTAACAAATGTAATTGTATAATAGGCTGCTATGATTTTAAATATACTACTTTGGGGATTATAAAATTACATATAACTAATAGATTGCTTTGTGCACTTTCAAATTTATGTTTATTATGTAAGTTAACTTGGGGGACTTCTAAAAAGACTATAAAGAAAGCTTTCTTTCAGTTTGGATACCACACCATTATATCCAGCAGCAGCCAGGGAATTAGCATACCTTTATAGAATTCGAAGTTGTTTTAAAAATTGCAATTAGAAGCAGTGATACTGTGTTCTTCAGATTTATATACTTGGCACTAAATATCAGTATCATTGCTAAGATAAATTCTGTGGTCCCTGAAATGTCTGTGTAATGCCAATTTGTTTGAAAAGTGGCTTTAGTAGAGAACATCAGCATACATGGAATATAAGAAGGGAATGTGAGTTAAAAAAATTTTTTTTCAAAATTCTTACACCCAAGTAATTGTTACCCTTTGGTGGATTAAATACTTATACCAACAATGCTGCCATTGTGCAGAACGAGTTGGGACTCCTCTTTGGGAGTTGCCTCTTTTTAAATAGTCTCACTGGTGACAAGTCACAATCAGTATAATCAGGAAGCAGCCACAAATCTTCCAGAAATAAATCCAATGAGTAGGGTGAGTAATATTATTTCACAAGCAAAGAAAAAAATGTCCTAAAGGAAAGTTTCAGGAGTGATTGGCAAGAGAAACAATGAATGGCCCTATGTATATGGGTGGGGTTTGAGGGCATATAACCACTGACAAGGCTAAGCAGTTAGTCAGCATAGGATGAAGTAATATAAACAGCCAAGACATGAATAAGCCAGACTCAATGCAGCAGGACAGAAGCTGTGATGTCAGTCGTGCAGATGCCACGTTATCTTCTGATTTTAGAAATGTAAATTAACATTGAGCTTTTTGGAGTAGAGGGTCTGTCATTTCTAAAGTCACATACTTTTGAAAATATAATGAAAGATCTAGCCCTAGAAATTACACATAAAGAAAAGTTTGTGAAAGTGATCCTCAAAGAAAAGTCCTTTTCAGAAATTCATGCTTAATTTATTTCTGTTACTTTTGAGTGACTTAAGATGTTTCTGTGAATATAGGCCATTTTGCCCGTCAAGGGATTATGATTTATTATTATAATATTAATAATATTTAAATATAAAATATTTTAAAGAGTATTTAAATAATATTTACATAATAATATCAGGAAAATCTGGGTATTTTTAAATGAACAAAATCCAAACATTGTGTTATTTATTTTTAACACATTGTTTACGGGTAGTTTTTATGGCGCTCTAACAGGTGGTGCGGGCCATTTTTGCTAATTTTTTGCGCAAATGGCAACGTTCAGTAAAATTACGATAACTTTAGTTTACGTATTTATACGTTATCCGCATTCTACCGCTAGTCTATAAAAAACGTATTGATACGTGTCCTGCGCTCTACTATCAGTCAACGTAAAACGTATAAATACGTTTCCCGCATACAATGTGTTAAGAAAACCTTACAATATTTGTCCTTTACAGTGTTTTTTCATGCTTCGAGACTAGTATAGATCAGTGGCTTTCAAACTGTTTTTTAAACAACCCACAGTAAGAAGGATGTTTTACTCAGCAACTGAGAGCACATACACATGTGTTTGTGTAAGAGCTAAAACAAAAGTTTTACCAAACATTATCTAGCTTACATCTTAGGATGAAGTCTGGTATCCTCGTTATATTGTTTCTTTATAAGAAATTCTGTTCTGCAAATACATTAAACTTATTTTGCTATGATCAAATGGGCTTCAATCCACAGATTAAGTAAACCAAAGTCATAAGCAGTCATTTCAGTAGACTTAGAAAAAACATTTGATAAAAGCACTCATTCATGAATAAAAATAAAAACTCTTGCTCTGATAAAAATCTATCTCAAACATCATGATTAATGGTGAAGTTTCAAAAGGATTTCCACTAAAAGCAAAAAACAAAACAAGAATACCCTCTAATTACTTTTTTTGTTCAGCTGTACTATCGTACTAATTATTGCAATAAGTCAAGGAAAAATGTGATATTTAAAAGGTGGGAAGGAAGCAAAAGAAAATTTTGCTTATTTTCATATGATGTACTTGTCTGCATACAAAATATTCAAGAAAATCTTCAGATCAGCCATTAAACACAAGATAATTTACCAAAGTTGCCAAAAGAAGAGAAACACTAAAATTGTGTTCTTCATAGATGCCAAAATTCTCAACAAAATACTAGCAAACTGAATTCAATAGTACATTAAGAGGATTATATGCCACCAGCAGGTGGCATTTATACCAAGGATGCAACAGTGGTTCAAAATCCACAAAATGATGTGGATGTGTTCTGTTCATTACATAAACAGAACCAAGGATAAAAATCATATGATTATCCCAATCGATACAGAAAAAGCATTTGACAAAATTCCACTTCTATTTATGATAAAGACTCAGCAAAGTGAGTATAGAAGGAACTTAGCTTAACTTGATAAAGGCTTTATATGCTAAGAGCACAACTAACATCATACTCACTGGTGAAAAGCTAGGAGCTTTTCATTTAAGATCAGGAACAAGACAAGGATGCCCACTCTCGCCACTATTATTCAACATAGTGTGGGAAGTCCTAGCCACAGCAATCTGACAGAAAAAGAAATAAAAGGCATCCAAACATTAAGGGAAGAAGTAAAACTGTCTTTGCAGATTACATACTATATATAGAAAACCCTAAAGAATCCACCCAAAATGATAGAATTAATAAGAATTCAGTAAAGTAGCAGGATACAAAATTAATATACAGAAACCTGTCATGTTTCTTCATGTTTCTATCTACTAATAATGAATAATCAGAAGGAGAAATTGAGAAAATGGTCCCATTTACAGTTACATCCAAAAGAATGGAATATCTAAGAATGAACTTAAGCAAGGAGGTAAAAGACCTGTACTCTGAAAACTGTAAGACATTGAAGGGGACAACAAATAAATGGAAGGATATACAGTGCTCATGGATTGGAAGGAATAATGTTGTTAAAATGACGACACTACACAAATTTACAGATTCAGTGCAATTTTCATCAAAATACCAATGTCATTCTTCATAGGACTATAGCAAATAATCCTAAAATTTATATGGAATCACAAAATAGCCAAAGCAGTCTTGAGAGAGAAAAACAACAAAGTGTCATACTTTCTGATCTCATACTATGCTATAAAGCTATAATATTCAAAACAATATGGTACTGGCACAAAACAGACACATCAATGGAACAGAATATGGTCAACGTATTTATGACAGAGGAGGTAAAAATATACACTGGAATGATAGTTTCTTCAGCAGGTGGTCTTGGAAAATTGGACAGATACATGCAAAAAAATGAAACCGGACCACTCTCTTACAGCATATAAGTAAATAAACTCAAAATGGGTTAAAAACTTGAATGTAAGGACTGAGACCATAAAACTCCTAGAAAAAAAACAAAGGATGTAAACGATTTGGCATAAGAATGATCTTTCTGGATACAGCTCTTCAGCAAGGGAAATAAAAGCAAAAGCAGAAACAAACAAATGGGACTATATCAAACTAAAAAGCTTCTGCACAGGGAAGGAAACGTTCAACAAAACAAAAAGGCAACCTACTGAATGGGAGAATATATTCACAGGTGGTATATCTGATGAGGGGTTGCTATCCAAACTACATAAGAAACTCATACAATTCAACAAAATAAAGAAACAATCCAATTGAAAAATGAGCAGAGGACATGAAAAGACATTTCTCCAAAGAAGATATACAGGTGGCTAACAGACAAAGGAAAAGATGCTCAACTTCATTGAGCATCAGGGAAATGCAAATTAAAACCACAATGAGATACCACCTCACACTCATCAGAATGGCGGTCATCAATAAATCAATAAAGAAGTGCTGACAAGGATGTGGAGAAAATGGAACCCTTATGCACTGTTAATGGGACTGCAAACTGGGGCAGCCCCTATGTAAAACAGTATAGAGATTCCTCAAAAAACTAAAATAGATATACCATCCAACCCTGGCAATTGACTTCTGGTTATTTATCCAAAGAAAACAACACTAATTTGAGAAAATATATGCAGCATTATTTACAAAAGCCAAGATAAGGAAGCAACTGAGGTGTCCATCGATAGATGAATGGATAAAGAAAATGTGATATATAAATTATTATATTTCATATATAAGAATTTCAAGTAACTAACTGTAGATACATTAACCTAAACCTTCAGAATCCTGGGTTTTTATTTTTATTTTATTTAAAATATATTTTATTGATTTTTTTTTCAGAGAGGAAGGGAGAGGGATAGAGAGCTAGAAACATCAACCAGCCACCTCCTGCACATCTCCCACTGGGGATGTGCCTGCAACCAAGGTACATGCCCTTGACCGGAATCGAATCCAGGACCTCTCAGTCTGCAGGCCGACGCTCTATCCACTGAGCCAAACCGGTTTGGCGAATCCTGGGTTTTTAGAGAACATTTAAGATTTTCATGATTATAATGATCAAGTTGACCTTTTCTTGAGAACCTTATCAGACATACAGTTGGAGACAGCTGTAGTTTCTAAAATAGATTTTTAAAACTTCAGTCTTTCCCACAGAATGTAAGAAATATATGGCTGACTTTAGGAAAATAAGTTCTATTTCCTTGAAAGTCAGCATTTATATACATTAGTTCCTGAGTTTATAAACTTTTTTAAAAATAGAATTTAAATTGTTACAATGAAAATATAAATATAGATAGCATTTACTGAGCTTTACAATTTACAAAGCCCCATTCATGTCTATTATCACTTTTCATCAGAATTACAACCTAGCCGAAACCGGTTTGGCTCAGTGGATAGAGCGTAGGCCTGCGGACTGAAGGGTCCCGGGTTCGATTCCGGTCAAGGGCATGTACCTTGGTTGTGGGCACATCCCCAGTAGGAGATGTGCAGGAGGCAGCTGATCGATGTTTCTCTCTCATTGATGTTTCTTACACTCTATCTCTCTCCCTTCCTCTCTGTAAAAAATCAATAAAATATATTTAAAAAAAAAGAATTACAACCTAAGTTTAGATGCTGTGCTGAGGCTTAGCATGGATTATTCATTTAATCCTCACAGTAATCCTGTGAGATGAGTTCCTTACTCTTATTTACAAATACAGAAATGGGTTTATAGAGGTTAAGAAACTTGTCTGTGTCCCATAGCTAGGAAACCAAGGAGTCAGGGACTTAGCCCTTGCTTTTAACCTCTGGGCATGTATCCATATTACCCCTATTTTACAGACAAAATAAATGAGCCTTTGGAGATATTTGGAGTCTTTTCCAAGGTTGCTTAATTAGTACATGATGGAGCCAGGACAAGAAACCCCAAATCTCCCAACCACCAAGCCAGTGCTCTCTCCAGGAGGCTTAGAGTGGCAGTCCCATTGGGTCAGCAACCCTGACATCCTCAGTCCACTGTAGGAGCTCACTGTAATGGTGACAGAGCCAGAAAGGTAGGATTCAGATTTTGGTAGCAGCATTTTAATTTGATGTACACGACCCAGCTGAATTAGCATTAAATTAGGACAGTGTGTGTCTAGAGCAGCCGTGGGCAAACTACGGCCCGCGGGCTGGATGCGGCCCGTTTGAAATGAATAAAACTAAAAAAAAAGAAAAGACCGTACTCTTTTATGTAATGATGTTTACTTTGAATTTATATTAGTTCACACAAACACTCCATCCATGCTTTTGTTCCGGCCCTCCCATGTGGCCCTCGAGTCAAAAAGTTTGCCCACCCCTGGTCTAGAGACTAAGTTGTTATTTATTATCCCAGCCATATTCACGTTGTTCTCTACACCTGCATTCTTCTTTTCTTTCTTTTTTTAAGTGTTTTTATTGATTTGAGAGAGGGGGGAAGGGAGAAGGATAAGATAGAAACATCAATGTCACCTGCATGCCCCTTACTGGTCTTCAAGCCTGAAACCTGGGCATATGCCTTACCCCAGGAATTGAACCTGGGGACCTCTTAGTTTATGGGTTCATGCTCAACCACTGAGCGACACCAGCAGGGCCACACCTGCATTCTTTTTTCTTTTATTTTTTAATATATTTTATTCATTTTTTACAGAGAGGAAGGGAGTGGGATAGAGAGTGAGAAACATCGATCAGCTGCCTCCTGCACACCCCCTATGGGGGACCAAGCCCGCAACCTGGGCATGTGCCCATGACTGGAATTGAACCCGGGACCCTTCAGTCTGCAGGCCGATGCTCTATCCACTGAGCCAAAATGGCCAAAGCTTGTTATTTACAGGTTTTCCCCCCTCTAATTTGGTGTAAGCCTAACAATGTCAGGATAAGAGGTTGAGACTAAGAGAAGTTAAATAACTTGTTCAAGGTAGTACTACTGGAAGATAGTTTACCCTGGATTAGATGAGAGCTCTGCCAGCACTAAAGCCAGCGTTCCTCTGCACCTCTCTCCCTGGGTAGGGTTTTTGGTGCTCACAATAATAGAGTCCACTCAGTAATTTAAGGACTAATATGGAATTCTGTGCATCATGTCCTGCTTTTTCTTTCATTTCTATATCTGTTTTTTGAGAACTTCCACTAGCTAGCCTTCCTGTTTTTAGAAAACTCTTAAAGGAATTGTTCTAATGGCAAGCCTGGCTCTGGCGCATTTGTACCTGGTATCCGTGTTCTCTGTCAGTGTATTGAGAGCTGACTATCCTGACCCAAGAGAGTCACAGTGAAGAACCTTTTCCTTTTTCTAAGGATACAGAACTTCCATTTTGGGATGTGTTTCCAAGTGGACCACCGTTTCCTTTTTGTCATCACATATTAGGAAGACAGCAAACAAATGAGAATGTAGCTTTGTAGAATGGTATCTGTTTGTAGCTAAAGCCATTTTCCAAAACAAATGTGATTGCCTCTGTTTATCCGTTTAGCCAGAGATCCAGTATCATTCAATTTTTACCTTAGATGAGCAAGATTGCTGTTGACAGTGGCACCTTATTTTTCATTTAACTTTTTTTTTAAACATATTTTATTGATTTTTTTACAGGGAGGAAGTGTATATACACTTTTGTGTATGGCTTCTCTTATTCAGCCTTAAAGTTGTGAAGTTCATCTATACTATTGCATATAAAGAGTGGATTGTTCATTTTCTTTGCTGTATTGTATTCCGCTATAGTCCTTTGGCTCATTTAATATGACATTGTCAGTATTTTGCCATTGATGCATGTCTTAGTGTGTTTGGTGTATGCTCCTGCTTTTGTCTCTGTATTTTAAAGTGGACCTAAATGTAAAGAGTAGAGATTAGAATGGTAAAATATTCAGGTAAGTTAAAATCAAAGCAAGGATGAACTAGAGCTGGTTAACCTGAAAGAATTGTTTAAAAATATGTTTTTATTGTTGATAGTATTACAGATGCCTCTCATTTCTCCCCCTACCCTTTGCCCCCCTAACCTGAAAGAATTGAAGTTCTAGATGGAGGCCATGATCTTGGTCTTCTTAAACTTTGATCTGAGATTTTATTTTTTTTTAACCAGAATATTAACTAGATTGTGAATAGGCAAATCAGATCACATTCAGATTTTTAAAAATCTAATTTCTAATATAAAATTTATAGCATGTTGAAATAAAACTTAATTTCTCTAAATTTGTGTGTTCCAATGTGTTGATCTTTGTCCAAATATTGTAGGAATTTGAGCTTGTCTATGTAAATGACTAAGGAAGCTCTAAGCCTAGTCTGTTGGAACAGAAGCTTTTAGAATCTTCACTTAGTGGAACAGGGAAACACCATCAATTGTCAAGTTTCACCATAAAATGAGAGAGCTTCAAGCCATTACCCGGCAAAAAGCTCCTTTTTTTCCTGAAGAATTGAGACTCTGGGTACTTTTAAGAATATCTGAATCCTCTAGGTAAAGTGAGGGGATGTCCCAGGATCCCACATAGAGCTGATCTGGAATTGAAGTGGATCTTTAGTGAGAAACTGAGAAGACTAGTTAAGAACCTGGAAACTTGACTAGCAGACTACTGCTTATGAAGATGAGTACATTGGATTGCTTTGTGACTTGAAAAAGGTTAATGAGCACTTGAACACACTCTGCACTGGATCTGTTAATTCAAGCATCCTGAGGCATGAATCTTGGCTCCAAATCCTGTGCAGCTCTCTGGATCTAAAGACTGGGTCTAAGATCGCCATCTGGTGGCTCTCTTTGGATATCCAATTTAGTAAAAAAGGGACTCCCAATATCAGTTCATCAACCATTATTAACCCAAAGGGGAAAATTACATCAAGACTATGTTCTGCCATAGTTTCATGTCTGCAGATTAAAGACAAGAGCCCATTTAAGCAGGAGCAATAATAAAATTTATTATTCTAAGTAAGATCTTAAGATAGTTCTAGTCAAGGTGCCATTTTTAGAGTCACCAATTGTTGAAATTCCATCTCTCAGTCTCTAAATATCCTTATTAGAAAGGTAGTACTTAGTTTGAGTTTTGCTTTAATATGCATATTTCATCCTAATTTGATTAGTTATTTGATTTCATAAGAGATCTCATAGTGGTATTATCACTTGAGACTTGTAAAAATAGCACTACACCTTATTTTTACCAGTCTAGATCAAATTCATGAAAATTTACATCACAGATTTAGTGCTGCAGCCAAGAATAGTACTTTTATTTCCACAAGTAACTTGGCAAGTTCCAAAAAGATCCTTTAGTGGCTATGCTAAATTAACGGTGTAGCACTTAGGGAATTAAAGTAAGTGTGAATGAAGGCCATGTGGATCTAATTTTATCTTATAAGTGCTCATATTACCTACTATCTCATAGGGGTTTTAGGAAGTGTAATTTTTATAAAGCATTTTAAGTTCCTGAGGGAAAATTCTATAGTTTAAAATGTCACTGTTTTGCACTGTACTGTTTTGTTTATCCAGCTTACATTCAAACATATTTGGCTAATCACTGTGTGTATCAGCTTGAACTCTGTTTTTTAGGTTCAACTTACAGCGATGTTGCAATACTTACAAAATTTTAAGTCCACATACTAGTAGTTTGTGTTTTCTGAGAAATATTTTTTTCTCCCTTTCAGGTAACAAATATACTCTAGAGACTAGACCAAACCAAGAAGGCATTGATGTAAGACAAGAGCTACTGAAATTCCATTCTACATATTATTCATCCAACTTAATGGCTATTTGTGTTTTAGGTCGAGGTAAGAATCCTTAAACTTTTTTCACTGAATTGGATAATAAAAGTTTTCCATTTTGGCTTTTTCAAAGTATTTGGGAGAAGGATATACAATATTACCTTTTATCTGCTCAGAGGTTTTTGAAAATGATCTCCTTGTAGAAAAAAGCTTAGGCGATTTTTAATGGAGAACTGAAGAAAATATAAATTAATCATAGGTGCTCTAGGCATATAAAATAAAGGATGTATAAAAGAAAAGATTGAAAGATTTGACTTGATAACTCAAAAACTAGAAACAATATTAAAAGACAGATGATGATAAACTGGGAAAACTTTGGAATGTAAACAAGAAAGGTTTGATTTATATATCTATACTAATAAAAGGGTAATATGCTAATTAGACCAGATATCTTCTGGACGTCCTGGACAAAGCCACGGTGGCGGGGGCCGAGGCAGAGGTGGTTAGGGGCGATCAGGCTGGCAGGGGAGCAGTTAGGGGCGATCAGGCTGGCAGGGGAGCAGTTAGGGGCGATCAGGCTGGCAGGGGAGGGCAGTTAGGGGCGATCAGGCTGGCAGGCAGAGGTGGTTAGGGGCGATCAGGCCAGCAGGCAGAGGTGGTTAGGGGCGATGAGGCTGACAGGGGAGCAGTTAGGGGCAGGCAGAGGAGGTGAGGGGCAATCAGGCAGGCAGGCGAGCGGTTAGGAGCCAGCAGTCCCGGATTGCAAGAGGGATGTCTGATTGCTGGTTTAGGCCCGATTCCGCAGGGGTCCTGGATTGGAGAGGGTTGAGGGACCCCCTCACATGCACAGATTTTGTGCACCGGGCCACTAGTGTGTGTGTGTGTGTGTGTGTGTGTGTGTGTGTGTGTGTGTGTGTGTGTGTATATATATATATATATATATATATATATATATATATATATATATATAATTGATTTCAGAGAGGATGGGAGAGGAAGAGAGAGAGAGAAACATCAATGATGAGAGAGAATCATTGATTGGCTGCCTCCTGCATGCCCCATACTGGGGATCGAGCCTGCAACCCGGGTATGTGCCCTGACCGGGAATTGAGCCATGACCCCCCTGGTTCATAGGTCACTGAGCCACACTGGCTTGGCCAAGATTTTATTTTTTAAAAAATGAAAATAAACTAATTATAATATATTGTTTCCCTCTATTGAATTACCATAATTTTGGTTTTAAGTAATACTCATTATAGAAAAGGGATACTTTTGTATTGGTGGAGGTGTATACAAGTTATACAGTTACACTTTCTAGAGGACATTTTAATGAGATACATTACCTTTAAAATGTAGTGGGCCTCCTAATGCTTGCCACAGGCTAATGTCCTTACACTGACTGTTAGAAAGAGGAGGCAGAGCAAACCCACCCCATATACACCTGAGCTCCGGCTCTTTGCCACATCTGTGTTGTTAAAGGGAGGATCTGGCAGGGGGAAAGGTACATTTTTACTTTTAGAAGCACAATCTAAGGAAATAATTAAGAGTTGTTCTAACAGGTGATGTACAAGGATTTTTGGTCAATATAGTACTTGTTAGTGAAAAGTTAGAAACAATCTAAATGTTTAAAATAGGAGACTGGTTAAAATAGTGATGCAATAGCGATATAATAGAATATTTTATAGAAAATAGTATTCCTTCTCCCACTTTCTGTCTGACATGCTTTATTTTTCTTGATAACATTTATTGCTTCCTGGAATATTAATATTTATGGTTGTCTACTATACCAGCATCTTGTTCACTGCTTTGTTCCCAATGCCTGTAATGGTGCTAGGGGACAAAGTAGAAAACAAAAGCACTCTAAAAGCACCATGGGCTATGTGATCTCATTTGTGTATGTAAAAAAAATTCTAAGAGACATAAATGGGAGATATAAGAGAAAGTAGAAAAACACATACCAGAAATTTAATAATGTGGGATAGTGGTTAAGAACTCATCCTCTAGAGTCCGACAGCTTGGGTTTGAATTCCAAATATACTACCTATTCAGTTGTATGGCTGTGAGCTAGCAAAATTACTTCAATTCTCTGAACTTCAGTTTTGCATTTGTAAAATGGAGGCAATACCTCATATGTGTTGTGAGGTTTAATTAAGATAATGCAGAAAAAATGTCCGTATGGTGCCGGACATATATCAAATGGTTCATGAATGGTGGCTGCACTTAGCATCCCATAATCATGACATTATGGATGAGTTTTGCTCTCTTCTTTTTGCTTTTGTTTTTCTAAGTTTTCTGCTATTGGCAAATGTTACTTTTGTAGTTAGAAAATAAGCAATAGGGCTCTTGCATCTTGGCCACCGGCATGCCACCTAGACTGAGGAAGACTCGAAAACTTCGGGGCCAAGTGAGCCACGGCCACAGCTGCATCAGCAAGCACAGGAAGCACCCGGGGGGCCGAGGTAATGCTGGCGGCTTGCATCATCACAGGATCAACTTCGACAGATATCACCCAGGTTACTTTGGGAAAGTTGGTATGAGGCATTACCACTTAAAAGAGGAACCAGAGCTTCTGCCCAACTGTCAACGTTGATAAACTGTGGACCCTGGTCAAGTGAGCAGACACGAGTAAATGCTGCCAAAAGCAAGACTGGAGCTGCTCCTTCATTGATGTGGTGCGATCAGGCTACTACTAAGTTCTGGGGATGGGAAAGCTCCCTAAGTAGCCTGTCATTGTGAAGACCAAATTCTTCAGCAGAAGAGCTGAGGAGAAGATTAAGGGTGTTGGTGGGGCCTGTGTCCTGGTAGCTTGCAGCTACACGGAGGGAAGTTCATTAAAATGTCCACAAGTTAAAAAAAAAAAAGTAAAGGAAAGAAAATAAGCAATAGGAACCAGGATATAAAATGGGTCTAAGAAGTGAGGGCTAATTTTAAAAAGTATACTTTATAATCCTACGTGTTTTCTAAATGTAGGTAGGACAAGCGTGTTCAGTGTCATTGGTCCCGGGAATAGATGCTTCAGCTGTATTTTTGTCTGTGTCCTATTAAAATAAAACATGATTTTAATAAGCACTTATTGAGCAGGTTAATGACAGTCAATGAATCAGACATGAGTGCTGCTCTGTATTCTTGGTTTAGTGGAGATCCGAATAGTGTCTAAAAGAAACGAGATGTTTCAATTCCCCGATCGTGTACACATCACTGTCCCAGTGTGACTGACCCCCTGGGTTAAGTTCAGTAGACTTGATGAGGGGCCTGGGAGAAGTGTCCTTACAGTACAGAGGTGTTAAGAGGAAGCAGGATCTCTTGGAGGAGGGTAGAAGAGTTACCATGTGGAAGATTTTTGTCACGAAGGGACAAAAACATTTTTCTCTGTTCTCCCACAGGGCCATCCCTCTAGTTGTGGTAGCACTAATTACCTGGACACTTGACAAATAGTTACCTATCAAGTACAGACACTGGGATGCCAAGTACTAATGATGTAAAGATGAATGAGACTTAGTTCCCTGTTCTTTGGCTGCTCACAGCTTAGTGGTGAAGACAGACTGTGCAGTATTGTACAGCTCCTTATCTTTAAAAAGCCTTATTGTGAATTTATGCTTTTAGGCCAGAATACTGGAAAGGCACACCTGATAGAACCTTGCTCTGAAGAGCTTTGCCGTCATCAGCACTCCAGGTCCACAAACCTTTGTTGACTGCCCACCTTGCTTCATGTCTCATGTCCCACCTGTGTCTCTTTATGTCAGAGCTGTCACTGACATCTCTTGCTCCAAAGATACCTGCTGCTCCATTCCCGAATTCACTTGTCATATAACAAGCAGCCACTGATCTGCCTTTTATTTGGCTCTGGATATTTTGGGGCCTTTCAAACATGTCAAATCAAAGTAAAAATAACATATGTTTTGTAAATAAAGTGCAAATGCCCACATTTATAGGCCTAGAAGAGAATTTCAGATTATATGAGAGCAGTTCTCAAATAGTGATTAAGAACTCTCTAGAGAGTTCATGGAAAAGTTCAAAATGGGTCATAGAACATCAAGGGACATTTCTTATTTGATCCAAATGCTTCCTGACAGTAACAAGTGATGAATGTTTATACCATTTATAAGTAACCTATTTTTGAGGAGACAGAATCAAGGTGAGTGGTTATATTATTTATGAAAAGATAGCCTTTTTTACTTTTTAGTTTTTAGAATAATTGTAAAGTCTAAACACGGAAAAAATTTCATCTGACACTGAAAGGTATAAAATAGAAATCAAATTCTTCTTCCTCATCCCATTCTATAACCACCATACCTTCTCCTTAAAGATAGTCACCTTAATTAAAAAAAAAAAATTGTCACCTTAAGTCATTTCTTATTATATACTTCCAAAAGTAGAATTTTGTTAATATACTTACATATATGTATGTTTGTTAAAAAATTAAATAAGATACATCACATGGCGTTGCTTTCTAGCCTGCAGTTTTCACTTAATAGAGCATTGAGACATTTTCATATATAGATCTTTCCCTCATTAATGGCTGCATTAAATTCTACTGTTCAGACATTTCATAACATCCACACATTGGTAGCTGTTAGGTCATTTCCCGTTTTTGTTGTTGTTATAAACTGTTGTAGTGAACATCTTATAACTTTATAAACTTTTGCAAGTATAACTCTATTAAAAAATAAGGTAGGTAATAACATAGGAGAACTTCATGTAAGTGGCCACATAATTTTATCAACGATTACAAGTCTTTGAGTGAATTTGGAATATTATAATAAAGTATTATTTAATGTTAGACCTTGGAAGAGACTTGTGATCATCCCACCCAACTTTCTAGTTTTACAGAACCTGGAGTGGTTAACCAGCCTCTCCAAGTAGTCCGTTGACATAGTTGCTTGGTAAAGCGAGGGTTAGAATCCAGGTCCCCTGACCCTCCTACCCAGAATTCTTTTCACCATTTTATACTATTTCCACACAAAATCAATCATTTGCAAACTCTAATATTTGACTTTTAGCAATGAATGTAGACTGTTTATAAGGTGGATGTCACAGTTTGTCAGCTGATGGTTTAGTATGGGAATCATGGAAAAATAGCTTCCAAATGCAACTGATTATTATTGTTTCTAAATTTATTACAGTATAACATTTGTGTAACAGCTTTTTATTTATTCATTATTAATTTTTTAATCCTCACCCAAGGATATTTTTTTTAATTGATATTGCGAGTGGAAAGGAGGGAGTGTGGGGGGGAAAGGGGCAGAGAGGGAGAGAGAGAGATAGAGATCAATGTGAGAGAGAGACATAGATTGATTGCTGCCCGCAGGAACCCTGACCTGGGCCAGGGATTGAACCTGCAATGCTTTGATGCTTGGGTTGACGTTTTAACCATTTAGCAACACCATCTAGACCAGCATAACGTTTTTTAGACTATAAAGAGGTAGACGTGAAGTATATCATTATCAATATAGTTTAACAGCTTTAGAAGTTATATAGGCATTTCTAGGACTTAACTGCTTCAATTTACCTGAAACAATTAAAAAAAAAAACACCACATTTAGGTTTTCCTTTAATAGTGCTGAGGTTTATCAGGGATCCTAAGGTCCCCCCCCCCCCCCCCCCAGCTGTATTGAGATATAACTGACATACAACATTGTGTAAGTTTAAGGTGTATGATGTGATTTTATGTTTGTATATGAGATCCTAAGGCCTTAAATACTACTTGTCATATGTTATAATTAGATTAAGTTCTGTTTTCCTTATATGTTTTCCTGTAGAATCATTAGACGACTTGACTGATCTGGTGGTAAGGTTATTTTCTGAAGTGGAGAACAAAAATGTCCCATTGCCAGAATTCCCTGAACACCCTTTCCAAGAAGAACATCTTAAAGTAAGTACATGTATTTCTGGTTTTGTTTTTTAAGTTTATGGGCTTATATATGCTTAGTTTACCAAATAATAGATGGAAATTTTTGAAGATTTTATTATTTATATAGTTTTTACTATTTATCTGGATAATCAAATCAATTTCACATTTATTAGGGACATGTTTCATCAAAAAGATACCAATATAATCCGATCTTTGCATGCTAAAGGTAGTTTTGGTAGCTGTAACCTTAGCAGACTATAAAAGCTATGATCCAGTGCCAGAGGACAAGCATCCAGAGGACAAGCTGCACAGTCCAGGGGATAAAACGTGGACTTTATACAAAATGTAATGACATTCCACTAAGAAAGAGGCCAGGTCATTATTTCTTTATGCTTAGTGTGATCTTCTTTGGCAGTTGATTCTCTCTTGAATTTTGAATTCTTCTATGAAAATCGGTATTCTTCATAGTTTATAAATATAGGGTGTCCTCCCAAAAAAATATATACACACTTTGAATAATCATAAAGGCAGTGTTTATTAAAATACATTTCATTTTCAAAATTGAGCTATCAGCTGTTAAAGTGTGCATATATTTTTGAGGGACACCCATTTTTGGGGGGGGGGGGACACACCCTGTATTTTATTCAGTGAGAGTTGTATGTAGCTAATCTTTTGTGATTTTTTTCCCCCTCCAGCAAATGTATAAAATCGTACCTATTAAGGATATTAGGAATCTTTATGTGACATTTCCCATACCTGACCTTCAGAAATACTATAAATCAAATCCTGGTCATTATCTTGGTCATCTTATTGGGCATGAAGGTCCTGGAAGTCTGTTATCAGAACTTAAATCAAAGGGTAAGTCTTTTGGGCACCAGTTTCTGAGCATAATATTCCACTATATCTTTTTACTCTGGCTCTCATTTCCTCCTAAATATTTTCCTGTGAAAAAAACATTTTTGGATGAGAGACTGTTTTGGGTTTATGGGGGAGAAAGGTAGTGGTTGTTAAGTGTACTTAGTTTTTTGCTTTGGGGGACCTTCCACCCCCCAATAATTTGTTTTATCCTTTAGCATTGAGCACTAAAGGTTAGGTATTTCATAAGATGTTATGGTGCATGTTTTAAACGTAAAAAGAGGTCAAAAAGTATAAACTCACATTGGATATATTTTGCTATCTCTATAAAGTGTCAGTACCCGTAATTTTTTTGCCTGCTCTTACCCTTGAAACCAGAGGGTGTACCAAGATCTAGTCTGTAAAGGATTTCCTCTCAACTTAGGCTTCACTTTCACACACACTTACACAGTAGTCTACTCTTGATTTGGGAACTGACTTGGGGAGTCCTGAAGAAAGCTTCCAAGCCCCCCAAAATCCCTTAAGTCTTCTGCACTATATGAAACTGCTTTTCTGCTCTTTTTTCTAATCACCTCCACCCCCCAGTCTTTTCTGCAGGAGATCCATTCTAATCCTTTTGTGAATTTTAAAAAAGATTCCTTTGTCCTAAAAGAGGCCACACATGCAATCATGTTATTTGCGTTGATTGTTACAGGCTGGGTAAATACTCTTGTTGGCGGGCAGAAGGAAGGAGCTCGAGGTTTTATGTTTTTTATCATTAATGTGGACTTAACTGAAGAAGGATTATGTAAGTATTGACTTTTTTTGTCTTTGAATGAAAAATGACTTTGTATGATTTATTTTTTTAATTTCCTTACCTGTGATCTGTTTTATGTTTGTGAAGTTATAAACACTTCATCCATTGTACTTTTCATGTGCAATGTGCCCTTCGTTTCATGGATGATTTTCCCACCTTAACATCTGATCA
Source organism: Myotis daubentonii (assembly GCF_963259705.1). NCBI lineage: Eukaryota > Metazoa > Chordata > Mammalia > Chiroptera > Vespertilionidae > Myotis > Myotis daubentonii. The sequence continues at coordinate 40,018,698 of NC_081852.1, read as the reverse complement.
TTATGTTGCACTTGTCAAATGTGTACTTAGCTTTTCATTTGCTCATTTATTATCCCAGAGCCCATTCTATTACATATCCCAAAGCCTAGAGGGCCTTGTTTGTGGGACCCTAAAACCTGTCTCAGGGAGGTGAGAACTCCATTTCGTAGAGGGACCATCTTCTGCTTACTTTAGGAGCGAGCTCACTGCTTTAAAGGATTTGAGGACTGAATGGTTTTTAAGTGTGCCCCTTTTTTCCAGTACATGTTGAAGATATAATTTTGCACATGTTTCAATACATTCAGAAGTTACGTGCAGAAGGACCTCAAGAATGGGTTTTCCAAGAGTGCAAGGTACCTTTGTTTCACCAAAATTATTCTTAAGGAAAATTCTCAGAAAACATATATATGTGAATTAATTTAAATTTAAGGCCCAGTGAAACTTTTGAAGATTTTTTTTTCCTAATCTAAGTAAAGGTTTGCAATGCATAGTAGCTTTAGTTAAGGCTTAGTTTGATTGGCTGCCTGGGGCACAGTTAAGGGTTATGGCATCATATAACCTTTTTCAGGAAGGAAAAGGGAAGAAATCCGTTTGCTTTTCTGTCCCTCAGAAGAATGCCAGCAGTTTCTTGAGCTTGTATCGCCTTACTTTACTGTGTCTGAGGCTGCATGATCTCTGTTATTTTCAGATCTGGTAATAAAACTCTGTAGCAAACTTCAAAGAAGTAGTGAATTGTCTTATATATGATTATGGGGTTAAAAATGATCTTACTGTATGGAAAAACTTGGCTATCTTTCTCTTTTCCCCCTTTTCCTTTTTAAATAAAAATAAAACAAAAGGGATTTCTTTTCCAAAATTTTAAATGATTCTTTTTAAAGGGCTTTTAAAAATTTGCACTTTTTATTTACCGTAAGGCTTATCAAAGTTCTGAAATATAATTTAGGATGAGAGACATCTTTTTTACCTAAGTAAAAGTTTCAAGATATAATCTTTGAAATTTATGACAATAGTTCTAATCTGGGTGCATTTCTCTGAATGGGTCAGTAAAATTATCATCTATGCAACTATCTGTTGGGTTTCACAAGGTTTTTCCCCACAGTTTTCCTCACTATTTGCTATTTTCATTCATGTTCTATACATTTCTAAAGCAAGCATAGTCATTTTTTCAGTAAGAGTAACAACGTTAAGTATAGAGTAGAAAATCTATAGTGCAAATCAAATACACACACAAAAAGCTATTTTAAAATAATAGTTGACTTGTCTCTAACTTGGTTAACTTTCGATTTTAGGACTTGAATGCTGTTGCTTTTAGGTTTAAAGATAAAGAGAGGCCACGGGGCTATACCTCTAAGATCGCAGGAATATTGCATGTAAGTTTGCTATTGTTTTACTATATGTATTGGTGTGTAGACTATTTCAGTGACCCTGCATATATTACTTTCAATACTATACAAATTATAAAAATTGAAGTTGCAGTATGAAATTTTAGACTTTGTAGCAATCTCGTCAACTTTTATGTCAAAACATGCTTAAAATCTTAATTTTCATCATTCTAAAAATTGTCATCGGTAATATTTTTCATTATGTAGGCATTTTACTTAATGGCTTTCAATATTTTTCAATTCTACAGTATGTCAACTGCTAATTATATGAAAGCTATAGGTCATTTATTCACTTTTCTCCATCTCCATTGCTACTACCCTAGTCTGAGCTACCATCATTTCTTGCCTGGACAACCATTATAGTCTCTTATCTGGGTTCCTGGTTTCTTTCTTATTCTCACTGTAGTTTATTTTTCCAGCTTCAGTGATCTTTTGAAAACCAAATAGATTGTTTCACTCCTCTGTGTCTAGTTCTTCAGTGGTTTCTCATCAAGAGTTGGAATAAAATCCGCAATTTTACCTTAGCCTTCAAGGTGATCTGGCCCCAGCCTATCTCTCTGACCATACTGCATACCCTCCTCTCCCAACCTACCTTTCCCATTCCCATTCCACTCCAGTGATACTATTTGCCTAATCTTCAGTCATTAAGTTCATTCTTCCATCTTACATTTGGTGTTTCCTCTACCTGGAACACTCTGATCTTTGCATGTCAATGTTGTTCTTTTTTTTTTTAAATGAAACTGTACTGATAATGTTTTTATTTTTTGTCTTTTTAAAATATATTTTTATTGATTTCAGAGAAGGAAGAGGGAGAGAGAGACAGAAACAGAATGAGAGAGAATCATTGATTGGCTGCCTCCTGCACACCCCCAACTGGGGATCGAGCCCACAACCCAGGCATGTACCCGGGCCAGGAATTGAACCATGACCTCCTGGTTTATAGGTTGACACTCAACCACTGAGCCACGCCAGCCAGGCTGTCAGTGTTCTTCTTATCCTTTGGGTCTCCTCAGAGAGTCCATATCTTGACCTCCCAATCATGCCCCTACCCTTGTATAATTTTCCTCATAGCACTTATAAATATAATGACAATATTTATTTATTATCTGCCTCCTTCCCAGTTATAATATAAGCTCCTTTCAGAACAGGGACATCATCTGTCTTGTCTACCCTGGTATCCACAGCAGTGCCTAGAACAGAGTAGGTGTTCATTAAATACTTGTTGAATTAATGGATCAATCAATCTGTGTCAGTATATTGGAAGTTGCTCTTACTGAAAAGCATCTTCTACCTTATTTTTCTTCACTAGCCAGAAATATAAGCCATTTTCCCCCAACAACAACTCTAAATGTTTGTCTGATTTCTTTAAAAAAAAATTTGAGAGGAAATTTTGTTCATAAAAATGTATTTACTTTATACTAAGAATCCTGTAGATGTCAGCATTTAACCATCAAATTTTCTTCCTTAATAAATACTCAGTTTTTAGGCAGAAATACTACATTTTTCCCTGGAAAAACATTGTGATTTTGTTTCTATAATGTAAGTGTATTTGGGCATTAACTCCAAAATCATGCCACCATATGAAACTGCTTAAAGTATGGTAGGAAAGAGAAAAGATTGAGACATTTTTCTGGTGGAGTAAAATTTAATGAAGGGGAAGTGGGGGAATATAAAATAATGTATTTCCCGTGTTAGATATCTGATTGCTTCTTATTAAGTTAGTCTTGTACTTTGTTTTAAAGTATTATCCCCTAGAAGAAGTGCTCACAGCTGAATATTTACTGGAAGAATTTAGACCTGATTTAATAGAGATGGTTCTGGATAAACTCAGACCAGAAAATGTCCGGTGAGTCACTCTACAGATTTTACTGTTACATACTACATTTTCAGTAATGATCAGAATCTGAAAATATGAAATTGTGACTAAAATGCTTTAAAACATTTTCTTAAGCATGATTACAAAGTAGAGAGAATTGTGTAATGTATCAGTATCTAATTTCAACAGTCAGTACATGGCCTGTCTTTTTATCTTTACCCTCTTCACTTATCCTCCCTTCACTCTAAATATTTTGAGACAGTATCTCTAAAACATGAAGATTCTATCATGAATAAAATATAATAATTGATCATCTTAACCTGGCTTTATCCTAACTCAAATGCTCAAGGTATCAGCTCACTTACCTGGTTTTATAAACAAATGAGGACACCCTCTTTTTTTTTTTAAGTGGAAGTGAGGATTACAATCTCAGAATTCTTCTGACCAACCAGTGGTCAACCAGGAGATGAAAAGTTAGAAGAGCTCCTACAGTAACAGAGGTATTACTGTTAGAGGAGGGTCAGCCCTAAAGTGATTATGAGTTACCACATGATATTTCTGCCTTAAAGTTGAATTTCAGCCCTAACCGGTTTGGCTAAGTGGATAGAGCGTCGGCCTGCAGACTGAAGGGTCCCAGGTTCGATTCCGGTCAAGGGCATGTACCTTGGTTGCGGGCGCATCCCCAGTAGGGGGTGTGCAGGAGGCAGCTGATCTCTCTCATTGATGTTTCTAACTCTCTGTTCCCCTCCCTTCCTCTCTGTAAAAAATCAATAAATCTATTTTTTTCAAAAATTGAATTTCACCTATATCTTTTTAAAGTCGATTGATTATTTGACAAATGCACCAGCATAATTAAATTGGGAAAGGAGAGGCTTTTCAGCAAATGGTGCTTTTCTATTATCCATCATCCATATGAAAAAAGATGAAACTTGACCTTTATACCATTCACAAAAATTAATTTGAAAGATTATAGACTTAGGTATAAAAGGTAACCTATAAAACTTCTAGAAGAAAACAACGGAAAATATATTTAAAACCTTGAAATAGGCAATGATTTTTTTAGAACATACGCAGAAATTATTAAAGAAAAAACATTGATAAACTAGACTTTATAGAGATAAAAACTTCTGTTCATAGGGTGATTTATGCATTTACTGACATGATTAAAATATAGTGAAGAAAAATACTCAGAACACATACGAAATCATTTAAGGCAAGTAAAGCAGTTTAAATATATGTTTTCCTCGCTGCAGCTACAAATTCTTTAAAAAATTAACCTAAGTCCTGCTGAATTTTATTATAGACCTTCTAAGAACAAAACCTATCAGCATAAGGAGAAAGCTTTAAACTTAATAACAGAACTTACCAGACAATTGTTAAGGTTCCTTTTTTAAAAAAATTGATTTCAGAGAGGAAGGGCGAGGGAGAAAGAGATAGAAGCACCAATGATGGGAGAAAACCATTTGTTCATCAGCTGCCTTCTGCACGCCCCACACTGGGGGTTGAGCCCACAACCAGGAATTGAACTGTGACCTCCTGGTTCATAGGTCGATGCTCAATCACTGAGCC